>NC_137123.1:30407846-31010346 GCF_949319135.1 Squalius cephalus
GTGTTCTGTGCTCGTCTGTGCAGCCAACGGCAGAACAGTTTGCATGCTTTGCTCCAACTTTTGCCATTGTGTTAGAACTGGTTACACTGTTGTCGCTTGCGAAACCAAATGGCGGCGGCGTGGGTGTAAACGTGCAGATTAAGGGGCGGTAATATCATAATAAGATCCCCTTCCTATGTCAGAAGGGGAGCGGAATCCGATCGGCTTATTTTTTTGACATGCTTTGAAGTTACTGGGTTGTCACTTTTTTATGCACAGGGGACCCGATTATAGCATTTAAACACGGACAAAGTCAGTTTTTCATGATATGTCCCCTTTAAATCAAGAATTTAATGTTTATTTACTGTAGGTACAATCTCAACATATATTAATAAGAAAGCAAAACTTCTAGAACTGCATGCATCTTGCGGAAGAACATTGTAGCCGGAGTTACTTCTCTCTGTTTATGTCTATGACGTTACGGACAGCAGCTTTAACTTTTTTTCGGATATAAGGAGTCACTTGGGTAATGTGGTTTTCAGCCAAAAAGCTTTGGTTATCATAGCACATGTGATTGCAAAACAAATCAAGCTCTGATACTTTGTTTCAATTTAAGAGAAATGTGTGTTTTTTTTTCTTTTAACACAAGCTTTTGAAACTTTTGCTTTGAAGCTCTGCTTATACTATGTGAAGATAATGCACTCAGTCATGGCTCAGTCAGGTGGAAGAACCCAAGAAAAAAAAAAAAAACACAAGGAAAATCCATTAAGGCTCTGTGTCTAAAGCCATTTGCAATTAGCACAATTAGTGAAGTCTATAAGCCTCTGCACTTAAGATGATGGTACGTGCACATTCATGCTTAAACACGCTCGAACAATCGTGTGCACCACAAAAACTGTTTGCTGCTTCTTTATAATACTGTACGCTTTAACAGAAACCATTTCGCTTTTTTTCTTCCCCTTTCACCCCATCGACTGAAATGACGCCCACAGGTAGGTGGAGCCCATCTCTAATTGAATCCTGGAGCAGATTAAAGTAGTGGGTGAATGGCATTAGCCAGCTTGATTGAATTTCTCCCAGGTAAATATTCACTCTGGAAGCCCACAGAGACTGCCAGCACGGTAATCACAACCTCTGTCAAAGTAATCAATCTCTCACTGTTAAAACAGCTGGGAAAATATAAGGGGTGGACAGGGAACGGGAGGGTTTTAGGTATAGCAAAGTTGCAAAGAGAGCGAGAGAGAGAGGATTTAGGCAGCCGGTAAACAGCAGAGAGCGGCGTTCAGTGATGTGCAGTATTGGGCGGAACTGCCTGAGATCCTGTGGGATATCAGCAAAGTGATTTGGAAAGAAAATAAGAGAATAAGACATCGGTTTTTGCTAAGGTTACCACCTGTGACACAATCTCTCTGTCTGTTTGTCTCTCTCGGTAACCACAAGGGCTTTATCTAAATGTGCAATGCTGTCTATCTTCCATCTACTATGTCTCTACAAATTTGCGCGTTGGAGATATATTGGAATGGTGTTTGATGAAAACCCCATGTTGTTTGTCTGATTTGACTGCGGCGGGAGAAGCTACGTGCTGGATCTCTCTCATGAGAGACAGCTCATCTTTTATTGAGAAGGGACGGACAGTGCAGCCTGTGACATCTGACTACTTTAGACATGCGTGAGGAGGAAACATGTAGGTTTGCACAGAAATATTGAAGTCAGAGCGACTGTTGAGAACAGGCAGCACCTTAATAAATGATGAAGCTTCATCATGTCTCTATTTACAGAGATAGAGATTGATTTCAGAATGGAATATTATTCAGGAACAGAGAGGGCAAAAAAAAAAAAAAAAAAAAGTATATTTCTGATTCCATGACTGCCTGAACTTAGCTGGAGTTGTCAGCCAGTGAAAGGGCAAGAGGATGAACTTGGCTGCAAAAACAAAATGACATTATGACTCCAAACAGACCCAGTGAAGGACAGCTGAGGGTTAGTTCACAATTTATTCAATATTTATCTTTATTTATCTTAATCATTAATGATACGTTGGACGATAAGTCAGAAACCATTCTGGAACACATACACTACTACCGTTTTTTTTTTTAACATTGATAATAATAAGAAATGTTTCTTGAGCACCAAATCAGCAAATTGGATCATGTGGCACTGAAGACTGGAGTAATGGCTGCTGAAAATTCAGCTTTGTCATGACAGGAATACAGTAAATGACATTTTAAAATATGTTAGAAAACAGTTATTTTAAATGGTACTTGTAAATTACTGCATGTTTGATCAAATAAATGCAGCCATGGTGAGCATAAAAGACTGTTTTAACATTGACAGAGGTGTAAAGCGTACCTGAAAACCATACTTACTGTAAGTAAAAGTAGAGATAACTTACAAGTCACCAATGCCAATACTAAAGTATTTTACTGGTACTGAATTTAGGCTCAAAGATGTACTAGTCCTCAACACCTAAGAGACATGCCAGTGAAGAGACTGGGGAGAAAAATCACATTGTTTCTGAAATCGAAATAAAACTGAACAACCTAATATTGCAATAAATCAAGCTCGACACAACAGCCTCTTAAACGTCTACAAACACAGTCTCAGTCTCAAAAAGGGCATAAGTAAACCAATATCCTCTAAAAAGGTCTCTTCGGTATAAGGGATAAAATAAAATAAAAAATATTAAGTAAAATTAAACAGTCTAAGCCAACTTGCACTGGATGTTCTGGTTTCGGCCTCATCACTGGCTGAAGCCATGTCCTTATCTCATATATGCGATTCAGAAACTACCTGCTTATGCACTACATTCACATAAAGTAGCCTTGTTGACAAGTTTGGCTCAGAAAGGGCAAAATGCACAAGATACAATGTACCTTCAATGCTCTGTAGATGGAGATATCACTTATTTTGTAGCAAAAATTAACTGCTGCAGAAAAAGTTAGGTGCCATGCAAAATGTAATGGCAAAATGTAATGAGTAATTACAAATTAAAAAATGTAACATGCTGTATACTTGATGAAAATGCAGTCAAGTAAGTAAGTGGCTAATATCTTTGATACTCAGTCAAAGAACAAAGTATTAAAAAAGACAAAAAGATACTTTTAGCGACCCCAAACGGAAGTGTAATATTGATATGGACATAAAAGTCTCTTTTTGAATTGGTTGGTTTCGCATGCAATCCAAAAATACAAATGCGTTTTTGGTATTATTTTGCGGTACATTATCTTGTTTTTCAAAATTATCCAACGCTATCTCATGACCAATTCGTACGAATTCGTACGAGTGATAAAAAAGTGGCTAATTCGTACGAATTCGTACGACCTCACTCGTACGAATTTGTACGATTTGTCTAAACTGTTGATTTATTTGTCTAAATCTGATGGGTAGGTTTAGGGGCGGGGTCAGGGGTAGGTCATTCGTATGAATTCATACGAATTGGCAATTCGAAAAATATGTACGATTTAGCAAAAATCGTACGAATTCATACGAGTGAGGTCGTATGAATTCGTACGAATTAGCCACCTCGTAGAATTCGTACGAATTGCCGTGAGATCAGGCTGAAATTATCACATATTTTGGGGTTTGGGTTATTTTACAGTTTTTATTGAATAAAAGGAAATGAAACTTCATGTCCAACGTGTCATGCTTTCATGCTTACTGCTAGGCCATGATTCTGAAGAATTCAAAATTTTTTGAGGATGTTCCTGACAAAAACTTAAGCATTTTTGTTAACTGAATTGGTCTTTTGCCTGTGTGGTATGTTGAATTGTCATAACAAGCCTTAGTTGTTAATTAGCCTGAAGCACCAAGGATCAAGGCCTGAGTCCTTGTTACACATGTTACTGTGGTAATTACATGCAGCTTACCCTAAACCAACCCCTATTCCTAACCCTATAGCAAGTACATGTAGTTAACTATTATTACTCAGTACTTAAATGTATAATTACACTGTAACACGGACACCTTAAAATAAAGAATAACCGGATAAACTGCTAACACAAACACATCCAAACATATACGTTCAAAAAAGAGGCAAAAACCGAGGCACTAATGTACAGTCATTATGCGGAGCTGACCTGCAGTTTTATTTTAATTAGCTTTCCTGCTCTGCTAAGGGGATCTCACATTGACTCTTACACCTGCACAATGCCTAAATGATGACTTTCCCTCGTAATCAGAAATCATACCACACTAGTGAAGCAATCATAATAATATGATAATTGGATGTTGCTTGTTTTCGCAGGATACATTTTTACCTTGCATTCTCTCAGAGAGTTTACCAAAATGACAGTAAAAGGAAATGTGGCACAATTTAATAAAAGAGACACATTAAAATGCACACGCTTGTGGGCACACATAGTGAACACGCAACCTAAATTCTTGTTTTATCGGAGATAGAAACTGTCCTGACACCTACATGTCTGGTCGATTTCAAAAGATTTCTTGCATTCATGAGAGGAAACGAGGGGAAAAGAGAGCCCTGTTAATGCACATAGCCTACTTCCTCCCCCCTCCCCCCCTTCCTAGAATTATATACAAGATTAAACAGAAATGCTTCCTATAGCTCCTATAATCTTCTCCTCTAAGTGTATCTCATATAGTCAAGTTACAATAAGTGAACACACTCTTCTGAGAGTGCGAACCTGAGCTCACTACAGCTAAGCAGAAATGTGTAGGTGGAGTTGTGGCATCGTGGTTAGCACACAGGCTCCAGACATACTGAACTGTGGTGTGCATGTGAGAGATGTAGGTTTGAATCCAGTTTATATAAATAATAGAATACAAAACAGTTGATGGGCCCCATTGCCTACCATGGAAGTCAATGGGGTCCATCAACTGTTTGGTTACCGACATTCTTTAAAATATCTTCTTTTGTGTTCAGCAGAAGTAAGAAATTCATACCGGTTTGGAACAACTCGAGGGTGAGTAAATGATGACAGAATGTTCATTTTTGTGTGAACTATCCCACTAATAAAACAAGATCAAGTATATGAAGTTCATTTTCTAAGTGAGTCAGGTGTTAAGTAATATATTAACAATCAGGGTTAATCAAGTTTTGTAGTGTAAGACTGAATTTAAACATGTGGAATGTTTGCTTTCTGTTTACAGCAGCTGAGGTTTTATCTCTCCGACTGTGAATGAGCTTACCAGGTGCTCTGAGATCGGGAAGATCCAACACAGAGTTTGACAAGGCCATGTTTGATTTGTTGTCGGCAATGAAAACAACTCCAATTCAGATTCAGAGATGAATAATGAGAGACGATCAAGTATTTGTCTAAACACACTCAGAAATCATCCACCCCCAGATACACACGCGGGTCTCTCAGAGGCTCACAAACAGCAGCAATTAACTGGAGAATGAAGCAGCTGCAGTAAATATGCAGTCGATACGGCAGAACTCAGGATGAGTGCCGATCATGTGATTACAAAGGCATGTGAGATGTGCACAAGCTTATTCTTTCTGTAATGACTGTGTGCATGGATGGATGGGTCGGTATGTTTATGTATAAAAGTCTGTGTGTGTGTGTGTTTGCATGATTTGAGAGTCAGAATACCTTTATATAGGCCAGTCGATATTTGTTTCAAATAAACTGACTTTTTGGTAAAAGCAGTGAGGCATTACTACATCGAACACAAGCAGTTTGAGCTAAAGGGAGTCAGGTCATCATAATCAATATTAATTCACTCTTTTTGTAGTTCAGGGGTAATTAACAAGCTACAGTGAATTAGTGTCCCACCTCTGTCTCTTCAAGCTCAATGCCGGTGATACGTTTCAGAACAAATGTGAAATTTATATGTTTCCGATACTAGTATAAATAGGACAACAGACGGTGTGGCAGTTGTGTGAAATACAATGCGATTGAAAACTGAAAAAGCCAATCAAAACATCAGCACAGTTCAGCTCCTCAGCCAGCTGTGCCAAGCAAAAATAAGATGAAAAGAGCAAGAGAGAGGCTGGAAGTGAGTGAGAAAGTAATAATAAAAAAAAAACCCAGTAGATTGTCTCTAGGAATAATTGTTTGTTCCGGTAACAGATTTGTCTTGGAGTGTGGAAAAAAATAGATGATATTCTGTTCCCCTCCCCTGTCCAACCAGATCTTAATTACGGGACCTATATGGGCCATTATGTGCCAACACCTGGCCTCATGGGGAAAATTTGTACATTGCATAATTTTTCACTTTGAGCTGTTCCCACTGCCAGGAAAAATAAATAGCTAAATATATAAATAAAATCAGAGAGCCACAGAGAGAAAGTGAGAGAGTGAGGGAAGGAGGTGGTAAAAAATAACATAAATAGGCTCTCTAATCCCCCTTTTCTCTCCGCTCTGGGCAAAGACAGAACAACAAAGATTAGAAGAAAATTGCAGAAGTGTAAATACGTTCGCAAAGCTAGATGTCTAGAGAATAAGCGAAAAAAAGCTTTGAACACCATTCTAAGTGAACTGAGCGAAGAAAATAATGACTTGAAAAACAATGTACTCTACATTACTGTAACAGAAGCAGGGCTGCCTTAAACTACAGAGGAAACAACAAATTAAATAAACAATCCCTGTATATTACCCAGGCAGCACTCCTTTGGCCTGCAAGGATTAATATATCATTGATACAATAATAACAAAAGAAGAGTCCAAACATCCAATGAAAACATCCACTGGAAAGATCTACGTTCTGAATCACATGTCTGATTGTCAGACTAGAAAACATGTGTTTTATTCTGCTGACAAGCCTAAGTCCACAATGACCACCAATGAAAACACCTCGCACAACTTAAACCAAAAATAGCTTATGGAAAAGTCCTTCAGTGCATGTCCACGAACAAATGCAAAGTTACTAACGGTAGGCTCACACAGACTTTTTCAGATTTTCTGAGATGATTTTGATGGATTGATCGGATTGAAACCCGAAACTGGAAAGTGCTGCGCATGTGCAATGACAGAACTGATGTCATGACGTGTGACGCGCGGAACGACCTGTTCTTCTTGGTGAATTGTGCCATAAATGACTGTAGTCTGTGTCATTCTAAAATTCTTCTTACACTCATCTTCTGTGAAGTGGAGCAGGACAACATCCCAGCAGTCCTTGTTTCAGACTCTCATCCACAGATGACTGGTTTTGGGTGCGGGAAGGGACTTTTTTACCGCTTGATAAATATAAGTCTGCTTTTTAAAACAAAGAAAAGGAGAATGGGTGGTATGCAACAACAGCGGGGAACTCTTTATATTCGTGCAGTGTGCACATGTCAACAGATGAAATCCAATCAGAAGCTTGTGACACACATCAACCCAATCACTTTTTTTAGCGTTCATGTAAACACTATGTTCGGATTCATCAATCATCATGAATGAATTCAGATTGAAGCAAAAAAAAGTTTCCATGTAAACGTAGCTACTTTTATGTTTAGCTTTCAGCATTAAAGCATTTAGCATTCCAAAGTTAATTGGTAAAACCTTACTATGTCTTCTTCACTGGGCATGACCGTTGTTCCTTCGCTGTGTTGTGTCACAACAGATTAAGGCTGTCTACCAGTGGCAAGGCCAAACATTTTAAAGTGAGTGGACCTTGGTGAAATAGGGTGGACCTCAATGCCTACTCTCAAAATTACACAATTTTACAATAAATGGGATATAAATAATTTGACAGTTAAGATTAGTTAAATGTTATTTATTGTCAGCCAAAAGTTTTATGAAACAACAAATTCCATTTATAAATAAAATAACCAATAACCTGCTTCTGATTGCTTTTAGAGGGAAAAGCTGCATAGACTGCTGGTCTAGGATCAGTTTTCTCCGTAATAATAGCATATTGGCGATTTGGCAAATTATCTAGTGCGTAGCCTCAGACCACAGATTGGTGGTCTGTGTTTGCACTCTGGAGAGCGCCAATGGTTTCTATTTACAATGTGTTTTTGCAGTGTATAGCAGTGGCCAGTTAGAGGTGTTTAAGTTAGAAGCCACTCACCTCTCTAAGCCAGAGTTTTTGTTCAGTGCTGAGTACTGAGGATTTCGTTCTCAAATCCTCTCATTATAACAAAGTGTAAAAAAGGCTATTGTTTGCTGTCACTCTAACCTCTCTCTTTTAAATCTCACCCTCTGTACATCGAGGCACACGCATACGCAGCACCTTGCCTGAGCCAATCAGCGTCCAGCAACCTTGACCATGTGATCTCAGTGATCTCCACGTAGTTCAGTACAGCGGAGACGCACGCTAAAGTGACAGCGGCATAATAAGTGTTTATATTTCGCCTAACTGATGAAGCTTGTTTCCGCCACAGAATAAAACTTTTTAAAGGATAATTGTGCCTTTCTATCTCACGATTTAGAGACTTTTTTTTCTCAGAATTGCGAGATATAAACTCGCAATTGCGTGTTATAAATAAAGTTTTAAGTAACAAAGTTCGGGAGGAGCATGTTCAGGTGATCATCCAATCAGCACAAGAAGAAGCCAGTATAAATAAAACCTTCCCTTACCTCCTGTCTCATGACAAATTTCTCAGCATCCCGCCACCACCCCATCACCTCACATTCGGCTGGGTCTGCTCATAGATACCTATGATCTATACATTCATAGGGGGGGGGGGGGAGTACTCTGGGGTCGGGCCGAATTCCGACCTCGGAGCCCTCCCCCCGGACAGCAAGCCAAATACGCATTATAATATTACATCAGATTCCATTAACATGTGAACTTGTGAAAGTCAGAATTGCGAGACATTAACTTGCAATTGAGAGTTATAAAGTTATATTTTATATCTCACAATTCTGACTTTATAACTCGCAATTACGTGTTACGACGCTTTCTTTTCAATAACTGCATAGCAACGACTCAATTTTCCAAAAAGACACTTTGATAGTATGCTAACGGAGGTTTGGGCTGTTAGTAAGATGTGAAAGTAGTTGTTTCATGTCGCTGTCCTCTGCAGTGTGAAAACTGCACTCAATACATTGCTCAATGCCGCTGCAAGTCGATGATGGGCGGGAAAAGGTAGAACGATAGAAATGATAATGCACCAATTATAACAAAGAGTCGTGAGTTTACACCACCCCATTGGACACACAGTTAAATGGGAAGCTAACATGACAGTAGATTATGGAATTTCGAAGCCAAAAAAACAACAAAAAAAAAACAAAAAAAACAAGTGAGTATACAGAAATCTGAAAGAGATCTATGCAGGGCTCTGGTTTTGTGCAGGTCTGCTCACAGGAAATTAGGGGTGTAACGGTTCACAAAATTCACGGTTCGGTTCAATACGATTCACTTGTGTCACGGTTCGGTACGGTTTGGTACGTTTTCGATACAGCAAAAAGAAAGTAACTAACATAATAAAGAAACTAACATAATAAAGTATTTTTACTTTGAGCAATGATGGAGCTATAATTGACTCTTCTTAGGAGCATATAAAACAAAACAGCTCCTTGGAAAAAATTAAATGTAGCCTAATATTGTAGTAGTTATAAACAAAGGTCTATTTTAGTTCAGATTAACATTTGAGGGCAGCAATTTTATTCATAATGTCAAAATAAAACCGACGTGATGTTACTTGAAAGCATTATAGCCTACTATTCCTGCCAAACTTCCATGGTTGCAGTTAGTGTTACTACAGTAAATTCATGGTGAATGTTGCAGATCTGTGGACACTGGATAGTTCATTCATGGCACAATGTTTCTTCCTGGATTCCACGCGCTGTTTGATCCGTTAATAACAGAGAAATGTGAAAGTTTCTCACTAGATCTCGCAGCAATGTTATTACTTAAGTGGCGAATTCAAATGCTTTCTTTACTGGATCTCTTAGCGCTGTGTAGTAACAGTGTCGCACCGTCAGTGTCGCATGATCGGGGGCCTGTACCATGAAGGTAGCTGAACAAACTCGGGGTTACAGGATTAGTTTTGAGTTGACAAAACCAAACCGATGCAATCAGGCTTTATTGGTACCATGATGCAGCTCATCAACTTTCTCTGTCAACTCAGGCTTTGATCCTTAAGCTATGATTACTCCACGCGTGCGTGCACATAAAAGAGTGAAGTCGACACTGAACAACCAATAGCGGGTAGAGCGAGAGCAATATATTTTTCCACGGAGGAGCAAGAGATAATCATTCAGAATTATGATGGATTTAAATATGTATTTCAAGCTCGAAACAATATGGTCTCTGCTGCCAAAGCAAGAGAAGACTGTTGGAGAAAGATTGCTGATTGTTAATGTGTAAGTTAAACAAATACGTTCTATATTTATGTAAAATTATGTATGTATGTGTAGCCTACAGTATATGTGTAATATAGCCTATAGCCTATTTTTATAATATATAAAAAATGTGCATGTATGTACTAAGAAAGATTCATATTCATTGATTTTTAGATGCAACCCCAACTCCAAATGTTCTTGGCAGCAGATAAAGACAAAATATAAAAATATAATTCAAAGTGGTGAGTATTTACCACAACCTTTTATTACTTTTGTGAACATTTTATCACAAACACTTGTTTGCGGTAAGCAGAAATAAAGAGTTAAATTCAGAAAACCAGAATACACTGTGGCGGAGGAGTTGGCTCTGAGTAGGCAATAAGGGATGGCCGATTATGGGTGGGATTACAGGTGCTGTACAATCTGACCCTGGTGCTGGCTCCTCTAAGCAAGTAACACTGGGTACGTGTGCAATACATTACTACTTTTAAGTTTTAAATATGGCTGACTGTATGTTCTGCAGTAGAGGGAAATACAGTGTCCCTGTTGAAGCCAGCACACATGCACACAGTCTCCCACACAGAGGTCAGTATGCAGCAGACAGAACACCAAACATAACCTGCTTTACAACAGTTATGCTTTACATTGGCCTATTTTTATTTATTAGGGTGGAGGAAATGGAGACACTCTGTCTGTGTGTTCTCAGACAGCTGCTGATGTGAATGCACTGGGCTTTTTATTATGGCAAACATTTGAATGTGTGGCATAAAAAAGCGACTGGCCCTTACACATCTCGTTTACTGTAGGCTTTTTCACAACCTGCCCCAGAAACTGAGGCCTCTACCTCAATGGGCTTCAGAAGAAATGTGAACAAGGTAAGGATTTAAAACCCTTGACATAAATTACAGTCAGTCCTGTGTTTGTAGGAAGTCAAGGAACTTTTTGTGATTTGATGAGCCTCCAGAAAACTTGTAATGATCATGTTTGTGGTTGAATTATGTTTCAGGTGGAAACAGACTCAGTCAGGGCCCTGTACAAAAGGAGTCTTGAACTAGACTGCACACTAAAGGAGTCTTGAACTAGACTGCACACTAAAGGAGTCTTGAACTAGACTGCACACTAAAGGAGTCTTGAACTAGACTGCACACTAAAGGAGACTTGAACTAGACTGCACACTAAAGGAGTCTTGAACTAGACTGCACACTAAAGGAGACTTGAACTAGACTGTTCACTAAAGGAGACTTGAACTAGACTGTTCACTAAAGGAGCTGGACTGTGAGCTGAGGAGGCTCCAAAAAAAAAAAAAAAAAAAAAAAATTGGAGATCAAACAGCTGGATAAAACTGATCTCAGTATGTGAACTTATTTAACCAAGTAACACTTTAGTATGAATATTTATTAATGCAACTTTCTCTTGCTCTCTTTCTCCCTCCCATCCCACAAAACCAATAAAACAGTTTGAGACCTATCTGCAGTTTCAATGTGTTTTTATTAAGTGTAATATTGTATGGTGACTGCATCTACATCTGCACCAGCTGGGTGGTCAAGTGTGATCGGGTCAGTTTCATCGGGGAGAAACTGGTTTTGTGGTGTTTCTCGCTCCTTTCTACTGGTGGCTATACTGTGCAGAATGGCACATGCAGCCACTATCTGTGATGCCCGCTCTGGTGACTCTTAAGCGCCGAACAGAGTTGAAATGTGCCTTTAGGATGCCAAAGGTCATCTCTATTTTCACTCTGGTTTTACTGAGGGCCACATTGAAGCGGTGCTGTGGCCCTGTCTGAGGGTCAGGATAGGGGGTTATTATGTAGGTTATTATCTCAGTTCAAATTAACAGTGTTTTGTGCTGACACAACACAGACTCACGGAAAATGTGTGAGACAAGCACTGGAGCCAGGCCATTTGGCATCCAAACTTGTGATCATACTGTACGTTCATGACCACAAGTCGTCTGCAGATGAAATGTTTAGTAGATCATTGTTATATCTGTTAATGTTACTATTAATTTAAAGATTCATCTCACAGAAAATAATCATCTCACATATTCACATTATATCTACCTGAACATTAAGGCTGTGATAGGATTTCTTATTAACATAATCTGCCTCATGTTCCCCTAGAGCAGTGGAGACTGGAGCAATAGACTGCATACATGTTGCAATGACTCTAGGGAATCCTATCATAAGATTAACAGAATAATAATAAAGATTTAAAATAATTCTTAACATGTATTATATTGTATAGTACATTTGTGAAATTTTCTTTTTGAAAAAAAACAAAAACAATTGTGTTCATGTGATGTCACCCTATCAATATATCTAACCGGCAATTTTATAAAAGCCCTCTTTTATGGACATGGTCGATAAATGTCCGGGGAACACTATTAATGAAACTATTCATGTACTCCTGCAGAGCGAGGACCACCTTACGAATGGTTCGACAAACCGTGTTTTCCCCTAGCTTCTGTGCGTCACCCACCGTGCAAGCATGTACCACTTGCAAAAAAACGCAACGCAATACCATTTGCGGTACAGTAAGTGCATGAATTCGACGTGTTAAATTCTTTATGTGCGGCTCATGAAGTTCGCAAAGATAAGACATTCCTTCCGCGGAAAATCTGAATCTTTCATACAAGTAACTATCAGGAAAGGCAAGGGGATTTTGTCTGGCTAAAAACTCTTTCTCTACGAAGTGCTCGTCAAACAATTTGCGCTGAGATGTCCACCGGATTTGGAAGAAAAGGTGAAGTCATTGTAACAGACACTGGGAATAAGTTACGTCACCTATATGTTTCTTTGCTCTCAGCTGATTGGTCAAACTTCAGTCTGAGATCTTGAATCCAGAACATAACCTGCCCCGGAGCAGGTTAGCCGTACAGCGTAAGATACCATGGCGACGAACACCGATTAAACCCAAGCTACTTTCATAGTACCTAAAACCCAGGGTTGGCGGAAACTAAACTGAAACATAGCTGGCTAGCCACCTAAACCGGCTTCATGGTATAGGCCCCGGCTCGCGCTGCACTGGTCCAAACTGATAAACGGTCCGTCAACCACACAATAACGAGTAGCTCAGTTTCGTTCCGCTTACATTACGTTTGCCATTTGATGTTGGACAATGTTGTGGTCGCGCCGGCGTCTCTTACTTTATGAGCGCGCTCTCCACGCGCGGCCCGCCTACATTTGAAATAACAAAATTTTGGTCGGCAGGAAAAATGGTCCAACGAACCGTTCGGTTTGAAAATGCGTACCGAACACCGAACCGAAAGCCTCGTACCGAACGGTTCAATACGAATACGTGTACCGTTACACCCCTACACTGTAAAAAATATTTTCATGATTTGTTATCACAACTTTTAATCTTTTGTCAAATCAACTTAGATAATTAATGTGGTTCAGATAACATATATTTTGAAGTTATATTTATTAAACCATAATCTTTTGTCAAATCAACTTAGATAATGTTGTTCAGATAACATATATTTTGAGTTTCTATTTATTAAACCAATCTCTTTGTTGCATTAACTCAATTTTTTAATTTCAATGAACTCAAAATTTTAAGGCAACCAGGTAACTTACATTTTTAAGTTAAAGGTTTAACTTAAAAATGTAAGTTACCTGGTTGCCTTAAAATTTTGAGTTCATTGAAATTAAAAAATTGAGTTAATGCAACAAAGAGATTGGTTTAATAAATAGAAACTCAAAATATATGTTATCTGAACAACATTATCTAAGTTGATTTGACAAAAGATTATGGTTTAATAAATAGAACTTCAAAATATATGTTATCTGAACCACATTAATTATCTAAGTTGTTTTGACAAAAGATTAAAAGTTAAGATAACAAATCATGAAAATACTTTTTTACAGTGTACAGGAAATCACACTGAATTACAGAAACATCCGAAAAGTCACAGACTGAGGAGACCAATTTCACATTTTGATAGACTAGAATCAGACGGATAAAATCATTATGATGTCTGACAGGATTAATCTGGGCTTATTAAGTTCATAATTGCATATTAATATGCCATTTTGCCAATGCTATCAGTGGGCAAGCAAATACATCTTCATTAGAGTTTAAACAGGTGACTGCCATTTCACTCTTACGGTCTGTGTTGTTGACAGAAATTGAACAAGAATTGCAATCCATCCATCATCCTCTTAAATTCGCAATGGAAAACAAAAACAGAAAAATTGGGGAAGAGATAGAGAGAGAGAAAAAAAAGAGAGAGGAAGACAGATGGCACCAAAATTGCAACAGTTCGTCTCTGTTCTCCGATTTATTGACAATGCCCAGCACATATACATTAGCATTCCACCATTCAAACAATATGTGTGCAATCACCATCAGCCTGCCACTCACTTGCAAAGACACAGTGCAGTTAACTCTCCATTATAAAGCCCTTCAGGGGAGTAAGAAAGCTCTGCTCAGTCCCGAGTGCTTTCAGGGCTGCCGTGGGGTCAGAAGTCTGGATGTCTGTCTCTGTGTTCTGTGGCACACAGTCTGTCAAAATGGAGGCAGTCACCCTCCTCTTTCCCCTTTCCTTGTATCTTTCCGTCTATCTGTCTATCCCTGGGGGACTGCGAAGTGTCAGTCTATGTCTTTTCCTCTGCTCGGCTCAGTAAGGTCTATGGACATTTTGGCCTCAGATACATTCAAGACATACTCCTCACACCCTCTCTCTGTCCCATACAGTCAAATATATAATTTTCAATCAATTATGAAACTGATACTGACACGCTCGCACGCACACACACACACACACACACGCACACACACACCCCAACACACACACACACACACACACACACACACACACATATATAGGCCCTATATTAGTTTTAGTTATTTTAGTAATAAAATAATTTATTATGAAAATACAATTTTTATTTATTTTGGCAAGTAAGGTTAAATGCATTTACCTTGGAACGCACAGCTTTGTATGATGCGTTGATGTAATTTCCACTGAAACAGGAAGCTAAGACGGGACATATTAAATGGCTCCTCCCCCTTTTCAAATAGCCAATAGCGTTTAGCTTACCTCACAGACTGCACGTCGTACTTGACAGCACCATGGAAGTGAATCCGAGCGCTGATGATATGTTGGATTCAATAGTAGAGGTGTGAATAAATTCTAGCCATTTCATTCTTAACCAACGTACAGTTGGAAAATGGAATAAAACTTGAGCGTTTGAGCAACCGAACACACATCTCCAACCCATATTGCTCCTTGACATGTCAACGATCGCTTTGGCCAGGTGGTATTTATAGCATGGGGGCGGGACGCTTTAGATTCTAGAGAGCATTTGATTGGACAGAAGATGTGATGAGAAGCTGAAGTCCACGGTGATGCAATAAAAATCCGTGATCCATTTTAGCGGAAGTGTGAGAGTGTAAGTTTTGAATGCTTATATCTCCTTAATGCGATGATTAGGGTGGAGCTAAACTCTGCAGGACAGTGGCCCTCCACACCGGCATTAACCATCCTTGCCCTATACTAACCCTACCCCCTAAACCTACCTATCACAGGAGAACTTTCTGCATTTTTAGATTTTCAAAACACTTAATTTTGTGTGATTTATAAGCTGTTTTCCTCCCTAGTCCCCTAAAAAAGTCCCTACAAGGGCAAAATCAATCCTTGTGGGGACATTTGGTCCCCATAACGTAAAGAATACCAGGTACGCACACACACGCACACACACACACACGCACACGCACGCACGCACGCACACACACACACACACACACACACACACACACACACACACACACACACACACACACACACACACACACACACACACACACACACACACACGCGCACAAGCACACACACATACACACAGCCCAACCCCCTGTCACTTATCTATCCCCTACCACTGGTCTGAGGTGCTCCGAGCCTCCCAGCTCTGTCTAAAACTGACAATGAAGGGCTCCGTCGAGGCCACTGCAGCTAAAAGCCCCTAAAACACACTGGGATGTAATGTTAAATAAATGACAAACGGCTCAGGGATGAGGGCATTCGGTCAGTACTCAGGGGCCATATTGTCTGAATGAGGACAGCTTGAGGAAGTAGTGTAAACATCACAGCATTAAAAAATCTAAATTACTATGGATCTAAATAAAGTAACTTATCTTACAAGAGATTGCCGTCAATTGCCAGCATGCAAAATGCAATAACTTTCAATTTTGCTATTTATTTTCCCTTTTCTTTATTAAAGTTGTGTCCATTTGGAATAGTGTGTATTTGAATTACAATATCATAGTGCATTATTTGTCATTTTTTTCATGCGCAGTCTCATCGCTAAAGTAGATTACAGCTGGCTGAGTAATTTTTTTAAATGAGATTTGGCCAGCTAGTTTAATATCTTAGATTGCCATTTTATTTGTGTGGGTCTTATTGGTGACGTACAAAGCTTGAATAATTTACGTTTTTTTTACACATTTTTCTTTATGAGAAAAGCTTTTTATTGAATAACCTCTATATTTCAGTGCAACTGACATTTTTATACCAGAGCATCTGAGAGTGGTACTTTCATTAAAAAATAACAGACGCCGCCTGGAATTGATTTGGTCTGAAATTCTACGGATCAGTATAGACAGATGAGAGAAAATGAGTAGGCTAAAGATATATACAGACAATCACACAAAGACTATAATTCCCTATATTTGCTATTGCTGTGATTTGATTAGCCACATAAGTTAGTACAGCAAGACTATAGCATTACAAACATTCCAACACAACCCCACATGAAAAAAAAAAAAACCCTGTGAATTAACCTTTTTTTTAAAAAATACTGGTTTATCTTGGATAGTGCCAGACCAACATGTCCATTCAGCCATGTTCCACAAAAACAGCTAATGAAACTGATTAAACAATTAAATCTTGTTAGGTTCGGCTAGTTAAAAAGACAGTTGGGGAAACCAGCAAACCAGCATCCCAAAAAGCAATATTTGCCCATGTAACCTTTTAATCTTTGGTAGATTTTCCACTAAAATGCATAGTACTAACATATGCATTATTGACCCCTTTATCACAGTTTTATCATACCAGTAACAGCAACTATGGTTTGGTTATGTGAAAATTGTTGTTATAATACATTTTTGGAATCCCTGCTGGGGAAAAACAATGCTGTTGGCTGGTTTTAGAGGGGTTTTGTGTGTTTATCAGCTTGACCAAGCTGGAAAATCAGAAAGACCAGAAAATCTAAGCTGATTTTATTTATTTTATTTATTTTTTAGCAGGCATGGTGTGGGAAAAAGGTTATGTAACTACACTGTGGGAAAACAAAACATTAGCACCCCAAGGAACAAGTGGTAGCATCGGTTTCAGAGAATTAACCTGTTAAAAACCTGCACTGCTGCAGAAATGCTTGTGAGTGAACGTTTATAAATACTGGAGGACTCAAGGGAAATGTGTGTGCGTGCTTGTCTTGTCGGCCTGCCAATGTGTCAGCAGTGTGCAGGTCCACATGGATATGCATGCATATATCAATGTGTCCAAGTGTGTGTGTGTGTGTGTGTGTGTGTGCGCGCGCTTTGTGTAATTTTAAGTTCCTCTGACATTATGCAAGCCGACAAACATTCTGACACTTTGCTTTTGACGATTCAATCCAAAGCCTAAAAATAATAAATAAATATATAATTCAGAGTTAGGAACTGCACAACATGTATCCTCTCAGCCCCTGGAGAGAACATTTTAATTTGATATGTCTCTCACACACATACTCATCCACTCTTCAGGAATACCTCAAACACACATATCTAAAACATGCCATCCACCCACCCATTCAAAAGCAACGGCAGCACAGAAACAGTGCTCAGCATTAATGTCTCTTTCACTTTCAGCTCCCCACTAGTATTTCTAACATAACATTTCAGTCTGACAGTATATTTGTGCTGTAACTTACTCTGGCTGTGGGCTTCTTCTTAAAGACATGGATGGGTCAAACAACATCTGCCAACCCCAATATTGCTTTATGTTTACAGCGAATGACTGCACAGTGCGTTGACCAAAAATGCATTGAAAACTTCACCATAGAGCTTAACACATTCACATTACTGTACAGTTGCATCATACTGTGAGCTTTAAGCCCCTATTGGCTGAGCTTATTTAAAGTTGCAGTTTGTGTCATTAGCAAGACCAAAGATAATTGCACAAAAATTAGGGACACGGCTTTGATTAAGCCAGCATTAGGCCATAGTAAGTAGCTATTATAAACGTGTCTTAGAAAAAAAAAAACATTACTTTTGAGGCAAAACAATGGCACTGAGTTTCTTTCAGGTAAAACAGCTCAGACATGCATTTTAGTCAGGAACTAGGCTTGTCTGTGAAACCAGGGTATAATATTTTAAACATGTCTCCCCAAGCATCAGCCATTATTTGAAGATGAAGAAGATGTCCCACCCAGGGTTCATAGAGTTAACTGAAACTATATATATATAGAAACGAAAGTTTTTACATATATATATGTAAAAACTTTCGTTTCTTGAAATAAAATAAACATTAACTGAAATAAAATAAAATATAAAATGTAACTTAAATTTATTTAACCATAGTTGCGCCAAGATAAAAAAAAACAAAAAAAAAAAAACTTGATGTACTAAAATAACTACAACTAATATAGGGCCTATATATATATACAGTTGTGGTCAGAATGAATGGCACCCCTGGTAAATATGATCAAAAATGGCTGTAAAAAATAAATCTGCATTGTTTATCCTTTTGATCTTTCATTAAAAAAATTCGCAAAAATCTAACCTTTCATTGAAGTAAAATAATTGAAAGTGGGGGGTAAATCACATTATAAAATAAATGTTTTTCTCCAAAACACGCTGGTCATAATTATTGGCTCCCCGTTATTAAATACTTTTTGCAACCTCCTTTTGCCAAGATAACAGATCTGAGTTTTCTTCTATAATGCCTGATGAGTTTGGAGAACACCTGAAAAGAGATCGGAGACCATTCCTCCAGATCCTTCAGAAGTTCATGCTGGTGCTTCTTCTGTTCAGTTCACCCCATTCATTTTCAGTAGGGTTCAGTTTAGGGAACTGGGACGGTCATGGCAGAAGCTTCATTTTGTGCTCAGTGACCCATTTTTGTGTTGATTTTGATGTTTGTTTTGGACCGTTGTCCTGATGGAAGATCCAACCACGGCCCATTATAAGATTTCTAGCAGAGGCTGTCAGGTTTTGATTTTTTATCTGTTGGTATTTGCTAGAATCCATAATACCATGTATCTGAACAAGATGTCTAGGACCTCCAGCAAAAAAATAGGCCCACAACATATAAGATTCAGCAGTATATTTAACCGTAGGCATGGGGTACTTTTTATCCCTGTTTGCACCAAACACATCTGGTGGGTTTGCTGCCAAAAAGCCCTTTTTTGTTTCATTTGACCATAGAATCCGGTCCCTTTTGAAGATCCAGTCGTGTCTGACAACTGAATATGCTGGAGTTTATTTTTGGATGAGCGAGGAACATTTTTCTTGAAACCCTCCCAAACAACATGTGGGGATGTAGGGGTTGTTAGATTTTTTTTTTTAGGCTTTCTGACCCCCAAGACTAATCTCTGCAATTCTCCATCTGTGATCCTTGGAGAGTCTTTGGCCACTCAAACTTTCCTCCTCACCGTCCATTAAGACAATATAGACACACGTCCTCTTCCTGGCAGATTCGTAACATCTTTAGTTGATTATAACTTCTTAATTATTGCCCTGATGGTCAAAATGGGGATTTTCAATTCTTTAGCTATTTTCTTACAGCCACTTTCTATTTTGTAATGCTCAACAATCTTTTGATGCACATCAGAACTATATTCTTTGGTTTTACTCATTGTGATGGATGATTAAAGAAATTTGTCCTTTGTGTATTTGTCATATTTAAACTCCTGTGAAACACGAAGTCATAGCTGGACAATTTCATGTTCCTAGTTACCCTGGTGTGCTAAAGATAAAGGTAAATATTAATGGGAATATACTTCAGAGATATTTTACTCGTAAAAAAATCTAGGGGTGCCAATAATTGTGGCCGACGTGTTTTGGAGAAAAACATTTATTTCATAATGTGATTTCCTCACCACTTTCAATTCTTTTACTTCAATGAAAGGTTAGATTTTTGCCAATATTATATTTACCAGGGGTGCCATTAATTGTGACCTATTCTAATTCTATTTTCATTAATTATATATATATATATATATATATATATATATATATATATATATATATATATATATATATATATATATATATATATACAGTACCAGTCAAAAGTTTGGAAACATTACTATTTTTAATGTTTTTAAAAGAAGTCTCTTATGCTCATCACGCCTGCAGTTAAAAAAAAACAAAAAACAGTAATATTATGAAATATTATTACAATTTAAAATAATGGTTCTCTTTTTTAATATACTTTAAAATGTAATTTATTTTTGTGATGCAAAGCTGAATTTTCATCAGCAAGTACTCCAGTCTTTGGTGTCTTTTGATCCTTCAGAAATCATTCTAATATGATGATTTATGATCAATGTTGGAAACAGTTGTGCTGCTTAATTTTTTTTTTTCATAACCTGAGATGCTTTTTTCAGGATTATTTGATGAATAAAAAGTTAAAAAGTACTGTATTTATTTAGAATAGAAATCTTTTGTAACAATATACACTACCGTTCAAAAGTTTGGGAACAATAACTTTTTTTTAAAAAGAAATTAGTACTTTAATTCAACAAGGATGCGTTAAATTGATAAAAGGTGATGGTAACGATTTATATTGTTAGAAATGTTTTTATTTTGAATAAATGCTGTTTTTATGAATAAATGCTGTTAACGTTTTACTCATCAATGAATCCTGAAAAAAGTATTCCAAAAAAATATATTAAACAGCACAACTGTTTCCATCATTGATAATAACTGAGTATCAAATCATCATATTAGAATGATTTCTGAAGGATCACAAGACACCAAAGACTGGAGTACTTGCTGATGAAAATTCAGCTTTGCATCACAAAAATAAATTACATTTTAAAATATATTAAAAAAGAGAACCATTATTTTAAATTGTAATAATATTGCATAATATTACTGTTTTTTTTTTTTTTTTTTTTTTTTTTTTTTTTTTAACTACAGGCTTGATGAGCATAAGAGACTTCTTTCAAAAACATTAAAAATAGTAACGTTTCCAAACTTTTGACTGGTACTGTATATATATATATATATGTGTGTGTGTGTGTGTGTGTGTGTGTGTGTGTGTGTGTCTATAATGTCAATAATGTGTAGTTATGTAACCTTTTTCCCACACCATGCCTGCTAAAAAAATAAATAAATTAAATCAGCTTAGAATTTCTGGTAATACTAATACTAATACTAATACTAATACTAATAATTTAATAGTGTAACAACTCAGGCCCTTTTAATTGAAGTTAAAATTATAGGAATTTTATTGTGTGCTTTTGTAAAAAAAACAAAAAAAACAAAACAAAAAAAAAACATTATATATATATATATATATATATATATATAATATTTTAACATAAAAAATACACACTGTAGTTTTACCGTAAATGGTATATGAAACACTGACAACTTTTGCAAATTAACTGAAGACTTTTGTGTTCAACTAACCAGTTTGGGTTAGTAGGGGTTCACAGAGGCATAAAGAAGTTTCAGATCTATTAAACATGCTTCAATCACTCTGTGAGAAGCTGAGGTTCTGATCTTTTTGATGTAATATGAATGTGTCTGAGTGGCAGTGAGAGTTCACCATTAAGGCTTGTTTGGATCTCTTGAATCATGATACATTGGCTCAGCCTTCTCCATGGCAAGAACCGCCAGCTCATTAATACTGCACTGGTTCTGGAACTGGAGGTTTGTTGGCCCCTTGCCCCATCATCACCCTTGTGGGGTTCTCCACAGAGCCCAGCTCAATCCCAGGGTCACTCCCCTCAATCTGACCTCTATTAACATTTGATGTAGGGCTAAATAGACACTGTGGAGAAAGATTTGCTACTACAAATCTTACTGAGATATATTGTAATGAGTTCCGGGTTTTAACTTCGGCTACTTTGACGTGATCTTCAGTACAGGATGTTGTGAATTTATAGCATTAGGCCTAAGCATTTGTACAGATGTAGAATAACATACAAGTACTGTGTGCACTGTCATTATTGAAGCCATTGCCATTGAATACTGCAAAATTATGTGGGAATTTTATGATCAGGATCACCTTGCTTACTCTAACCTAAACCTATACTTATTGCACTAAATCAAGCCTTAAATCAAGTAGTATTTACAGTATATTAAAAACGCAGACCTTTTCCGATCTTTCAAGAAAACTAAATTAAGGTTGTTAGGTTTTAAATGATAAAACAACTGGTATTCTCTTCAGAATGACAACATATGTTTGGACACAATCTGTTTTCCAAACCTAGAGGAACATATTCATAGTTAATTTGATTTTTAAATACTTTTTTTGTACATCAATTTTTTGTACATCAATCATAATTCATTTAATACCTTTGCAACATAAACATTATTAATTATGTAAATACATTAAATGGATAGTTCACTCAAAAATAAACATCATCATCATTTACTCGCCCTCATGTCATTTCAATTCAAACTCATATGACTTTCTTCTGTGGAACACAAAATAAGATATTTAGAAAAATGTATCCATCAATAGCCGTGTTTCCACTGTCGAGCCAGAAGCTCCACAGCGCTTCACTAAAACCCGCTTGTAACACGCCTCTCTGGAACAATGTCACACAAACCCATCATTTCACCAACAAATGGAAGTTTTATCAGAAAACTAATCAGATATAAATCAATGGAAACAGGGTGATCACAAAACAAACATGATAAAAGCGACCTTTTGATGGCATTTTTGTTGTTTACCTGAATATTTAAAACCCAAGAATAGATGTTTTACCACAGGTTTACAATAAAAAAGTGATACATTGATCATAATGAATTAATTTGTGTCAAAATTGCACATTAGCCACAAAGAAATAAAGTGGCTTACCTTATTCAGTCTGTATCAGTTTATTTGGTAGTTACAGGACAAATTTACATCACATTTAGAAAGCATGATAATTTTTACAAATATGGCACCAAAAATACGACCTGATGAGCTTTAGCACGCTCTACCAGTAGGCTACAATTATATTTTCAGTCAGAGAAACAGAGGAAGCTCCCGAAAAATAAAGTTGCTTTCTTTTATGATAGTCCGGTAAAAAGAGACGAGACGTAGGCCTAGGCTACTGACAGATAAAATAAAAACATGATAGCTTTTATGATTTGTCTGATTTCTTCAAGCGTTCATTTTTACCATGTTTACTATGGTAATGGTTAGCATGCATAGTCTTTTGCATCGCGTATAAATATTTCTGCCTTATACAGTGATCAGAATCCACATCATCACAAACAGAAGGCATTCAAACATGAAAGTGAGTTTTGAGGTAAATTATGTTAACTTATAAGACTTTAATGCTGATGTTAGCTGGTATATGGAATCATCTGGTGCTGCCGTCTCCCGGCTCCCGGCTCAGGTAAACTCCGCTTCTGTTCGTAACCACTCCTCTAGCCCGAGCTGGCCCAATTTGGACCAAGGTATTCGGCGGGCCAGAAAACCCTGGCCGTTGGCCCCGAGGAAGCCCTGACGAGGCCCAATCAACCCCCGGAAGTGTCAGTGGAAACGGGACTGGCCCTGGCACGCACTAGCACACCCGCTTTTGGCCCAACAGTGAAAACGCGGCTAATGAAGTCCAAAACAACACTGGACTCTACTGACTAGTGTTGTACTACTCGAGACTGGACTTGGTCTTATCCATCTTGAGTCCAAGTCCAAGACCATGTACTGCATTCATGATCTTTGTCTTGTCGAGTCTTTGGGATTCTTAACTCAGATTTGACCCTCTTCTGGTCTTAGTCTTGACTCAGACTCAACCTACTCAGGTCTTGGCTGTCAGGGTCACATTATGTATCAATGTAAAGTCAAGTCAAGTCACCTTTATTTATATAGCGCTTTTTACAATACAGATTGTATCAAAGCAGCTTCACAGTGATAAAATGAAAACAATACAACAAAGTTTGTTTCTAGAAGAAAATTGTGTCATCGTCCACCTTAAGTAAGTCGGGGCCAGTTCTCCTCTGGCCAACGAGCGAACAGTGTATATGATTATGATTCAGGCAGCATTACAGGTCAGAAGTCAGATTGGATCAGAACATTCAGAATATTTATCCAGTTTCATCTGGATGGAAGTCGGAGTCATCACGCCGGTATGGAGATGAGTTTGTTGAGGATCAGTGCCGATGGCTGTCGTATACAATGTGTTATACACATGCACATACACATGCTGTCGTTCATGTGCCTGTGTTTTCTTTCATTTAATTTAGTTCCAGTCTCCTTAGTTAGCAATTCCTCCCTGTTTGTTACCTTGGTTTGATTAGTCCCACTTGTGTCTACCTTAGTTCTCTCTGTGTTTATACTCCCTGTGTTGTACTGTTGGTTGTAGGTTAATGCTGTTTCTGAAGAATCTCCTTGTATTTTGGAAAGTCACTCATGTTAGGATTGCACAACACCATAACATCGGCCAAGACACAAATAAGCTGGTCTCAACAACAATACTGTTAATGATTTTTTTCGTAAGGGCAAAAAAAGCAGAAACATTCTTCAAAATATTTATTTTGTGTTCCGCAGAAGAAAGAATTTAATGCAAGTTTAGAACGTCATGAGGGCGAGTAAATGATGACAGCATTTAAAATGTGTTTCTTTCCATTTAGGGGTCCCTGATCTAAATCAATGAAAATCTTATATTTTAAATCCCAACTTCATTGCACTCCAAATGGTTCTGAATATTTTAGATGCTATATATACACTGTGCTGCTCCATTCCTTCAATAAAAATCTGCATCTCCTTCCCCCTCCACAGGTGGTAGATTGAGGGCTTGAAGGAAGGGTGTGAAGCTCTTAACTGTGATTACACCTCATGGGGAGATTGATCATATCAATCAATCAGTCTTTTTTTCTCACTGATATTGATGCTGATGAGCTCCCGTCTTTACAACAGAGTATAAGACCACCTGGTCCAAATATGACTTTTGACCTCTAACACTTCTCCAGACATAAAATCATTCATCATGTTGCAGTACTTCATGCAACAAAACAGTTGACTATCTCTGCTTTTCCAAATCACAATCCAGCCAATGAATGTGAGTAGTGAATCATCAGTCAGAGCACATGAAATGGGCACACAGAGAGAAACTGTTAAATACGGTGTGAGAATAAGTCCTGAGGTTCGAGAGAGCTGTCCTGTGGAAACTTGGGGAGATTCTAATAATGAAGTTTGGCCATATCTGCGGATACGGAATCCAGATAGAGGAAGACAGCAGGCTTTTAGATAAAGCTGTGTGTCTCTATTAGTGTGAAACTGAGCTTAGGCCAGGAGATATCCCGCATTTGATGTGCTGAGACAATGCCTCTCAAGGATGAAATGAAATTTGCAGTTATCATCATTATCATGATGAACGATGAGAGTCTGGCCAGGATGGCAAAGTTATGAATACGTTGTGCCAATAGTTTTTTTTTTTACAGACAGGGGAAACATGCTAGTAGGTCTATGGCTCAGAACATCAAGAGATGGAGGCTGGAATGAGAGTCTGTAATTTAACCAGTCAAGATGCTGAATGCAAAAAATTATCAAAAACACAGAAATATTGTGAAATATTTAATAAAATAATTTATATTTATTATATTTTAAAATGTAATTTATTAGTGTGATGACAAAGCTGAATTTCCAGCAGCCACTACTCCAGTGTCACATGATCCTTCAGAAATCATTCTAATATAATAATAATAATAATAATAATAATAATAATAATAATAATAATAACTTTATTTTGTATAGCGCTTTTAAAAGTCAATTCTCAGAGCGCTTTACATAGTCAATAAAACCAATATATGCTGATTTGCTCCTCAAGAAACACTTTTTATTAAATTTATTATTAAAAAACAAAAAACTTTCAGTTGTGCTCCTTAATATTTTTGTGTAAACTGTGATACATCTTTTTTTCCGGATTTTTTTTTAATCGAAAAGGATACAAAGTTTAAAAGAACAATCTGGGTTACTTGACAGTAACCGTGTTCCCTGATGCTGCGCTGCTTAGCACATTGGGAACATCTTTAATCGTGACCAGCTGTGAATATTGTGTGTAACATGTCAATAGAATTGACCTGGAGGTATTAATAGTCTCGGTCGGTGACGTCATCGGTGCTCACCCGCGACGCGAGGCTATAAATAGATGAGCCACAGGTGCATCATCAGGATATTTTGTCTGAAGAGCAGTCCCGGGACATCTTCAGCACGGCAATGTAGCACAGCATCTCGTTCTGCTTCTTCAGGGAACAGGGTTACAGTCAAGGAACCCGGATCGTTCCCTTTCAAAAGCTACAATTGATGCTGCACTGCTTAGCGCATTGGGATCGAAACTACCACACCGCCGTGTTTGAATGTGTCTGGACCCTTATGGTTGTGTAGGTGTGCTCACAAGAACGCAAGAAGGCCTCAGACGTTAGCTTGTAATGTCGACTCAAGGACGTGAGAGCCCGGAGTGGCATGAACATCCAAACTATAAAATCTTATGAATGTGTACGGAGAGGACCAGCCAGTCGCATCACAAACAAGTTGTAAGGGGCCACCCCTTGCCAAAGCACTAGAGGAGGCGACCCCCCTGGTGGAGTGAGCCCTAAGACCCGTTGGCGAAGCTTGACCGCGCGCATCATAAGCATCACCCTTTGTTACGGCCCCCATAACAGACGAACAGTTGCTCTGACTTATGCCACTGGCTAGAGCGGTGGATGTAGGCTTGTAAAGCACGGACTGGACATAGACTGTGAGATCTCTCCTGCTCCGGCGTTGTGAATGGCGGAGGGCAGAATGTATCGAGAGTGACAGGATGTACAGTCGAGAAAGGAACCTTAGGCAGGTAGTCAGGATGAGGATGCAAAATCACTTTCACCATTCCTGGGGCAAAGTCTAAGCAGGATGGCAAGATCGACAGAGACTGCATATGCCCGATTCTTTTTAAAGAAGTTATAGCCATAAGAAAAAACATTTTTTGAGTCAGAAGTTTGTCAGACGCTGACTCTAGAGGTTCAAAGGGGGTCTCAACCAGACCCTTGAGGACTATAGCTAAGTCCCATGAAGGGATCTTGGTTCTTACGGGAGGCCTCAGTCATCTGGCCCCACAAATAAAACGAGCGAGCAGAGGATGTCTCCCGTGTGGCACCTCGTCAACCAAGGCGTGGCAAGCCGAAAGAGCGGCCACATAAGAGTGAGAGTGGTGGGGCATGTGCCTGTTGATAATTTTCCTGCATAAAGTCCAGAACTGAAGCAATCTGGCAGTTGACCGGATCTGCACTATGTACAACACACCACCTTTCAAAGACACCCCATTTGCTGGCATATGTCTAGTGGTGGAAGCCCTAGCACTGAGAATGGTCTCAATAACGTCAGGCGAATGCCCAGTATCTCTCAATTGGTACCCATCAGGGGCCAAACTTGAAGGTTCCACAGGTCGGGCCTGGGATGGAATATCGTGCCCTCCGACTGAGACAGAAGGTCCCTCCTCTCCGGAATCGGCCATGGCGAGCCGTTGAGGAGAGATATTATCTCTGAGAACCATACTCTGTTCGGCCAACGCAGCGCTATCAGTAAGAGGCAAGACCCTTGTTGGCGAACTCTGGCTAGAACTCCTGGGAGCAGAGAAACTGGAGGAAACACATACCGGCGCATTTTGGGCCATGTGTGCGTCATCGCGTCCAGACCCAGGGGGGCTGGGTGACTCAGAGAGAAGTAGAGGGGACATTGCGCTGTCTGATGGGAGGCGAAGAGGTCCACCTCCGCTTTGTAAAATCTGGTCCAAATCTGTTTCACTACTTCTGGGTGGAGTTTCCATTCCCCCATTAGTAGTTTCTGTCTGGACAGTAAATCCGCTCCCACATTCAGATGTCCTAGAATGTAAACTGCCCTGAGAGACAGGAACTTGTCCTGGGCCCAGAGAAAAATCTGCCTCGCAATTCTGTTCAGATTGCGTGAGCACAGACCTCCCTGGTGATTTATGTAAGAGACTGTCGCTGTGTTGTCCACCCACACTAGGACACAACAACATCTCAACTGAGGGAGTAAGAATTTCAGGGCCAGAAATACAGCCATCAACTCGAGGCAGTTGATGTGCCAATCGAGCTGATGACCCTCCCATTCCCCTTGAGCTGGATGACTCCCCAGCCCATCAGGGAGGCATCTGTCGTTAACAGTTTGCGACGACAAGGCGCCCCTAGAGTGGGACCCAAGGCGAGGAACCGGGGTCTGAGCCACAGAGATAGTGTACGAAGCCCACGGCGTGTCACTTTCATTTGCCTTTGAGGATTGGCCCTTGGATGAAATCCCCTGGCTTTTAGCCACAACTTAAACGGTCTCATGTGCAACAGCCCCAGAGGAATCACTGTAGATGCTGAAGCCATGTAACCTAACATTTTTTGGTACTGACGAACAGTGCGATCTTGGCCTAGCCTGACTTTGCTCATGGTACACCAAATGGTCTCGATTCAAGCGGGAGACAGTTGTACCCACATCGTGATCGAATCCCAAACGATCTTGAGATAAGTCGTTCTCTGGGCAGGAGAAAGAAAGCTTTTCTTGGCGTTGAGTCTCAACCCTAGAGAAACTAGAAGAGCTAACACGATGTCTCTGTGATTGTTCGGGGTGACAAGGCTAGACCGAATGGAAGAACCCGAAATTGGTACGCTTCGCCCCCGAAAGCGAACCTCAGGAACTTCCTGTGTTGTGGCAATATTTCTATGTGAAAATATGCGTCCTTCAGATCGATCGTGGCGAACCAATCCTGATGTTGAATTTGCGACACAACCATCTTGACAGTTAACATCTTGAGCGCTTTGACTGTAGGATTTAAGCCTCGAAGATCTAAGATTGGACACAGCCCCCCAATCTTAGATCTTTGGTAGCTCTTGTGACAGTACATGCATCAGCTTCTGTCTCACGGAAGTGGAGACCACGCCGTTGAAACACAGAGGATGACGAATAAATTGGATTCTGTGTCCTATTTGTACTGTGCTTATAACCCACGCAGAAATGCCTGGCAGAAGTTTCCACGCTGCCAGACTCTCTGAGGGTGGTATCAATTTTAACACTTCCTTTTGAGGGGATGTTAGATGTTGCGTGTCCTGGATGACAGCAGGAAGCAACTGAACATCTAACATTTCGCCGGAAACCACTGCCCCCCGAAGCACCAGAGGCGGCAGAGATGGAGAGGTTTCGTGGGGGGTAACGAGAGGGGGCAGTAAGATGTTGTACGCGCCCCGTCCCACGGGGGCTAACCCCACCAGACTGGGCACCAGACCATCGGCACCAGACTGGGCACCAGACCGACTGTGTTGATGGAGTCGCCAAACAGGCCAGAGGGTGGAACTGGGGAGTCTAGTAGAAAGATGCGGCCTTTATCTTTTATTCCAGTTACATTAAGCCACAGGTGCCTCTCCGTGCTAACCAGCGCCGACATTGAAAGGCCGAATGCACGGGCCGTTTGCTTGGTAGCACGGAGAGACAGATCTGTGGCTCTACGCAGTTCAGTGAACGCTTCCTCATTGATGGTACTTCCCGCACTCAAATCCTTCAACAGGTCAGCCTGGTACGCCTGTAACACTGCCATAGTGTGCAGCACAGCAGCAGCCTGACCTGCAGCTTGATAAGCTTTTCCCACGAGCGCCGAAGTTGTTCTACATGGCTTCGTGGGGAGGGTAGGTCTCTTTAACGAAGATGCCGAACAAGGCGAGAGATAGCCCGCGAGCGTCTCTTCAACCTGCGGCATCTCCGTATACCCCCGCGACTTCGCACCCACGATAGTCAAAAAATTTGACGTCGAGGGCACAAAGACGCGAGAAGTATATGGTTTACTCCATGACTTTGATAGTTCGTCATGGAGGTCCTCGAAGAAGGGGAGAGACTGGTGTTTTGGTCCCTCTCCCCTGCCATTGGACAGAAACCTATCCTCTAGCTTAAATTGTTTGGGGGTCTCTTGTTCGTGTGGCCAGTCAAGCTGTAACCTGGCCACTGTGCGAGTAACCACCTAAAGCAATTTGTCGACAGATTTATTTTCACTAGAGGAATGCTCAGAGGTAGGCTCCTCGTAGTCTGTAGAACCAAGAGATATATCATCGTCCCCCGTGTGAACCGAAGAAGCACCGGGCACGCTTTGAGATCACGCGATGGTAATGAGGGTGCGGTTTGGAAGTAGCTAAGGCAAGCATGCAGCATTTTAACTGTGAACAGCTCACAATGCTTGTACTCGCCCTGCTTCAACGCAAGAGCCGCGTGCTCCTCCCCCAAAGAAACAAAACAGTAATTGTGTGTATCCAGTTCTGACATAGGACGAGAACATGGAGGGACACAACATTTACTCTGCTGACTAATTTTTTGACTTTATAAACTCTTTTCAAGACGTTCTGTTGATCAATTTAATGTGTCCTTGGTCCTTGCTAAATAAAAGTATTAATTTCTTTGAAAAACAAACAAAGAAAAATCTTACTGATGCCAAACTTTTGAACATAATACTGTTTCTAGCATGTCTCTCAGAAGATTTTTAGCATGGTAATGAATATGACAATGTCAATGTATTTGGTCTTGGCAGAAAATATCTGCTATGATGTTGCTGCCTCTGATGTTGCTGCTGCTACAGAGTATATGAACAGAGTATAGGAACTTGCCACTGCCAATACATACACCGATACGCTGCTGTGAGCATGTACACATGTAAGACAAACTGCTTCAGCACATGTATAATATAAAAATTACCCATAGCAGATCTTTAAAGGTGGAGCTGGAGGAGGTGGAGGGTTTCAGGGGACCTCTGAAAGTGCACTGCAATCTGACTGCTATAGTGAACGCTAACCAGCTATTTAAAGGAGAACTTGGTAACTTTTTTAACTTAATAAAACTGTCTAGAATTCATTTGGATGGTTAAACAACCTGTTCTGGTGATATTGGTGACTTTCCCCGCTCCCCCCAGCGTTCCCAGGCGGAAAACCAACCTTGCAACTTGGGGACTACCGTCCCGGCAAGATAGAAATTGGAAGTCTCGTGAGAAGCGAGAACGAGCGCGAAACACGAATTGCTTTACGGCAATTCGACATAAACACACACGCATGTATTACCAGATTACCCACCTCGGTAGACATAGCTCCACACGATACAGTTGGCTTGCTCCGATCAAAACAAACGCACATGAGCAGCTGTAGAGAGGGGGAGGAGGCCGCCGCAAGTGAGTTTTTTACGACCGTGTTGTGAAATATACGCCCCCCCACAGCTGTAGGGGGAGCTCGTGGGGAAAACATGCGACAACAAAGGAAAAATCAGCGAAGAAGTGACTAGAGTTCGCTAGAGTTGCCGAGTTCTCCTTTAAATGTTGAGCAGCAAGGTCATTGGCTGCAGATGTGACATGAACCAATCAGCTTGTGCCATGAAGGTAAATATGTAAATATAATCAGTTTGCATTTAAGACCCATCAGCCAGCGTCATCTAGAGTTTCATTATAAAACTTGTTTATTTATTTATTTCAAAGTATTTTCCCTTAATAAATACTTTTTTTCATGAACAGTTGGAGGACTTGTCACAGGCTGCAAAACAACATTTTCAGTTTTCCTCCCATGAAGCCCCCCCTACACTATACCAGTTATAACTGTATTAAGGTATTAGATTTCTTTTTCATTAGTGTATTATTTTTAATGCACCGGAATCACATGCAGAAATCTATTTAGTCCATTCCTATATTCCTCTGTAATATGAGCCTTGTATGTGATCATAATAACATAACTTTACACATAAAAAAGCCTATCATTTCAATGATCCACTTATGTCAGTTCAGTGTTAAAACAGCTCTACTCACCAGCCTGCTCTGTGCTCACGGTGATATTGGCAAGCTGTCTCATGGATCTTCCCAAGCCTGACACTCCATTGAGAGCCTCGATTTGGAATGTGTAGTTGGCATGTGCCACAAAGTCCTGGACCACCACAGAGGTGCTTGCGAGGCCTGTGGGTCTGGGTACGAAGCGCACATTGCTGTTGCATGGCTCACAGGCCTGTCCATCAGCTCCACATCGAATACATAAGACGTTATAGGTTATATCCTTCCGACCACCTGTGTCACTGGGCGGAGTCCACTCCAGGAAGAGGGCGGTCTCATTGATGTTAAAAACCAAATTTCGAGGAGGTGAGGGCGGTCCTGAAAGGAGAGACACCTGACACATTAGCAACCATAATTATCATGCTGGGAGAAATCCATCTGTGAGAGGGGGGGAAAAATGGCTATTTGCGCAAAATATTATGCAGATTAACAGTTTTTAACTTTTTCCCCCTCTCTCAAAAATGTGCTTATGCTTTAACTAATGAATCCCTCTAATGCCTTAAAAATCATGCGAGAGCTTTTGTCATCTCTCTTTCCCACCCTCCCTCTGGTTTAGCTGATATACAAATGTCTCTGCTCTAGTACCCTGGTTCTGTTTCCTATAGAACCCCGGCTCAGAGCCAGGTACAGGGAAGTCTGCGTTTATCTTCTGTTTCCCAGACTCAGCTAATGATGATAATGAGAATATGTCCTAGACATGATTATCATAGTTAATGATAATTGCACCCACTCGTGAATAACAAGGAAGTAATTATTCCTCCTCTCCTGTTTTTAATGCAGATTGCTGCTGGTGAGGAAAAGATTGAGTTTGGTGAATAATTCGAGTAAGCACTATGATGGGAGGGATGGGAGGGATGGGAGGGATGGGAGGGAGGGAGGGGGGGGGGGGGGGGGGTTGTGAGACGAGGATGATGAATCAGAAGACTGAAATAAGAGAAATTCTGATCAATAGAATCAGAAACAATAGAGGAAGAAGAAACAGAAAAGAGAATGAGAATGATGAGAGAATTAGAGTGATCTGACATGATCTGTGTCTTTCTTGTTTTGCACTGATACTTATCTTTACCTTTTTGTAATCTTATTTTACCTATTTATTTCTCTTCTGGGTAACTGAAACCAGTGCCATGAAAACTTTCACCCGTCTTGTATCACATCGCAGGCTTGTTCTCTCTCATTTCATACGACCACAGCTGGAGTCATCCTGTGTCTCAGTTATAGATTGTATAGAAAATAACATGAGAAATTTCCCTTGATCTTTTGACATATAAGAGGTATTTGTACCATTAAAACATCCTGCAAGTATAGCTTAAAACATCCTCCTCAATATATAAAAAAAAAAAAAAACATGTATCTAATCAAGCTCCAAAAACAGCTTGTTTTGAATTGTGGGATTTGTGATGTCACACTGGCGAAAACATTTGCATATGACTGCTTCCAAAGCAAGACATCGACAGATAGATCATCACACCATAGGACCCGCCCACTGACATTCAGTCGTTTAATGGCTGACATTTTCCTACACTGGATGTGAACGCGACAAAAGCAAATACAGCCCATTATAATGACTGACGCTGTCTACACTAGCTTCAGTTTATAGGTACGAGTTCAGTTTCTGACATGCTTGAGTCTGTCGACAACAGGACAAATGAAAGAGTGCAAGAATACTTGCTTTGATACATCCAGTTTAAACAGTTCATTTGTGTCTCTGCACAGACTTCAGAAGGACCCCAGTGTCAGAAACAAGTGGATGGTTTATATTAACGGCATCCCTGATCGCGTCGGAGGATTGCCTGTTTGTTCGGAGCATTTGACTGCAGATTTTTTTTACTTGTTGCAAAAATCAGTACATTCACTGATATTCATAACAAGAATGTTCTTGTGCTTGTGTCAAATTTCTTAAATATCATTTGTCTATTTAAACTATCTGTGTTTTTAAAATGCTGTAACCACTTTTGAAATTCAAATGTGTAGTGAAAAAAAAAAAGCGTTAAGAATGGGCTGACTAACGTGTACAGGCCATGGTGGGAGGGTCCTTGCTGGATCTGTAGTAGCTCTTCTCGCAGTGACACTGTGGCGAACCATCGGAGTGGCTGGAACTGTGTGGGGGACACTTTGAACATTTGATGTTTCCTGCAAAGGCTTTGTAGAACCCAGGTCTGCAGGCTGTGTGGAAAACATAAGAGAAAAGTTAAGGTGGTGCATTCCAGGGTTTAGTGAAAGTACAAACAGACATATCTGATTAGGGCTGTCAATCAAAAACATTTTTTACTGAAATTAATTGCCAATTATTTAATCAAATGAATCACAATTATTCACATTTATCAATATTTGCTGTATACTGTATATACCCCCCCCCCCCCATACCCATACCCATACCCATACCCATACCCATACCCTTACCCTTACTCATCAATGAATTAAATTGATCAAAAGTGACAGTAAAGACATTTATAATGTTAGAAATGATTTCCATTTCAAATTAAGTATTATTTTTTAACATTACATTTATTTTATTTTACATTACATTCTATTTATCAACCGTGAAAAAGAAATATCATGGTTTCCACAAAAATATAAAGCAGCACAACTATTTTCAACATTGATAATAATAAAAATGTTTAATAAAAATGAAAATCTTCACATATTAGAACAAAGAAGACTGGTATAATGGCTGCTGAAAATTCAGCTTTGCCATCACAGTAATAAATTACGTTTTAAAATATATTAAAATTGAAAACAGAAATTTTAAATGGTAATAATATTTCACAATATTACTGTTTTATTGTATTTTTGATCAAATAAATGAGGCCTTGGTAAAAAAAAAAAAAAAAAAAGACTTCTTTCAAAAATATAAAAAAATCTTACAGACCCCAAACTTTTAAATGGTGGTGTATAACAACACTTTGCAATCATGTTCACACAAGACACACAAAACCAGTCACATGTCGCACATGTATATTTGTGGCAATAGCCAACAATACATTGTATGGGTCAAAATTATCGATTTTTCTTTTATGCCAAAAATCATTAGGATATTAAGTAAAGATCATGTTCCATGAAGATATTTTGTAAATTTCCAACCGTATATAAAAGAAAAATATAACATTTATTTATGTGAGTGAATGCAGCAGAATCGCGAACATAAATGGACAACTTTAAAGGCGAATTTCTCAATGTTTTTGCACCCTCAGATTCGAGATTTTCAAATAGTTGTATCTTGGCCAAATATGTCCTATCCTAACAAACCACACATCAATGGAAAGCTTATTTATTCAACTTTCAGATGATGCATCACAATTTATAAAAATTGCCTCATGGTTTTGTTGTAGGGTCACATTTTAGCATTCCATCTATGCAAAATGAATTGTCTTTTTATCTGAAATATTATATTGTATATTTTATTTATATAAATATTATATTATTTTAAATTGATGCTCAAAATACACATGCAGATGAATAACCCTAAAAACGACCAATTACAATATGGACACGTGAGGCAGATAAAATGTGAGGTGATGTTTTCAATCTGTCTGTCTCCATGGAACTGCTAGCTTAAGAGAGACATTAAAAGCTTCTCCTTCTCCCTCTTTCTCTCTCTGTCTCCCTCCAGTGTGCAGCCTAACTCATTTGATCTTTTCTATGCTCCAAACCATAGCAGTTCTTAAACACTCCCTGTCTTGGACTTAGACTCCACACTAAAAGACCCGCCAAGGCCCAGGAGAGCAGCCAGACGAGACTGAGTTAAGTGGTACACACACAAGCACACATACTTACACACATCTTAAATGTAAGATAGCAGATCTCTTTCTGAAGTCTCTCTCTCTCTCTCTCTCTCTCTCTCTCCTCTCTCTCTCTCTCTCTCTCTCTCTCTCTCTCTATCTCTCTCTCTCTCTCTCTCTCTCTCTCTCTCTCTCTCTCTCTCTCTCTCTCTCTCTCTCTCTCTCTCTCTCTCTCTCTCTCTCTCTCTCTCTCTCTCTCTCTCTCTCTCTCTCTCTCTCTCTCTCTCTCTTCTCTCTCTCTCTCTCACACACACACACTAGTTTTACTTTTATTTAAATTTGCTCCTCAGAGGTTAGTAATTCTCTACAGCCACAACATTACAGGCATTGATCTGTTTCTCTCTGACTCCAGACACCTTCTCCAGTAACAGGGCCATTCCCAGAGAGCTTTGGAGCTTTCCAGCAGCCTTTTGTCCTTATTGTGATGCAGAGAAACAAGGTATGTGCGCAGTACCTCTGTTAGCATCTTTTAAAATCGGTAAAGGCGTTTGGCAGTGTCCTAGCAAGGAAAACAACTCCAATGTATAAATCATTAATGAGTTGTTCTTACTTTTATTTAGATCTGTTGTAAACAAAGTCAACTTCTATTTTACGGAAATGGAGAGCATATTGTCATGAAGGTAAGAGGATCAGACAGCAAATGCGGATAAATAATCACTTTAATTGGAACAGAGCTTGCCAGAAAGTTCAGTAAACAGAAAAGGTTCTCAAAGGGAAACTTAGAACTACTAGCTGTAGTAAACGTCCAAATAAGGTCTCGGCTTGTTGATAACAAAAACAGTAGTCAGCCCGGGTGAAATGAGTTGCTCAGAAGAAAGCTCCGTATGACAGGGAAATGGAGCAGGCTGGCGTTTCCCGAGGGAGAGTAGAGGCAAGCGGCGATTCTCCGGCTCAGTAGGGTTCTCTTAAAGAAAATCAGCTCCCAACACGACAGGACTATGACATGACATGACAGAGACACAGGGATTAATAGACGTTTAGTACACATGAGAAAATGCAATACTCAGGCAAAGACAGGTAGAGAAAGGGGAAAAGAAGTAGGAACGCTAATCAGAGGAAAAGAGGATTCAGGTGAAGAGGGGAGTGAGCGATGGCTAATAGAAAAGGAGAGACAGCAGAGAGGGAATAACGATTAAATGAGTAGGTGTGTGCGTAAATGAGGAAATAGCGATACTGTGTGAGTGTGTGTGTGAGAAAGAAACAGGATCATGACACATATGTTATGGAAGCACAAATTCGACAAGTAGTCAAACAAATGAGCCACCATCCAGATCTGAGAATGTTTATAAAGGAAGGAATGAAAAAAAAAAAAAAAAGATCTTTCAGGATTTGCTCATTAAAGTCATTGGAAATGCTAATTGTAATAGCCAGGTACGTTTCAGTACGTTTGTGCCAACCCTTGGTTTTAGGCACGATGAGAGTGGTTCAGCTTTTAGCAGTGTTCATCACCATAATAACTTACACCCCACAGCTAAACTGCTCCGGGGCAGGTTATGTTCTGAGTAAGAGAGCTCAAACCAAAATTGAACCAATCAGCTGTAAGCAAAGTGACACATGTCTGATGTAAAAAAAAAAAAAGCCACTCCCCTAGATTATCTTGCTCCAAATTAAAGGTCACCATAGTAACAGATTTTTAAAGACAAAATTGGCAATTTATTATAATTATTTTATATGATTTATACATTATTTATATGATTATTATACCCCTAATCCATTACACATGAACAATTTTAGTTTAACAATTATTTTTAAGCATTTAGTTAAATGAATAATGAATACTATATAATATAAATAAGATTTGGAATCAGTAGATAAAGCTTTAAAAAATGACTAAATGTGAACTTACATATTCCAGTCTCTGTATGCCTAATATAATCAACTATATAAACTAACTTGACAAGTTTCTTCTTGCTGTGTAAATGTATTTATGTACTTCATATTCTTCCATCTCATAATCTTCGGCAGAAGAGAGAGATGAATGTTGCTGATTCTCTTGCAAGAAGTGAATTGCAGTTTCTCTAAGTTTCAAGGCATGTGATTGGCTGTTCACTACTGAGGTCACACTTTCATGTGCATGCACTCCATGAATTCAGGAGTTGACAGAGAAAGTTGATGATCAACGTCATGGTCCAAACAAAGCCTGAATTGGTTTGGCTTTTTCAATTTGAAACTAATCCTGTAACCCTGAAATTAAACATTTAATTTGTTCTCTATAATGTCTGACAGTCATACAGTACATACATCACAGGAGATTTTTTTTTTTTTCATAAGTCATAAAAACATTTCCATGACAGTGTCTTGTCCACCACATCTTGTCCAAAACGTATTGTATTTTAGACATTTTGTAATACAATGCCTGACTCCTTTGTCTTGTTAAGGCTAATTTCACAGCTAGCTTTTTATGATCCCAAACACACACAACTAAAATATCCGTTTTTTTTTTTCATAATTTGCCAAAAAAAAAAAAAAAATTCTAACAAGTAATATTTACCTTGGATTTGTAATCTAAAGCATGCTCTCCACTGACACTTTCTTCTTGGTAAATAGGTATAGTACTTTTGAAGAAAAAAACAACAACATTTTACGGGAAAAATTATTTGATGTGGTGGAAATTATGCCACAACTGTAGGGCAATCATTTTTTAACTCTTTGTTTAGATTATAACATTTTTAAACATGTTATAATTCATTTTTCAATGGTCAATTGTCAAATAATAAAATATATATAGACATACATATATACATACAATATAACATATACAATAAAAGAGAATAATAATATTGAAATCTTAAAAAACCTAAACAAATAAATCAACCCCTGGGATATAAGTATCCAAAAAAAAAAAAAAAAAAAAAAAAAAAAAATTCCAAAGTTGAAGAAACATCTATATATATTTATTTATTATTTACCAGTATTGCTCCAGCTATTTATGCTTTTACTATCTGACCTGAACCACAAGTATTGGCATTTTTACAAGGCCCATAGCCGCTCTAATTAGGCCGACAAAGGAAGTAGATCTGCCTCAGTGAAGTGAAGACCAGTGATACCAAGAACGGTACGATTCTGCAGCATTTACCTTTCCCCAGAGGATTCACAGGCAGCCATGCTGCAGAACGGTTCAGCTCTCAATATCAAAGGATGCAAAGCAGGATGAGGCAGCGCTGGAGGCAGGCGTGATAACAAAGTGGTCGTTTAGATCTAGGAAATTAGTTCAATTTTAATTTGCTCACATTGTAAAATGACTCCCGGTGTGGCTCTTTGTGGAGCTTGTAATTTCACAGAGGGAGATAAAATAACATTGGTATGGGTGCACTGAGGAAAAAAAAAACAAAAAAAACAACCTAAAAACAATACTACATTCACCTTTAATTAAGCTTCATTTTCAGTACAGTTCATTTGGGTTTATTTTTTTTAATGATTTCTGTTGTTTTTAGAACAATTAAGACATTTATATACCACAGTCTCCACTGAATTTCAGGTGCTAAAACAGTAGTTTCTTAGACTGGGTAAACCCAGCCCGATCTGCCGGCGATTTGATTTTGTCCTGCTGCTCAGGCTGGAAACCTGTAAATGTTTCTATCCTGCTTCCGTTACAAATCTGCGGGGACCAATCACAAACTGGCTTATCCACCTGGCGCGCTATTGGCTCTCGCACGACTGTCAATCCAATTCCTTTTAACCTCTCGACGATGCTCATTGGCATCTTTAGTTTAGCAAACAAATCGCTTGAGTGGGTGTAAATACCACTCACTTTCATGTTTTTTTTTCGCATCGCTCGATGCCATTGCTGCTTCTGTAAACCGCTGATCAATGCTACAAACCAACACGTTTGTTGACACGTTTCCTGCCTGGAGTTTTCGCATCGCTCGGCAAAGTACGTCACCTGGATCTTTGGTCTGATTGGTTGAAGGACTATCCAATTGCGTACAGAGTCATTTGAACTATGCCTGTTGATTACGCCTCTTGTGCTGTAGAAAATACAGAGCTTTAACTACTATACAGTAGTTTCTGCTACTTTCACCTCAAAGCAAGCCAATACCTTCTAAAAAGCCAATTAAATGCAACCCTCAGTGCCAGTTAATGGACTCCGTAATGGCTATGTCAATATGAATATATATATTTTCCCCTCAGACAGACATGTATTGAGTATCAGCTGACATACTGTCTGAGCAGGGAGTTAGAACAGCAGGGAGATGAACAGGAGACAGTAATTTAGAAAATTGATCCAATTCCCTGCAACCACGCTTTAAACTTTTCTAGAAAATGGCCGTGGCTTTGGGAACGAACCTCAGGAAAGTTGTTCGGTTGCCTGACCTACAGTTCAGGTTTTGCCTAATGGTCATGTAGTGCATAATAACAACAGCGAGGAGGTTTAGGTGGTCCATTTGAAAGAAAGTGAAGGGTTTTATTATTCTGAGTGTGTCTGAATTGTTACAATGACAGACAGCGTAGAGAGTAAGTCGCTCTCTCTCTCTCCCCCAGCAATCATCACATCTCAACGGCACTTTTCTTGCCCCCGAGGACAAGACCTTTATGACAGGAAGACAAGAGAGTGTCTGTGTGGAAGATATAGTTCTAGAGATTCTTTCTCTCCTCTTCTCTCTTCGTCTTTTCTCTGTGTCTCTTTTTCTCCTTTTCCATGACAGTTTTGGGGCATTTTCCAGCGCCGCTGTGTTTGTGTGTATGAGGTGTAAGGGTAGGAGGACACGGGAACTAAGAGAAAGAATTTTAGGGGAGAGAGAGAGGAAGAGATGTAGTCCCACAGGTAAACAATTTCATCGTTAGCACAGGGGACTGCTGGTAAAAAAATGCAATTATGATTTGGTATTCGGTTTAAAATTCTCATTCGCCTTTAATGAATGTTCTCAGAGCTAGTGACCTGACGGTGCAATGCAGTCTAGGCCTCATCATCTCTCTTTTCTTTCTCTCTCTCTTGCCTTTTCTTGGTCTCTTTATCTCTTTCCTTCATTCTCTCTCTTTGTCCCTCCATCCGCCCACCTCCCTCTCTGTATTTCTGTACTCTCTGTTGACAGTCTATCTGGGTATGGAAATAGGCAATGGAGATTGCCTCCAGCAGTATGTCAGTCCCCAGTGGAGGAAATAGACCCATGATAGCACAATTACTTAATACACAAAAAAGCTGAAAATAATAGCTTTGATGTGTGGCGGAAAACAAATCGGAGGGCTTTGATAGCAAAAAAAAGAAAGAAATTCAATCAGAGGTCCATTTCGGGCAGCCCCGGATCCTGCTGATTCCACTAATTTGTGTTATTCCCCACCCTCAGCATTTAGATATACAAATCCTACTGAATGGTCTTCCTGAATGCTAATCATAACTGTCAGTTAGCAGTTGGCAAACAAAGGGTAGAGTGACAGATTGCTGGAATATACTCAATGCTTCCTCACATGACAGTTTTACAAAACGCAGAGTATTAACAGTCATTATTCAATTTGGAAAGGCAGTCTATAATAGACTGCTAAATGTGCTGCCGTCCTCCGACTCGCTGCCCGAAGCGAACATTGAACAAAGAATTATAAGCATTGAGTTTTAGGACAAATGATTCATTTTTAATCTCCGGTTGGTATTTAAATGTTATGAATGTGATTTTCTACCTCTGCGAGGGAAGAAGTGCGTGTATTTTCTGCCTTATGCGGAGCAATAGCCCTTATTGAGCGGAGGAGGAATTCTGCTTTCCATTTATCTGTGTCAATTTGATGTACATTTAACTGGCTGCTAATGCAGCAGTTGCAGTTTTGGTTCTATATGAAATGTTACTGTGGAGTTGTTGATATAGCAATCTTTCTCTATCAACATGTGCTACTGAGCAAGACACTTAACCCTGGGTTGCTCCAGGGGGTCTATATGCCTGCAAACAGTTTACTCTGTAGTAGCACAGGGTGGAATGATATATGTAACGTATAGAGTTACAAATGTGTCAAACGGTAGAGATTATGCTACTGTACATAGAACATTTATTCCATAGCATGTCTGCAGCAAAAAAGTAATAATCAGCAGTAATAATAAATAATTAAAAATACTAAATTAAAAATAAATTAAAAATAATAAAGCAATAATAATAATAAAATAAAAGCATAAACACAAAACATTAGCAAAAAGTGTAGACGACTTGATTTTAAAGGGAGCAAATACATGTTGGCATATCATGCCGCACTGCATCCCATAGATACAGTATAACAGCAGGTTGTTTACGGTTGACAAGTAACAACACAACTTGTATTTTAATATATATATATATTAAAATAAATTAGAAATAGAATCCAATTATCTGTTGTGCAACCATGTTTATTATTGTTTTGAGTACTGTCTGTAATTTGAGTTATGAATCTCTTGTTGTACTGATGCCAAAGTTATTAATCTATTATGCATTAATGTGTGGATTGTCTATCAAGTAAAAAAGGATCAATCCATGATGAAAAATAGACATTGCTGAGTGTTTTTGGAAAATATGGTTCGACACTTTTTATTAATTCATGATTACTATAATGGTGGCTGTAGTAGCGCACGACAAAGAGGGAAATAACTTAATACCAGGTGTAAACAGGGGCTAAAGGAGGTGAACAAGGAGCCTCGGTCATACACTATCCAATTCAATGGGAGAACATACAGGAGGAACCGATGCCACATCTTTCCTGTTGCAGAGCCCCCTCCATCATGGCTCAACCCCGAGAACATTGGCTCTCAAAACACCACTACACATACAGAGGACTTTGATCTCTCAATATCACACACCACAAACTCTCCATCCACAACCAGAATCCACACAAAATTACACAGTAGTCCCCCACTAAGGTCAGTTAGGCACCTTACAGAACACGGCCAGGTCGCATCTGTAAGCCGAATCCATGGTATGAACAGTGAGCTTTTTGACACTGATTTAATTGACACTTTGGTTCTTATTTTGAATACCTGTTAAATGTGTTTATTATGGTGTTTTCCATTTTGTCAGTATAATTTTCTTGTCAACGTTTTTTCTTCATTCATACAGAGATCACTATGAGATCTGTTATCGTTCAGTTATTCACTGTAATGGATAAATTGTTATAACAGAAGTCATTCTATCATAGTTGTTTATCAAGATAATGTCATACCCTATAGCATTGTTCATTGGTAAGTATGTTTATTTCTTTTGATAGGAGATAAATGTGATAAATGATCTGTACAGAAGTACAATATGATTTGTGTATTCTAATATGCTGCACTCTAAATGTGTTGGGCTTTTTAAGAACGTCCTTGTCCCCTCAGTGTGAATGTGCTAGGAACACACAAGAACTATGTGACGTGTCATGTTGGTGACACAAGCTCTGTTAATAAATCATCATCGGCTTCACATGTGGTGGCCACAGTTAATTTATGGGACATACAAAATAAAATAACTAGCAAACAGAACTCAGGAAAAGCAGCACAGGAACAGAATGAAAAGGAAACCAAAACAGACCAAGACCTTTACAATTACTAAATATTTTTGCAGAGAAAAACTAAGAACATTTATATTCCCTAGGGGAGAGTGGGGTGAGTTGTGCCAGTTTTTACTCAAAGTGACTTTAAAGTGAGGCCATGGCAGTAATGCCTTCAACTTAAGGATGTACATATATTTCAGGATGTGGTGCATCCCTGAGAACAATAACTTTGGATCTGAAATAAATTGTTTCAGAAATATAGCTCTTGGAAAAAAAGTGGTCTCATGGCACAACTTGCCCCTGGTGCGGGGGAAGTTGTGCCTTTGGGGGAATACATTGGGGGTAAATTGTGCCAGTGATTTCTGAAGTAAAACAGAACATTTTAATGTTATGAACCATACTGCTATATGAAAGCAAGATAAATTCAATACAAAATTACTAATTTAAGGTTTATTTAGATATTGTCACCCTGGAATACCATAGCATGCGTTTTTCCTACTATGGTCAATTGCATAGGGATTTTGTATTGAACATAACTCTGGATCACAGTGTCATAGAGACAAGGGGGCGGGCTCATTTTACTCAGCTTCACAATGATCCTGAGAGACTTATTGGTCGTCTATCAAGCTACGCCCTAGCAACCATTTAGAGCACCATAGCAACACAATATATGATATTTGTGAATCATTTCAGGCAAAAAGGCTTTGGCAATAGATGCCTGTTGACATAGCGCTGTCTGTCAATTATGTAACATATAAGAATAAAGTGACTAGGCTAATTTCTAAACATCCTATTTTGACATAGGCCACTTAAAAATGGAATAAAACGTCTCTTTAATAACATAGTGCAGTCTCAAAACTGAAATCAGTGTTAGCTAAATTAAACAAATAGTAGGCAGGCCTAAGTCAAACAATGATGAGGCATGCCCATCTCCTCACTTCTCAAGATTATCCCCTGTGAGAATGTAGGTCTAGGTGGTCTGGATCTGGCACAACTTAACCCAGGCCCTTTGGCACAAATCACCCCAGACCCACAAGTTTGAAAAACTAGCATGATCCAGCAGTTAAGAGCTAACATCATGCTAACTGTATAGACTCATTGTGTAGCCTACTAAAGCACTAAAACATGTGTGAAATGTTTTCAAACTTGTCTATAATTGTTCAGACACTACAATCAAAAAACCTTAACCTGTTAAGCTTCACCAGTGCGTCGGCGCACTGAAGCGTTTTTTATTTATTTAATTCAAAATTACTATCAGATTTAATGTTATACCTTGACAAACTATACATCATTAAAAAGATATAAGACTCAAGTTTCAGTATTTGACCACTATTGTATTCTGAGAAACTCATAGTGACAGTTATGTCTTAATTTGTGTCAGGAGTTATGAAATGAAAAAATGAGTCGATACCTTTAATATGAATTATGCGCGTCAGCCGCTCCCATTCATAAAAAACTCTGTGCTGTCGTCATGACAGCGATACACAAAACAACGTCCCTCAGGGCTTTAGCTCAAAAATGTGCAGATTTGGAGAAATATTGATAGATTCTTTTAGATTCACATCATATTTCTATAGACAGGAATAATATTTATTGAATTTATACCCAAATGCGTCAATGTAATCTTTATGAGCGTTTGGTATTCTAATTCACAATGTTTTCAATTCATACCAATAGCCTGAGGGCGCTATATGCACAGTAATATAGTCCATATATGGCACATGAAGAAGAGCCATGATCATGTGACATTCCAGGAAGCCTCGAACACACACACAGCTAACAGAGATCGGCTGTAATCATGCAGATAAAAGATGTTTTGAAGACAATAAACATGATTGCAATGATATCTGATTTGCCTGTGTTCTTCAAGCCATGCCAGGTATTTTTATAATAATAGATTATATTTATAATGTAATGCTAATCTATATAGACTTCATCATTGTGCATAATACTATCAAATAATATATTTTCTGTCTGATTTTTTTATCTGAAGCTAAATTAGATCACAGAAGATTATTTAAAACATTCGGCTTGAGTTATAAAGTACGTTTTGAGCATAAATATGGTTTTAATCTCATATATTGTCGTGTATTGATGGTGTGCTAAGCTAACATGCTAGCTAGCCCTAACTGTTAGTCACATGACATGGTCTTGAAAAACATTTAACTAAATACAGAGTTTTGGGCTTATTATCTTCAGATTTTAAACATAAAATGTTTAGACATGTGGCTTTAGCTGTAGTGCATTTCTAGATTGCTCCAGTGCCAATTTCAATTTTATTTTCATGAGGATGTTTCATAAAAAATAATTTCTAATAACTTTACAAAACTTTGAAGCTATTTATAACAATTTTTGTCATTACGACAATAATTAATTCTACATTTACAATAAACTGCCAGGTGTCAGCTTTCAAACGAGATCATACTTGTGCTTTTAGTACAAAGGGTTCATGAACTGTATCTGTTTTAGTTTGGGTATGTCATTTCTGGGGATTTTTCAAAAGTGGCGTTGCAGCTTAACAGGTTAATCCTAGAAATTTTACTTTGAAAGGGAAAAAACAGTTTTTTGCACTAAAATATTAAGTTTTCAATATCATTATGTATTTCACCATGTATTTTAAACATTTTTAGATTTAATTTCCAGCAACTGGATTGTATTATACAGTTACACTTTTAGGTCTTGTTTGTTAACATTAGTTAATGAATTAACTAACATGAACAATGATCAACATTTTTACAACATTAATTAATCTTTGTTAATGTTACTTAATACAAATGTTCATGTTCATTGTAACAAGTCCACTGGAAGTGGACCCAAGATGAATTCAATTATGCGAAATAATTGTACGAAAATACGAAAATACAAAATACGAAAAGGGAAATCAGTACAAGAAAACAGAACCAAACAATGACTTGACTTGGACAGACTTGACTTTTATAAACCAAAACAGAACTCACCTACAATGGTTTACATGAACAAAGCAAGACAAAATAAACTATGGAAAAATGAGGGCTATACAGTACATACACATGGACTAATGACTAAACAAGACACCTGAAAGCAATGAGAACAATCGAAAGTGACATATGAAACAAGGAAACCAATCAGAACATTACACATGAGACGTCCGAAATTGTATACTCTCTTGAGTAGGTACTTATTTTGATAGTAATTACCTTACAATAATTAATAATAATAATTTGTTACATTTATATAGCTCTTTTCTGGGTACTCAAAGCGCTTATATGGAAGGGGGGGATCTCCTCAACCACCACCAATGTGCATCATCCAACTGGATGATGTGACGGCAGCCAAATTGTGCCAGAAAGCCCACCAAACACCAGCTTATTGGTGGAGTAGAGACAGAGTAATGAAGCCAATCAGTGTGACCTTGACCTTACGACCGCTAAGGATTTCTATATAATATGAATGTGTGCAGTATGAATGTAATGTGGACGTCCTAATTCACCACGTTGTCATTATCATGTGACCTACCAGCGTCAGTTACGTCACTTCACTTCCAATTCGTAAAATCCTCTTCCGTGGCCTCATGGGATATTAAAGTGTCCATCGTATGCACACTTTAGAATCTCACCAGAAGAAGTAGGTCATCCAAGTACTTTTTGCCTACTCTTATATGAGTACTGTGAATTCAGACATACTTCTTTTGTCACATACTGTTTTTGACCTACTATATAGCAGGGAAGTATCTGATTTTGGATGAAGTCTAGGGAAGTACAAGACACGACCACATAAGGTCAAGGAAGTCACATGACAAGAAACCAGGGCCAAAACTTCAAAATAAAAAACAAGAAACATGAACATGAAACAAAACCCAAAACTAAACGTGACATTCATGTTAGTTCACAGTGCATTAACTAATGTAACAAATACAACTTTTGATCTTAAAAATGTATTAGTAAATGTTGAGGTTAGATTAATAAATGCTTTAGAAGTACTGATTATGTTAATTCATGTTAACAAATTAAATCTTATTGCAAAGTATACTTTATATACCATCAGCCTGATATAAAATGACTTAATGGCTTTAATGTGTATGAATGGATGAAAAAAAAGTAAATCTTCAAACTAAAATGGCCACATCCACAATTCTCTGAAACTACATTTGACAGATGCTGATGGACAATGCTCTTGTACTCCTTCAGCTCATAAACATGTCGTCGCCCTTTCTCTAAATTTTTATTCTGCTTTCTCCTTGGTTCCTCCTTTTCTACCTCACTCTCTTCTTCTGTCCCTCTTCTACCACCCTCACCCCACTCTCCTCCCATCAAGCATACATTTATTTTTCTCTCACCGTCTTTCTCCTTCCATCATTAAACTTTAAGCTCTCATTGTTTTTTCAGCCCTTTTTGACCATGAGTCCATTTTTTTTTTTTCTGAGTGGGAATAAAGGAGAGGAAAAACAAAGTTAATGAATCCATAATGAGAAGCACCGAGGCTGGAGGTGACACAGGGGGAAAATACTTCCCTCCCCCTGATTGATGATCATAAAAGCACATTCAAATAAACCAAACAGAGTGATTTATTTCTTGCTGTGTAAGACCTCAGCCACTGGCCTATACAGGAAACGTATTTGACAGACACCGAGAGACAAAGCGCTCGACTGCAGCCATCAGTTAAGGCTTAACTGCAGGGCCCTTAGGCTGCCGTGGATGGACATTTGCTTTTGACAGTTCAAGGAAGTGCTCCGGTCATATGGGAGAGCTAAGACAGCTTCAGGGGTTTGAAAGATGGATACACACAAGCCATGGGAATATAAGTGCACTTAAGAATGTATGACAGGGTAAACGGCGACCTGATGCATACCCTAGGTAATCTACATTGCTTAGCAGTCTCCACCAATTAGTTTCATTATCTTAGTGGCCATCCTATGACCTAGTAATAAAAGTGCTATTCCAGAGAGAAAAAAAACTCTACAGCGTAAAGTTCACCCATCTGACAAGCTTAATTAACATGTAACAGGCTTAATGAGCTCCTCTACACATACTGGCATTCAATCGATTTGGATTCAATTATCATTTATGGTGCAATCAAATCTAAGCCTGCTTAGAGAGTGTAATAGGTTCTTAATTGAGAATGATAGTATTATGCATTGAGCATTTGAACTTTATGCTGTTAAGAAATTTAAAGGCACCATTAGGCATGTAGAAATTAGCAAAATACAACTTAAAATAAAATAAATCTGAATGTGTGAGCATCTTGACGTTTGGTCTCGACACAATATTGTACTGTAATGGCAGCTTTTTTTGTGTCTTGTGGTTGCTTGGGGTGAACTTTTACACAGCTATGCTATTTGATGCTGTTCCCTAAACACGGTACATTATCCCTCCAGTATACTGAATTCTGCATTACTGTATTTTTGGAGAATTGGGCATCCTAACTGTGGATAATGAGATGTATAATTGTTGTATAAATGTAAAAATCTAAAATTTTCCCTGAGGTGCAGACTTGTCTGAATGGCCCCAGTTTTCAAGCCCGTTGCTCAGTAAGCTTTACTGCAGGGCTCAATCCATAGAGAACAAGGAGAGAAACAAGATGAGGATGGCAACTGAAATGAGTCCAAACAAATATCTCTTCCTGATGATCTGTAAGGTTCTTTCTGAAGAAAAAAAAAAAAGCAAATGAATAAATGAAACAGAAATGTTTACCTCTAAGCATTGCAAGCTTGAGATATTCCTAGATGTTCAACCTCTTGTATGTTGACTGTTTTAATTTAGTTGGAAGCAAGAAAAAGTGGTTAGAGTCTCTGGATCGTCCACACAGAAGGTGGCGGTAATGCGTGAGATTTAGTAAAATCCGCCAATAAACTGAAGATGATGTAGAAGAATCTGACTAAAAAGCCTACATGTAAACATCTCAATCGATCCAATTGAGCTTGATTCAAATGAACATCTTTATCAGATTGAAAGGGGTGGTGTAGACCTGAAATAATCCAATCAACAAGTAACAACAATACAAAAAAAAAAAACAAAAAAAAAAACAACAACATGTAAACACCTGAATCATATTCAAAAATACCTTGTGCACGTGCACAGTGCCATGACACCTATGTTTACATATAGTAAGTTTTACGCCATACGCACGTGCATATGTTTATTTAGGTCTTGCGAACTGGGCAGTGGATGAGCAGAACATTTACTAAATATTATATCTTAAAAAAGCTCTTTTCACATATTTATCATCTTTATTTTAGATTTGTCAAGGCAAAAACAATGCAGTAGCTCCAATGAGATTATCACAGTGTCTTTCTCCAGTTCTGAATGGGGCAACTGGACACTACACACATGCTGAAATTTATGATTGCAACATTTACGATTTATATAAACCGAAATCTGATTTTCATTCCGATTGACAAAAAATAGTGCTTGTAAACATACATAGTGTTTTTGTAAATGCTGGGAAACAGTTCCACTCTCTCAGCATCCAAATATGCCTACTTCCCTAATCCCTACTGTCATTCAATCATGCCTTTAGCAACCAAACAAATGTGCAAAACTTTTCTCTCTATTTAAAGTCCCCCTGCAGTCAATAATTGTATCCCTTAAAACTAATCTTATAGCACCAAAATTACATATTTCAAAGTATTAGTAACATACTTGTCTTGAATGTCTTCATTCCTTAAAATAGTTTTAATGTAACGCTACACCCTTGCCTCATTTAGTATATGCTATTCAATGAAAATGCCAATTATCCCCGCCTCCACTCACTCACACCAGCTCAGAGATCCACTCGTTGACGATCACACTTTGACGTGATTGATTACAAGGTAGTTTGTGATGTCAGAAACACCCGTGATTTCAAAGCGCAATTTTGAGACTGTCTTTGTACTCAGCAATGGTGGTGACTTATGGTTTGTCTTAAAGCACATTAAAAACAACACGTAGACATTTAAACAACATTAAAAGCATGGCTTTCACCACAGAAGGACTTTAACATGTTTCACCATGTTTAAAAACAGTCCACTGATTTTTCCCTATAGATCAGCACAGTCAGCAGATTCCATCAGAGAAAAATAGTATAAAACAGAAAACAAACCAATACTTTTAGTCAGTAATCAAACAGCTACTGCGAAGAAACAAACTGTAATACAGAAGAGTAAATACTGCTGCACGTTAATTTAATTATTTATCTACATTTTAGTTAGAGTACATTGCACTTTATTACTAAAATATAAATAATGTTGTTGTCCATTATTTTAAAAATAGAGCCAAAGAGCCACTGTTATAGAATTAACACCAAATCCATATCCACAGTCTTAAAATGTTTTTGTGAATTAAGGGCCTGTCTGATGGATGGACAGGTGTAAAATGTAATCCCAAGTGCCCACAGGCAGAACTTAATGACAATCTTAATGACAATTATGAACTAGAGTCTGGATGACTACTTGAAAGTCAGCAGCGTGTGTAAATGAGAGAGAAGTGGAAAGGTATATGAGAAGAGAAGGAGGCAGACAAAGAGATGGGAATGCCTCTAAACGTAATCATTTCAAAACGATGAACTGCCAGTCAAAGGAGGAGAGAGGGAGGTAATTGGGTGTCATTTGCAAGTAATTATGTGAATCTGAATGTGTGAACTCATATGTGTGCAGATTTCCTCATTAACAATTGTCTCTGAAAGTGAAGAGCTCACTGATTCAGCATTGTCTTTTTGGTTTATAATCTTTTAAGCAAGATCTAAGAGCCCTCAACCATGCTAAATACCACACATGAGGTACTGTAATGTGTTCTCGCACTTCCTTTGTCTCTTAGGCAAAAGGGCAGAACTGGCTCATCATTTGTAGTGGGATGCAAGCATGCCAAAAAAAGAACGAATCAATAAATAAACTTCAACTATGTATTTATAAGTTATTGATGATAACAATAAGACCATGGTGGGGATATGCCTACTGCAAGTCTATCATCACATATTTATGGGCTGTTGATGATTTGCTGCTTAATGATTCAAATTAGTCAATTGCATATTTCAATATCTGCTAAGAAAACCCCACAATTTAAATTGAGATTACACCATTATGGCAGACGACTGAATATATATATATTTTATATTTTCATATTATTAAACATAAGTCCACAGTATTTTTTATACCATTTGTAGTATTTTCAGTTGTGTTTTTTTACCGTCTTGTGTCAAAGGTGCCACAAAATTTTACTGTAAATTTATGAACACATTATATATTTCAATTTATTAGATTCATTATTTAACTAAATGAAAATGTTAAAGTGACAATTCTAATATTTATACTTTTTTTCTCCATTTAGTCTTAATTGCTTGTGTGGTAAGACACAAGACAACACAAAGCTGTCTTAAATCCTAGGTACTGATCCTGTCTCTGGACTCTTCCTGTCTGACTTGGTTACCCAGTAAGCCTCCCCACCAAACCCTGGATGCATGCAGGCATACACAGGGATCATTTCAGCTCCCATCTGCTTTTAGTATTGCAATATGAATTCTAAATATTGCCTGGCCAGGAACAATAAGAAGGGAAAAATCGTCTATATTTACATAAACAGCCTGGACCCATCACATTTCACAATCCAGATATATATTTTACAGAAAGCAATTCCATTTCTTCTGAGAACAACATTAAGGGAAAACTAATCCAAAACCCTACATTTTAGGTTGCACTTTTTCTAATTTAACAGTTTTAGAGGAAGGGAGGTGACGCAGATGATAATCATTGCTTATTTTGAATATGAGTATGATGAAAGTTATGCATTTAGAAATTGCATTTCTTGTTTATCTTTCCACCCGAAACTCACAATCATCAGTTTGAAAGTCTGACTCTGCGGCACTGAGGGAAGGCTGAAGCGAAGCCAAGGCTTCCATCCGGAAAACAAAGAGAACATATGGGACAAGAGGAAAGAGCGGATCGTTCATCAAGAAATCCTGATGTATTCTGAGGAATATCCATCATAAGAACAAACTGCTGGAAAGAAATAAATGGAAAGAAAGAGGAAGGTTGCATTTATCTATTCCATAGAGGAGATCTCCCAAGGACATACCTATGGATGTCTCTTAATTTACAGATCTCTGATTCTGATGACAGCTGGATGATTAAAAAAAGAAGGAATAAAATGGATCTGAAAAAGCTAGGAGATTGTTCTTTGGAATGCTATTTACAGCACATGGGCATTTTTCCGTGATGAACAAGTCTGCCTATCAAAATAGTTGGTGTGCTTTTATCTAATCACATGATCATGTAAGGTTGTCTTTGTCTATACAAACATGAGTAGGTGCATGTTATCACAGACATTTTCTTAAACATTACACAACATATTAGGGGTATCGCAACATACCTGTCACAGTTATGTTGAGTTAGTTTGTTTTCATGGACATTCAGTTGGTTTTCAACCGTCACATGTGTTCCTTTGTTTTATTTTCCCACCAGTCATCAGTTGTCATGGACACTCATCTAATCATCACACCTGTCTGTTATCATCTCATTATCACTGTGTATTTAAGCTCCTCGTTCACTCTTCAGTTGTCGGTTATTATTACTGTGTTTTAACATTTAACACTGTTATGCATTTTGGACTATTGGAGTTGTCTAAATAAACCTTACTTACTTTTCATTCATCTTTGTCTTCCTCATTGAGCCATCCATGACAATACAGGTATTGACATATTTAACCCTTTCGAACGTAAGTTTAAAATATTCTAGCTGACCCCCTATGCATGTCACATGACACACCGCAGCCACAACAGCACAGTATGACAGATGTATCGCTTTTATTTTGAGTTCAGAAAATTGGATCTGTTGGATTTATAACATGAAACACATGAAACACATGAAAGCAAGTGAACGGTTAACTGGGAGAAGAATAAAGTAAACTATATATTTACCTATACAAAGCGTATCTTCTATGAATAAAACACGTCACCATTTTATTATTGAAAGCATTATCATTTCTGCTTCCTAGACATCAGTGTGTATTTAACAACCTTTAAATGTATTTTTTAGCGCAATTTTCCACCGGACAAATTGTGATTGTTAACTCAGGATTTCTGTTCTGTGCATCTGTGCGCACCAATCTTGCACTTCTATCTACTCCTCAACCAGACCACCTAGAGACTTCAGGTTTTCGGCATTATGTTAAGGAAGGTCTAATCTCGGGAACGCACAAAAAAAATCCAGGAAAAGATTTACTATCTCTTAGTGTTGTGATCCCATGTGGTGAGAAAATTGCGCTAAAACTCTCACTGAGTTTTTATTACTTGTTTGCTAGTGCTTATTATATGTCTGAAACTCAAAATAAATCGACATCATAGTTGTGATATATGACAAGCGCGTCCGTCTCTGATTGGTTCAGAGATGGCACAGCTCGGGACCAACCAAGATAATGGCAGAGGTTGTTTGATCCCAAAACAATGATCTAAAACAGACCACCTTCTTCTCAAGGACCTCTGAACGACCCCAGGGTTGAAATCTCTTAAAACCACAGAGACTGAGACTTAACATATCAAAATACATAAAATCATCCCAAAACAATTCTTGACGGACTTATAATCAAACATCGTTCAACTATAATCCTATATCATGTCTACCACCTATATATGTGACTATTATGCTTAGATCACATAAGTCATGCAATTGTTATAACTATTAGATGTTCTCTCTGCTAGAGCTGGAAAGTCAAGAGATCACAGATAACGCATGATTTACAACTAGAAGAGAAGAAGATGCCACCTCTAAAACAAATACAGTGTCTAATTGGTCAGAACTCATCCAGGAGGATGGACAAACATTTGAGTTTAAAATCTAGGACACGAACAAAGCATTAGTAGATACATTGAGTAGTCATGGAGAAGCCATGACGGAGTAACCAGACAGACCAGTAAAAATGTAGACGAGCAGACGAAAGAACCCAGATCGAGATCAGAAGAAAATGGGTTAAACAGCTTAATTTAAGCCATCTAACTACTCTCGTCTCACTTTTCTTTCTGTCATGTCATATTTTACATTGTTGCAGCAGCACTCTTCCCAGTCTGTCTGTAAATCTCTGTTTAGTTCCTGTCTCTATGAAGCCCCTTCTACAGAAAAGCACAAAGTGCTCTGGGGTGCTTTTCCCATACAACAACGTAGCTCGCTGCTGTACTACCTTAGTACGATGAATCGTTGAAGAAATCAACTAGCTACTGTAGTCAAAACGGTTTCCTGAAACCGTATTGTCGCAAATTGGTTGTTCAACCACGCTGGTTAATGATGTCAAGCAGGTTGTGGAGTATTAACTTATTTTAATTAATCTGTTTGAGATCGAATCAATGAACGATGTTTTGCTATAAATTACGGACATGGCATCTGAGGACTATTTCTCATTTTTCTCAGTTATTATGCTTTATTTTCAGATTCAATCATAGGCTCGTTCTTACGTACTAGAGCACATTTGCACATGCACACTCTTCAAAAACACTGCTTTAAATCACTTTACAAACTTAAAGAAAGACGTAAATAACATTTGTATGTATAATAAATAAAATATATAGATTGTTCTGAATGTCATCTTGTTTATTTGGCTCAAGATAAGGATTTATTGAGTACACATGACATGCAAACAAGAAACTATGCTTCTAACCACAGGTCGAGGGCTGTTGTTCCAACCGCGCAACTTTGCAATGCTGTTTGCGAATGTTCATTAGATCGATGGTTTCGGGAAACACTGACTCGTTGAACTATGCAGATAACAACGGAACTTGCAACCATAGTTGGCTAACGATGCTTTTGGGAAACACACCCCTGATCGGCTGGACCAGTCTGTAATGATCGGTCAAATTGTTTCAGAAATGTCACACCCCTTACCATGACCGTGTTATATATACGGGGTGGGGAAAAAAACAGCATCTCTTCGACATGCCAACAACACACTACTAAAGCAACTCAACCAGGCCTTTTTTTTTTTTTGCATATGCCAGGTGGGAATTGTTTAAATGAGGAATACTGTGACATGTATTATCCTGGAAGTAAACTCACGACTTCAATCGAGGCGTATCAGGGATTTCAGAAACAGTGCTTCCTGATATAGAGAATATCTCCCTTTGGAGTGAACTTTTTCATGCTCAAATAGCAGAATTACATGCTAAATATAAATATATAAAAAAACAGGTTCTCTTAAAAAAAAAAAAAAAAAAAAAATATATATATATATATATATATATATATATATATAATATTAATACTAAATGATAATATCATAACCCAGACCCAGTAACTCTGGTTGACACAATGTGGAGCTACTACTGCCACACAACATCATGTCTGAGGAGATGACAGATAAAAGCAAGATACTATACCTGAAAATTTTTTGTTTGCCAGTGAGGAAGATTTTTGGATTCCATAAAAAAGATGGGGTGTTAAGGGGCTTTCGCACCGGGTAGATCTAGGAACTAGCCACCAGGGTGGTTCCCCTATAACTAATGGTTCCCCTAGGAACGTTTTCCTGGTAGTATTCGCACCGCAAGTAGGAACTCGTAACTCGAAGTGACGTAAGCCGCGCTTGATGGTGTGACTTTTTTTGACAGTGCCAGCCAGAGTCACACAGTGCTCACATTCTCCATGTTCATTAGTTTAAGATCTGTCATGTCCTGTCTAATACACTGCTAGATAGAACTGTTATACATAGAAAGTAGACAGTATGTGAAAAGGTATTAGCGTATGCCGTGTGGTTGATGTGCAGTGTCGATAGCTGAGCAGAAATAAATAATCACGTGTACCACAATTAGTTGTGGGAAGAAGGAGGTGGGAACCAGCAAACATTTAAAGACTTTTAATAATCATAAAAATAAACAAATACAAAACAAATGTAAGGGCAGCAGTCCCTCACAGACGACTGCTGTCACATATAATAAAACAGAAACAAAACAAAGTCCAGGCCTGTCCTCTCTCGTTCTTTACTGTCGTCACTCCTCCTTTTATGCTTCCGCTCCTCCGTGAGAGATACGAGACCAGTGCGTCGCGCAGGTATCGCTCATCAGTAATCACTGCCCTGCAAGCAGTAAAGATGTAGAACCAACCAGGAAGAACTGAAACTAGGGAGACTATACACAGACAAATGAGGAGACTAAGTGAAAACAGGTGCACACGGTGAGTGATGATGACTGATGAGGATGATGACAGGTAACAGATGAAACTGATTAACAAGAAAACACTTGGTGTACAAACACAGAAGGCAAAACAAAGTCCAAGACAGGTGTCACAGTGACAAGGACATGTTCGTAGAGTTAATTTCTGGACTAAATATATAGGCTATAATCTGTGTGTTTACACAGCCTTTTTAAAAATGACGGGTGCTGGTGTTTTGCATGCGTTCGGGCCAATCAGCGTACACTAACGTCACGGATAGTTCCTATAGTGCTGGTTATGAACTGACTCTGAAGTAGGAGCTAAATTAATTCCTCCAAAAGGAGTTCCTAGAACTAAAATCGTTCCTAGTTCCTGCAGGGCAAACACGCCAAAATCTGGGAACTTCCGCCAATAGTTCTAGGAACTATGAAAAGTTCCTCCGGTGCGAAAGTCCCTTCAGACACCCCAGTCAGCAGAAGGTGCTAATCAAAAGTTATTTTTGTTCTATTTTGTGAATTATTCGTCCTACTACAAATACGACATATCCATGCAGATAAAGAGTTTAAGCTTCACATAATTTATTTATTTTAAATCTGGAATGTAAGAGCAAAGAGTCTCAGTTACATTTCTACATTGAAAGACTTTCTTCACCTCTTAATAATACCACTTTGTTATATCTAATTTGTCACTCTTTTGTTCGAGCTTCACTGATTTAAACTATGCTCAAGTACCACCCTCAGCATTAAAACAGTGGGAAATTATGGTGACGTTACTCTAATCACAAGCTACATTGACTATGCAGCATAATCAAATGCTTTTATAGAAAAGGTGACAAAAAAGTTACAGTTCATAATTATCTTCTGATCTGCTGCTAGTGAGAGGCTGGAGGGAAAAAAAAATGTCAAAAGGAATATGCAAATAAGCCTTCAACCAAATCAGACTAAAGTACCCACATAAACCATCTGGCAGGAGACGTAATGAACAGCAAGACAGTGAGCGCCAGAGATGCTTGCAGCTCTCCTTTTTGCAAAACCACAGTCCGACTGGTTTTTGAAGACAGTTGTGAGGTATTGTTCAGAAACTATTGAAATCACAGAGAAAGGCATAAATCCTTTTTTTTTTTTTTAAATGAAAGTCATTAAAAGTAAGAAAGACCATTCTTGTGCTATCTTCCCTGTCATAATCCACTCTAGAACAGCCTTGATGCCCAGAGTAGCTGTTAACATCTCAAAGGACAGAAAAAGTGTGGTGGTAATTAGGCACTGTGCTAATACCCATTAGTACTCGCTGTTTCATTATAACTTCGAAAGGAAAACAAACTGAAGCAGTTTCATGAAGCATGGAAATTTAATCCTAACAATTTTGTAGTAACATCCAATTTCTTCAGTAAAAAACTAACAGTGTAGTCAGTAGCCTTAGCTCAAGCAATAATATTTATTGATTTTATGGTACTATGCGGTTATCCGGACCACACCTGACCACACGTGACCACAACCGCTCTTGGTTGGTCGTAACCCCAGTGACAGGTAGGTTTAGGGGCGGGGTTGGGGTAGGTCATCACATGTGGTCCGGATAACCGTTTAGTACCGATTTTACATTTATTTATAGCGCTTTATCCAAAGCAAGAACATACTGCAAAAAGACAGTGTTTGTGTCATTCCATTTAATCCTCAAAACATGTTTATTTCCTTAAGGGGACACAAATTCACAAATTTCCAACACTAAACCAATTCTTCATGGTGATTTAGACCAGTCACCAAAATAGATTGAGAAAAAGGAAAGTCAGCTTTGATAATTTCTGTGGATAGGACAACAGTGATGCAAACTCATCAGATGTGTAAAAGGTGACAAAGATGTGACATGAAAACCTCTCAAGAAGATAATATTTAAAATACCTGCTTTAAAATATGGGTTTACAGTAAATTTTTGCATTAGGATATAGGGGAAAAGTCTTGGTTATGACTGTAATCCTAGTTCCCTGAGAAGAAAACAAGCCTTGAAGCACGTGTGAAAACAGTCCAATGGCATGGCAGGACATCATCCCATAGAGGAAGCTAGAAACGCTCCACTTCAAAGGCATATTTATTTCATTGAGAGCCGCCTTCTTTGGCTCTCAATGAAGGCGGTCGCATTTTCTCTCCCTCTCCTCCCCATTACCTCTCCTGCTTTGCTCCTCTCGTCTCGTCTAGTCTACTGTCTTGTACTTTGAGAGACTCTCTCCACACTGCTCTCCGAACTAATAAATCATGGATTTGATCAACTGGTCTCTCAACGCAATTGACACCATCTTCTCGACGAGAAGCTTGGGTTCGGGGGAACCTGACTGCCCTGCCGGAACGTTCGCAGCTGGCTACACGATGGACGCGTGGGAGAGGTGGCGGGTCGTGTGTCTGGCGGCTCTTTCCGTGGAGGACATTGAAGATATCTACCTATTCGGAACCATGATAACAGGTTTTCTGCTGATTGGATTAGGCATTGCCCTGGTTTATCGAGGAATTAAGAAGACGGTGACAGCTGTCCAAAGCCCAAGGCCGCCCATCATGATTGCAGTGGGCAGAGCTGTCAGCACTCAGACTGGGACTATGAACCACAATATGGATAACATCATGGAGAAGCTCACAGCTTTGCAAAGGCAAATGGATCAATTCGGAGACCAAAATGGACCAGAAGAATAGTCGTGTAAATTAGAATGCGGCTACTCGCCCCAAGACCAAACAATCCCAATCTTATCTGCTTTTGGCCCCCATTAACCAGCACTGGCCTTGGCCAAGGCCGCTGTTGGAACAATAACTCCCCCGGAAGAGCACTGCAGTGAGACGCTCTTGCGTTCCTTCCCCCACTCCCCAAAGACACCTGCTGATTGTTGACTCTGTCTGGGACCTGATCAAGGTTGTCTCCATGGCAACTTGCTGTGTATCGCTATGACCATCCTGCACACTGAGGCACCAAGATTATGATGCCAGGCGTAGCGACTCTCCAGGCCTACACATACACAAACTCTTACATATATATACAGATATGCAATCACTGGTTAATTTTGATGGCTAATTTTGTGGTACTTGTGACTAAGTAACAATAAAGGGCTACTACTATATCGTTTCCTTGTGGAGGAAGCTCTAGAGTTAAGGATGGTCAACCTCAGTTGACAAACCAGAGTTCAGGAGTTAAACCATCAGGGGCTAAACCTACATTTTCCACAGGTCTGGGCAGAGGTGGAGGATAGCACCTCCTGCCTGAGACAGAAGTTCCCTCTTGACGGGAATCTCCCAGGGAAAGTTGTTGAAGAGATACATCAAACCCACATCCTTCTTTGGAACAATAAAATACTTGCTGTTAAACCCAGAGTCTTTCTCTCTGGGGAAGGGACAGGTTCTGTGGCCTCCTTTACCAAAAAAACAAAACAAAAAAACACTTGACCTCTTGTCCCATCACCTGAGCCTGCTCGGGACCAACCACTGTGTGTAAAATCCAGCTGAATCAAAGTGGACAAGAACCGAACTGGATTCTGTAACCTTTCTGTAAAGTCTGCATGACCCATTGAGACACATTTGGCAGAAGTCTCCAAGCTGCCAGATAATCTACTAAGAGAACCAGCCTCTCAAGACTGGTCTCTGGCATCTTTTGAGTTGTCTGTTCGGCGCCCTGAAGTGGACAACCGGCAGGGACCAACCGGGCTGGCATCTATAAAAACCCTCCTCAGAGGGGACATGTCTCCCATTGCTGCAATGTATCTGGGCAGACGCTGAGACATGAACTCGCTGGAAACCACTGTGCCCTAAAGCACCGGAGGTGGCAGGGTTGGCAGAATGGCTCCCTGAGGGCACAGAGAAGCAGGCACCCATTGGTGTGGTGTGAGCCACTTCTCCCCAGAGGAGCCTGCCGCCAGAGGCCCGATACTCTTTGGCTCCTGAAACCTCACAGCAACTGGGGCGACAGCGTCGCGAAGAGGCCATGAGGGGACAGCAGGGTGTCCAAAAGGAAGGATATGTCTTTATCTTTTTATTCCTGACATATTCAACCACAGATACCTCTCCGTGGCAACCTGGGCTCCCATAGATCAGCCTATAGTCAGGTCATTGGCCCTGCACAGCTCTTAAATGCATCCAGGCCCACTACCTCACCTTTATCCTGTTAAGCTGCAACGCCACTTTTGAAAAATCCCCAGAAATGACATACCCAAACTGAAACAGATACAGTTCATGAACCCTTTGTACTAAAAGCACAAGTATGATCTCGTTTGAAAGCTGACACCTGGCAGTTTATTGTAAATGTAGAATTAATTATTGTCGTAATGACAAAAATTGTTATAAATAGCTTCAAAGTTTTGTAAAGTTATTAGAAATTATTTTTTATGAAACATCCTCATGAAAATAAAATTGAAGTTGGCACTGGAGCAATCTAGAAATGCACTACAGCTAAAGCCACATGTCTAAACATTTTATGTTTAAAATCTGAAGATAATAAGCCCAAAACTCTGTATTTAGTTAAATGTTTTTCAAGACCATGTCATGTGACTAACAGTTAGGGCTAGCTAGCATGTTAGCTTAGCACACCATCAATACACGACAATATATGAGATTAAAACCATGTTTATGCTCAAAACGTACTTTATAACTCAAGCCGAATGTTTTAAATAATCTTCTGTGATATAATTTAGCTTCAGATAAAAAAATCAGACAGAAAATATATTATTTGATAGTATAATTATGCACAATGATGAAGTCTATATAGATTAGCATTACATTATAAATATAATATATTATTATGAAAATACCTGGCATGGCTTGAAGAACACAGGCAAATCAGATATCATTGCAATCATGTTTATTGTCTTCAAAACATCTGTATCTGCATTTTACAGCGCGAACTCTGTAGCTTTGTGTGTGTTCGAGGCTTCCTGGAATGTCACATGATCATGGCTCTTCTTCATGTTTCATATATGGACTATTACTGTGCATATAGCGCCCTCAGGCTATTGGTATGAATTGAAAACACTGTGAATTAGAATACCAAACGCTCATAAAGATTACATTGACGCATTTGGGTATAAATTCAATAAATATTATTTCTGTCTATAGAAATATGATGTAAATCTAAAAGAATCTATCAATATTTCTCCAAATCTGCACATTTTTGAGCTAAAGCCCTGAGGGACGTTGTTTTGTGTATCGCTGTCATGACGACAGCACGGGAGTTTTTTATGAATGGAACAGGCTGACGCGCATAATTCATATTAAAGGTATCGACTCATTTTTTCATTTCATAACTCCTGACACAAATTAAGACATAACTGTCACTATGAGTTTCTCAGAATACAATAGTGGTCAAATACTGAAACTTGAGTCTTATATCTTTTTAATGATGTATAGTTTGTCAAGGTATAACATTAAATCTGATAGTAATTTTGAATTAAATAAATAAAAAACGCTTCAGTGCGCCGACGCACTGGTGAAGCTTAACAGGTTATCCAGGTCCTTTAGCAGGTCAGCCTGGTACAGCTGCAATATGGACATAGTATGCATAGCATAGACATAGTATGCCGGCCATTTGACATTTAACTTGGCCGCAGCTCGAGTAACAACCTCCACAAGCTCCTCATAAGCAGGGGAAGGAGTTGGCGAGTCCTCTATCTCCCCTGCCTCGACACTAAGCACATTCACCTCCTTGGAGCTGGATAGTGTCAGTACTGGGTGTTCACTTGGAGCTGAAGAAACCTCAGAGCATGCTTCCACATCCAGAGAGAAAGCACTGAATATAGTGGGTGATGGCAGCATCGGGACCAGAGTACGAGGAACACGTGACTGAGCACCCTCCTCAAACAGTGCCAGGCGGAAGCGGATCGTCCGCAGCGGCAGACGTTCACAGTGAGCACAGTCCCCTCGAGAGCTGACTGTGCGTGCTTCACTCCCAGACAAACAACACATAAATCATGTGTATCCCCAGCCGTTAGATAGCATAGGCAGGGAGGGACACACAATTTGAATTTTTTGCTTGCCATTCAAATACATTTATATGTTCTACGGGACAAATAAACAATAAATAGGACAGACAATACCCACAGAGCGTTTTCTGAAGGCACAGAAGCTGACATTGTTTGGTCAAGGTGTGCTTTATAGCTTCCTGGTCATGAAGTCACATGCTACGGGATGACGTCCCGCCATGCCATTGGACTGATTTCACATGTGCTTCAAGATGCAAACACACAGAGGCATTCCCATAGCGTCAACATCTGATGCAGTGTGGAATTTCCTCGAAAACGAAACTCACCCAAAATGTATTGGGGGGAAAAATATAAATATCATAATGAGATAAATAAGTTGTCAGACACATGAAGGAGGGTGGACCAATAATACTGATGTAGGATGAAGATCCATAGTTGCCCTCCTTGTGATTCGCAGAGGAGTTTGAGAAAGCGAGTCTGAAGGACATGAGATGAGTTGAAGTAGGAGCATCAAGTGAATATTAAGATCACAAAGAAGGATGAGTCTTCTGGGACGAGGGTAAGAAGAGTATCAAGTTCATCTATAATGTATGGCCACAGCGTTAAATTCAAAGGAGTGGATGGTTAGATCAGGAAGGGGGAGATATGGAATTTCCAAGATGATGTGATAAGACCTGCACCCTCTCTATGACCTAAAGTGAGAGGCAGTGAGAGGAAATGCAGAAGATATAGTATTGCATGCAGTAGCCAAAGTGACTTGACACTTCATTCCTACTACAAAACAGAAACAGCAACCTTGCACTGTGGTGAATCTCTGTTTCTCAAAGTAAAAGTATATACACTCATTCTTCTGTTAGAACTTGTGTATTAAGTGAGCTGGAAAGTGTATTTTGCTGTTGAAATAACGTTGCATGTAACTTTAAACATGTTTTTTCTTCTTTTTTTTCACACTTATATAATATATTATATAATATATAATATGATAACATGCATATATATATATATATATTTTTTTTTTTTTTTTTTTTTTTTAAGAAAAGAAAATTCATTGTTTTTTGGTAATCAACACTGTCACAATTGCTGTTTATTTAAATTTAAAAAGATATCCAACTATTTTCTGTCATCTTCAAAATACAAATAAGGATATATTTTTACTGAAACATAAGAAACTTCTGTCTTTCCTTTAAAAGATTTTTCACCAAAAAATGAATAGTTCAAAAGGTTCTTAAATCTGTTCATCATATGAAGTGATAATGTCTCTTCATAAGACATGGTGTAAAATGTGTGATTCATATGGATTACTTTTATGATCTCTTTAATAGGCTTTTAATAACATATACATGATAATGCTAAATGATATAAGTAAAAAGGAATTAATTTCGATTTGGTGTTGATGAAGGGATACTTGAGCCCTCCTCAATGGACTATGGGGGGTACATAAGACAAAAGGGTTGGTAAAAACTGTTTTAGCATTTTAAATAATTTTTTTTTTAAATTCCCCAGCTGTCACATCTGTAACACTATTACAGGCATGAAATAATATTCAGCAAACAAACAGTCAACAAACATTCCCTCAAACCTTGTCAAGCTATATATAACGGTACGTTATGCGTTCCACTTTCATCTCACTTCTCATATCAAACCCAAATTCAGGTAGTACTGACTTGATACTCTATACTTTTTAAACTTTGCCCTCTCTTGCCACATAATTTCATATTATGTTTTTGATCACAAATTCCTCTTGTACTAATTCAAGTTACTGAATCTGAAGTTGGAGTCGTTAGGATATTGTTTTCCCTGCTCTCTTTCTTTCTTTCTTTCTTTCTTTCTTTCTTTCTTTCTTTCTTTCTTTCTTTCTTTCTTTCTTTCTTTCTTTCTTTCTTTCTTTCTTTCTTTCTTTCTTTCTTTCTTTCTTTCTTTCTTTCGCCTCCGTGTAGCAGTTAATCCTAAGTCACCATGTGCATGCACAGAGCCAATTGTATTTTTTTCTACCAGCCTCAGCTGTTTTTACTTCACAATCGCTCACAAGCTTATTCTGCTAAGGCTGCATGAGAACAGAAAAAAAGAGAAAAAAAATAAAACAATCCCCAAATATCAATTACTGGTTATAGACGGAGAGGGAAAAGGAGGGAGGGAGGAAAAGGGAAATGGAATCTATTGGCTCCGTGTTAAAAGGTCTCCAGCATTCTATGAGAATGATACAGATTTATTGGGTTTAATCCTCAGCTATGAGTAAGGAGGCATTAGTGGAATTATTTGGACATTAGTGTTAATGGAACAGGAGTCTGAAAGGAGCTGAACTTGAAAAGGTTGAAATAACCTCTACACAGATAGAGGATAGAGGTGGGGCCAGCGATCATCTGGCTTTGCACTGAGTGTATTTCTTTATTATAAAGTCAGTGTCCCGTTACATTCTCATATGAGTGTGTCACAATACCTTTGCTTTATAGTGGCTTTATTTTTCTTTTCTATTACATCTTTCTATATCCTGTACACTTCATTCTATATATCATGTGCCTTACTCTATCTCTGTGACATACAGTGTAACTGTAACTAGCTGAGTAGAAAATTAAGAAATTGCTCTCTATCCCTATTCACTCACGCTCTATCTCTTAAAGGCACAGGAAAATAAAATGTCTACCATCATTTATGTGTATGTTGCATTTTTTTGTTGTTGTTGTTTTGAAATTAAAAGCAGAAAAATGAGAAATATATGGGATGAGTTGACCTTTGGTTGACCAGTCAGTGAAAAGGGGTCATGCCTGGTGGAAAATGTAATAAAAAAGTAATAATAAAAACAAATGAAGCTCAATTATATATTTGTTTTAATGTAAAATAAATGATTGTTCTGTTAAAAAAAACAAACAAACAAAAAAAAAAAAAAAACATTGAAAGCAAAATACACAGACCATTTACTCACATAATTAAAAACCCTTATGACATACAGTACAGGCCAAAAGTTTGGACACATTACTATTTTTAATGTTTTTGAAAGAAGTTTCTTCTGCTCATCAAGCCTGCATTTATTTGATCAAAAATACAGAAAAAAATGTAATATTGTGATATATTATTACAATTTAAAATAATTGGTTTTCAATTTATTATACTTTAAATTATCATTTATTTCGGTGATGCAAAGCTGAATTTTCAGGATCATTACTCCAGTCTATCAAATGATCCTTTAGAAATCATTCTAATATGATGATTCATTATCAAAGTTGGAAACAGTTCTGCTGCTTAATATTTTTTCATAACCTGTCATACTTTTTTATGATACTTTGATGAATAAAAAAAAGAAAAAGAAAAAAGAAAAGAAAAAAAAAGAAGCAAATGTTTTCAAGATGGAAATCTTTTATAACAACAATATACACTACTGGTCAGTAATTTGGGGTCAGTAATTTTTTTCTTAATTTTTTTTTAAATAAATCAATAATTTTATTCAGCAAGGATGTGTTAAATTGATAAAAAGTGATAATAAAGAAGATTTATATTAAAAAATTTTTTTTTTTATTTTGAATAAATGCAGTTCTTTTTAACCTTTTATTCATCAAATATATTAGGCAGCAGAACTGTTTCCAACACTCATAATAAATCAGAACATTAGAATGATTTCTAAAGGATCATGTGATTGACTGGATGTCACATGTGACACTGAAGACTGGAGTAATGATCCTGAAAATTCAGCTTTGCATCACCGAAATAAATGATAATTTAAAGTATAATAAATTGAAAACCAATTATTTTAAATTGTAATAATATATCACAATATTACATTTTTTTCTGTATTTTTGATCAAATAAATGCAGGCTTGATGAGCAGAAGAAACTTCTTTCAAAAACATTAAAAATAGTAATGTGTCCAAACTTTTGGCCTGTACTGTACATTCTTTCTGTGGAGCACAAAAGAAGATATTTTAAAAGTAAATTGGGGTTTAAACAACATTAGACTCAATTGACTTTCATTGTATGGACACGGCAAAAAATATATAAATCGAAATATCTTCTTTTGTATTACACAGAACAAAGAAATGAAAGCTTTAGCGTAAGTTCTGCCAGGAAGACTCAATTGTTACATCACTTATTACATTACCTTATACCTTATTAACAATCATGATCTAATACTCGTAGTATAAAAGATTGGTACTTACACATGTCTAAGTTTGCAGATGCTGACGGCAACATTCACCTCCATCCTCCCCACCACCACCAGGATGGTCCCTTCCCCTCCATCCTCCCCACCACCACCACCACCACCACCACCACCAGGATGGTCCCTTCCCCTCCATCCTCCCCACCACCACCACCACCACCACCACCAGGATGGTCCCTTCCCCTCCATCCTCCCCACCACCACCACCACCAGGATGGTCCCTTCCTATACCTCCCAGGGGGTCGGCTGCGCCCCTGCCTTTGTCTTCAGGCAGGATATGCAGATTACGTTACCCTCGGATTGTGAGCTACGGACGGGGCCTATGCCAAAGAACTTTATAACTCAATATTTGCTTGCTGGGCTGTTAATAAATGTATGCTTTGCTACATCATGTTGCCTCCCGAGTCTTTCTGGTAGAAATGCATACAGATTTTTGATGACATGAGGGTGAGTAAAAGATGAAAAAATTTTAAATCAATTTTGGGTGAACTATTTCTTTAAGTAGCCTAGTTATCCCTTTCACTCTTCCAAAGGAGAGTAAAGAGAAAGAAAGAGACCTGAGACCACTGAATCGACCGATCAATACCTTAGTAAATGAGAATCACATGTTCACAACAGGCTTACTGGTCAGGTTCGTGCAGGTGACCCGTGTTTAGTGATTCTCCTATAACTGTCTTTCCAGGCCTCACTTTAGTCTCAAGGGGCCCGTGAGCCTTATTTAAGAGCCCTGTAGACACAGATCTCTCTGTGGTGCTTACCCAGAGGGAAAATAAAAGCTGTGTAGGCGCTTCCATTTTAGGTTTTTCGTAGGCTGTAGTAGTTCCAGTTGTTCTTATTTTACAGTATATTTAACATTTACATTTGCAGTAAATGGGAGAACAATAGTATTTCACATAATATAATAATATTTTATATATGGCATTTCATTATTTTGTATACAGTACACACAAGTATTCATGTACATTTGTTTACTCACACATGATATGTGCCTTTTGGGGATTATTGATTATTTCTTAATTAAAAACATGTCTTTCATAAATGTATTTCAGAGAAATAAAAGATATATTCACTAAAAATGATGCTGGATCCAGGATGTTCTTGCACAAATTCAACACTGGAAACAGGTTATGGCAAACAAGGTCTCAGCAGACAGTGTTATGAAGTCAGTAAGTCAAAAGATAGCCCTACTACCTGTAACTGGGTCAAAGCCAACAGACAATTCTGGATCAGTTTAATTATGAGGAATTAATCTGTGCTACTGCTTAACAGAAAACTGTAAGCTTGAAGAAGAAATTCATGAATACTCCTAAATTACTCATAGAAAGTTCAAGAGGAACTTCATGGTTATGATCTAAGAGCCATTTGCAATAACAATAGACATGCAATATCCCATATGACCTGATTGGGTTTTAGACATGCTTTTCTGCTGCAGTTTTGTCCATTCATATAGAAAACTAAAGGATACAGTTCAAGTCACAATGAAACAATGACAGATATTTTCTTCTGTATTGTAATGTACATCCGACTGTAATGGAATATTGAAATAAAAACAAGTAGGGTGGAGACTTCTATCCATCGGTTGTTGATTGGATTTTTTGATGTGGGTGTTGCACTCAATGAATACGAGCTTGCAGTGGATAGTTGAGGGGTGGATGTTTAACGGGATAGTTCATCCAAAAATGTAGATTCCGTCATCATTTACTCACCCCCATGCCGTTCCAAACCCCAAAAGACGTTGGTTAAACTTCAAAACACAAGATAAGATAAGATATTTTTAATGAAACCTGAGAGGTTTCTGTACCTCAAGAGTTTTAAAGATTAAAGGGATACAGTAGCTCACCCAAAAATACAAATTCTGTCATTTAAAGGGATAATTCACCCAAAAATTTAAATTAGCCCATGATTTACTGACCCTCAAGTCATCCTAGGTGTGTATGACATTGTTCTTTCAGACGAATACAATCGGAGTTATATAAAAAATGTCCTGGCTCTTCCAAGCTTTATAATGGCCGTGAATGGCCGTTTCTGTTTTGAAGTCCATAAAAGTGCATCTATCCATCATAAAAGTAATCCACACAGCTCTGGGGTTTAATAAAGGCTTTCTGAAGCAAATGGATGCGTTTGTGTAAGAAATATATCCATATTTAAAACTTTAAAAAGTAAAATAACTAGCTTCCGACCAAACGAACATACAGATTCCACTTAAGTCTAAAGCACAACTTATGCGAGTAAGGCAAAGTACTGCTGATATTTACGCAACGCCATGATGCACTACGCTACTTCCGACGTCACAGCACTGCATATGGCCATTTGGCCGGAAGCTAGAATTTTACTTTGTAACGTGTTAAATATTAATATTTTTCTTGACAATTTTCACGTTCAATTACTAAATTGATGAATTTTCATTTCATGCTGAATAATTGCAAAACAAAAAAAATAAATAAAAAATAAATCAGGTGCTTATTGTGATGATGCCATGTCAAATAAGCATAAGCCTTTAGAAACAAAGGCTTACAGACAACATTCCACAGAAAGCATATGCTTTTCTTTTCAAACACATGTACATTACCATAAACAGTGACTCATAGCATTCATGTCAGGTCATAACATGAGCATTCTGTTAGGACAGTGGGCTGGGGAAAAAAACACAGGCTGTTCTGCCAAATAAATATTTTAATTTACCTTGAGCCCCTCATTATCACAACACTCTATAGAGCTCAGAGCCAAATGTGCTCCTTTAAGAGCACAACAGAGTGTCTTAGATCCCATGTTAATTGGCTGTAATTTCCTTCCTATAATCTCGCACAACAATAGTCATACATTAGTATTCAAAGCTGCCTGCGGTCTTTCTCGCCTTCTGAGAATGAAAATAAATCAAATACATCATGACTGTCCAAAGCTGTCAGCACACGTGTTCAAGAGGGCAGAATATAAGTGATATTGTTTGCAAGCATAGTTTGCTCCTATTTGTTTTCTTAGTCTACTGTTACGCTGTCAAGCCAATGGGAACAGTGTTTGTGCTGCTTTGTGCGTTGTTTCTGTTTTCTCCATAGGTCACGTGACGTCTCGCCGACTGTTGATTGTGGGCGGGGCAACTGCTTTAAAGATGCCTTGGTTGACATCCGCTCTCTCTCTCACTCTCACTTCCGATTCGTTTCAGGTGGCAGACGGAGCGTGCTCCGAGGTGTCTCGTGTGATCGGCCCGTTATGCCTCTTTATGGAGTCTCTCGTGTCAACTTCATGATCGGGTTTCCCAAGCACGGTCCCGGAGGGGAATGCACGTTTGTTAGATTTAGTTTATAACTTTATTTAGAGCTGGTGGTAATTGGTGATGGGTTTTTACGTTATTTAGTTTAGGATTAGTTAGGGTAGCAGTCAGAGGACCCGGAAGACTCACGGAGAACATTGTCTTTTGTTTTCGAACGGGAGGCAGGCAAGTGTTATTTCTCCGGTAGACATGTGTGCGCAGGGTTTTCTTTCTGTTTGTTTTTGTTACTTTCTTTTACCACCATGCTCTGCTTATGACAAACTTTTCATCATTTAAATAATTTATAAATAAATAATTTATGCACCGTCACTGAATCTCTGTGGTCTTTATATGTTATGATGTTCCATATTTTAATTCATTTTATGGGCACATAACATATAAATGGGGGCTTGTTTAGCCGGGTTTTGAACCATATTTGTCATTTTTTTTGACATTTTTGAATAAATTCGATTTTCCCTTTGTGAAAATCTTTTTCCGTGGTGGTCGCACTGCGCGCTGTGAGTGCGCATTAGTTTGTTGTGATCGCCCTTTACTCTTTTTGTGCCGTAGATTTTCGGTGATGTTTTTTTTTGTGTATTTCCTTGATTTTTCGCTCGTTTAGAGAATTTTGTGTCACTCGCAATGTTTGATTTAGACGCGTTCATTCTTGCTCCTTCAGAGGATATTTTGTTAACTGTAACGCGTGATGACCTTGTTAGAATCGCTGGCCACTATAAGCTTGAGGTGAGTGGTAGCCCTTCCAAGGCTGAGCTTCAGGATAAGCTTATTGAAGATTTGCGAGAACTTGGAGTGTTTGGGAAAGTGTCTCCTGATGTATCTACGTCGCCTGATCAGGGTAAACGTCTTCCTATTGACCTTTCACCTTCACCTAGTAAAGCAGTACTAGAATTGAAATGTTTACAGTTAAAAGAAAAGGAAATTGAATGGGAACGCGAAAAAACTAGATTTGAGGCTGATAGACAGACAACACGAGAACGAGAAAAAAGAGAACACGAATTGAGATTGAAAGATCTTGAATTTGTGCAGGCATTACAAATTAAAGAACTTGAGCTGAAGGCTCGTGAGGCTGGTGTTTCATTCAAGCCAGATCAATTTGACATAACTCGTAACATTCGCCTTGTTCCACCTTTTAATGAGAGCGAAGTTGATAAGTGTTTTGCACATTTCGAGCGCGTAGCGTTGACTTTTAAATGGCCCAAAGAAATTTGGACCATGACGTTGCAATGTGTTTTCACTGGAAAAGCACAGGAAGCTTATTCCTCATTAACTCTTGAAGACGCAGCAGATTACGAAAAAGTCAAACATGCTGTTTTACGCATTTATGCTCTTGTGCCAGAGGCTTATCGACAAAAGTTTCGTAGTTATCATAAACCTGAAGCTCTCACATATGTCGAGTATGTTAGAGAAAAAGAAATGCTATTTGATCGATGGCTTAGTTCTCAAGAAGTAACAACTTTCCAATCTCTTCGTGATTTAATGATTCTTGAAGATTTTAAAAACGGTCTTCCTCAAACAGTTGCTACCCATGTTAGTGAGCATCAGAATCTGACTCCTGCTCGTGCAGCTGTGCTTGCTGACGAGTATGTACTTACACATAAACGTGTTCCTTCTAATCCTAAATTTTCACAAAACGTTTCTAGTCATCCAAATGTGTCTAAGATGTTTAGAGAAACCGTGCCTGTTTCTGCCCGCTCTCCAGACTGGCGTCCGTCGGGGTCTAACGCTACAGTTCCGACCTGCGCTTATTGTAAGAAACGTGGTCATGTTCTGGCCGACTGTTATTCTTTAAAGCGTAAAAATAAGGTAGCGAGTCAACCGGCTTATAGATCAGAAGTGGGTTTGTGTGTTTCAAACATGCCTGTGAGTAGGGACGACACCCGTACTGACAATCGCAGTTTTGCACCTTTTATAATGGATGGTTTTGTCTCTTTGCCCGGGGAGTCTAGTGAGCATTTAAAAATTCCGGTAAAAATTCTGCGTGATACTGGCGCCTCACAGAGCTTTATTTTACAGGATGTGTTGCCTTTTAGTGATAAGACTTTCACTGGTGACAGTATTCTCGTACGTGGATTCGAAATGGGTCATGTTAACGTCCCTTTGCATGAGATTTATCTTAGCTCTGACTTAGTTACTGGCAAGGTTACTGTTGGCGTACGCACCTCCTTGCCTGTCGAAAATGTAGCGGTGCTACTTGGTAACGATTTGTGTGGTGGAAAAGTTTTGCCTTGTCCCATAGTGTCTCATGCATCCCCAAAAATATGTACTGATGACCTGTCAGTTAACTTCCCTGAAGTTTTTTCTTCTAGCGTCGTTACTCGTGCTATGGCGAGAAACGAAAAAGAGAATGAAATTGAGGATCAACTTGATCTTAGTGATACTTTTATTGCTCGTTCTTCACTCTCAAGCGATAGTGACTTATCTGGGAATTCTGTTTCGCTGTCGTTTTCTTCCGATGTTCCTAATTTTTCTATGAGTCGAGAGCAACTTATTAAGGAACAGGAAAATGACCCGTCTCTGTCTTCTCTCTTTTCGGAAGCTATGTCTGAGGAAGACATTGAGCATTCGCCGCATGGCTATTTTTTACGAGATGGTGTCTTAATGCTCAAGTGGAGACCTCTTATGGCCTCAGCGCAAGATGAGTGGAGAGTTCTTTTTCAAATCGTTGTCCCAGTTTCGTTTCGTGATGAAGTTTTGAGTTTAGCTCATGACCATCACTTTGCGGGTCATCTCGGTGTAAATAAGACTGCTGACAGAATTTTACGCCATTTTTATTGGCCAGGTATTAAGAAAGATGTCGTGAGATATTGTCGAACGTGTCACTTGTGTCAGATCACTGGTAAACCTAACCAGGTGATTCCGCCTGCGCCTTTACAGCCGATTCCGGTTACGTCTGAGCCTTTTGAAAGCGTTATATTGGACTGTGTTGGCCCATTGCCTCGAACAAAGACTGGGAATCAATGGTTACTCACCATAATGTGTAGCTTGACTCGTTTCCCAGAAGCTATTCCGCTCCGTAAGATCACAGCTCCTGTCATCATTAAAGCCCTGATGGGTTTCTTCTCTCTTTTTGGCCTACCAAAAACTATTCAGACTGACCGCGGTACTAATTTTATGTCCCGTGGTTTTGCACAAGCTATGCGCCAGCTCGCGGTCCACCATGTTACATCCAGCCCGTATCGTCCACAGACTCAAGGTGCACTTGAGAGGTTCCATCAAACTTTGAAAAGTATGCTCAAGTGTTTCTGCCTCGAGTTTCAGCGTGATTGGGATGAAGGTGTTCCGTTTGCTCTTTTTGCTGTGCGCTAGGTAGTACAAGAGAGTTTGGGTTTTAGCCCGTCAGAGCTGGTTTTCGGGCACACGGTTCGTGGACCTTTAAAGCTGTTGAAAGAGTCGTGGCTTGCTGAGCCTAAAGAGTGTCCCAGTTTGACGGATTATGTGTCCAATATGCGTAGTAGGCTCAGTCGTGCATGTCAGTTGGCTAGAGATAACTTGGGTCTCTGTCAGAAGAGAATGAAGCAGAGGTTTGATCAGAGGGCTGTTTCCCGGAGTTTCAGTCCTGGTGATAAAGTTCTTGTGTTGATTCCTGGGATGGGCTCTGCTTTGCAGGCTCGTTACAGTGGTCCTTATCGTGTCGAACGACAAGTGAGTGATTTAAACTATGTCATCTCCACTCCAGATCGAAGGAGAAAGACCACGCTATGTCACATTAATCGTTTGAAATTGTTTTGTGATCGTGGAGAAGGTTCAATTTCGGAACTCAAGTCGCCTTGCACTTCAACTGTCAGAAATAATGCTCGCGCAACAGAAGTGGCGCTGTCCAAGAAGTGTGGTGCTGAAGTTGTTTCTTCACTGGCGGTTGCGGCACAAGTTGAAAACTCGTCTCCGTCAGTACAACAGGGTGCTGTGACTGCTCCTTTATTTGAAGATGAGGGTCGTATTCCCTCGAGGGAGGTTATTGAAGGGAGAATGAAGAACTCTGAGGTTCTTAATGATCTAGATTTATTTTTGTCTAGTTTATCCACCTTAGAACGTAACGATTTAATCTCTCTGATTAAGCAACATGAGAATTTGTTTCCTGATGTGCCTCATCGGACAACGGCAATTGAACATGACATTGATGTGGGCGCTACATGCCCAATTAAACAACATCCTTATCGTGTGAATCCACATAAAAGGTTGTTGTTTCAAAATGAGGTGAAGTTTATGTTGGAAAACGGCATTGCAGAGTCTAGTAATAGCCCGTGGAGTTCGCCCTGTTTATTGGTTCCAAAGAGTGATGGTTCCATGCGTTTTTGCACGGATTTCAGGAGGGTGAACGCTGTTACAAAACCTGACAGCTACCCATTACCGCGTGTTGACGATTGTGTTGATCGTTTGGGTTCAGCTGTATTTGTCAGTAAAATTGACCTATTGAAGGGTTACTGGCAAGTTCCGCTGACCCTCCGTGCCAAAGAGATCGCAGCCTTTGTGACACCCGATCACTTCCTACAGTATACCGCCATGGCCTTCGGCCTTCGCAACGCTCCCGCCACTTTTCAAAGGCTTATCAACGGCGTTCTTGAAGATGTGCCTAATTGCGAGGCCTATTTAGATGATTTGGTTATCTATAGTGACACCTGGTCTTCGCATGTGGCCCATCTTTCTACTGTGTTTCGCAGACTATCAGAAGCTAACTTAACCATCAATTTAGCCAAATGTGAGTTTGGCCAGGGCACTGTGGTATATTTGGGTAAAGTGGTTGGCTGTGGGCAGGTGCGTCCTGTCCAGTCTAAAGTTGAGGCGATTGTGAATTATCCTCCTCCAACCACCCGTCGCGAACTCCGCCGCTTTCTTGGCATGGTAGGTTACTACCGGTCATTCTGTAAAAATTTCTCTGTTTTTGCCTCGCCCCTCACTGATTTGCTTAGTTCGAAGGTGACCTTCAACTGGACTTCACGGAGTCAAGCTGCTTTCGAGTCTGTTAAAGCACTGCTTACTACTGCGCCTGTGCTAGCCGCTCCTGATTTTTCTCGGCCTTTTTCCATCGCTGTTGACGCGAGTGATCTGGGAGCAGGAGCTGTTCTTCTGCAACATGACGGGGATGGTCTTGAACACCCTGTCTGTTTTTTTTCGCGCAAGTTTAATTGTTGTCAGCGTGCTTATTCGACCATAGAAAAGGAAGCTCTTGCTCTTGTGCTCGCCTTTCAGCACTTTGAGGTCTATGTGGGAGGTGCTGCATGTCTGGTTGTGGTCTATACAGACCACAACCCTTTGGTTTTTCTTGATCGCATGCGCAATTCTAACCAGCGCTTAATGCGGTGGAGTTTGATTCTACAGGGCTGTAACATGGAGATTAGGCACATCCGAGGACGTGACAATGTAGTTGCCGATGCATTGTCTCGTGCTTAATAGGAGAGTATGGTAAATAAATTGTGGTATAATAAAAAAATTAAAAAAACGTATTTGTTGCACTTTATTTTTTTATTTTTTTCCCTTTGTTCAGTTTAGCAGGTTCTTGGAGCCATTGCTGAATGTGGGTTTGTAAGTGTTTATTTGTAAATATTTATTAAGTTGTTGACTTAAACCCCAATTTATTTTCTTTAAGGGTGAGGGTGTTACGCTGTCAAGCCAATGGGAACAGTGTTTGTGCTGCTTTGTGCGTTGTTTCTGTTTTCTCCATAGGTCATGTGACGTCTCACCGACTGTTGATTGTGGGCGGGGCAACTGCTTTAAAGATGCCTTGGTTGACATCCGCTCTCTCTCTCACTCTCACTTCCGATTCGTTTCAGGTGGCAGACGGAGCGTGCTCCGAGGTGTCTCGTGTGATCGGCCCGTTATGCCTCTTTATGGAGTCTCTCGTGTCGACTTCATGATCGGGTTTCCCAAGCACGGTCCCGGAGGGGAATGCACGTTTGTTAGATTTAGTTTATAACTTTATTTAGAGCTGGTGGTAATTGGTGATGGGTTTTTACGTTATTTAGTTTAGGATTAGTTAGGGTAGCAGTCAGAGGACCCAGAAGACTCACGGAGAACATTGTCTTTTGTTTTCGAACGGGAGGCAGGCAAGTGTTATTTCTCCGGTAGACATGTGTGCGCAGGGTTTTCTTTCTGTTTGTTTTTGTTACTTTCTTTTACCACCATGCTCTGCTTATGACAAACTTTTCATCATTTAAATAATTTATAAATAAATAATTTATACACCGTCACTGAATCTCTGTGGTCTTTATCTGTTATGATGTTCCATATTTTAATTCATTTTATGGGCACGTAACATCTACAAAGAAGCAATTGAAGGAATACAGCAGTTTGTGTTTTAAATGTTCTGATATAGTTCTAATTTTAACACTTTTACTGCTGCTTGAGTTTATATAATCATATTTTTTGAACTGTGTGCAATCAATTTAAATATTAAAAAAAATAAAATTTGCTTAATTCATTTTGACTGCAAGAATAATTTCCATTGGCCATAACCACATTCATGGAAAATCAGTTCCAGACCCAACATGGACACAATGAAAATTGATTTGAGAATTATTTTTTATTATTTTCATAAACATTGTAAACAATCAGATTAATGATTACAAAAGTGTAGTAATATAATTTCTCAGTTTTGTTGTTTTAACTAAATTGCACTGAACAGTTTTCCTTAAATGTTTTTTTTTTTCTTTTGAATGAAATTGAAGTTTTGTTGCTTGGAGTTATATATTTTTAATTAAAAAGTATCACAGATTTATTATCAGAAACCTATGCAGCGAAAACTTATATAACATGACACTTCAGTGTGCTGTATAGCAATCAGTGAGGAACAAAAACTCCCCTGCCATCAGTAAGCGCTGTTTTCCCTCATTTTTAAACATCACAAATTTATCTCTACCGCGTCACAGGCAACATGATGTCTTATTTGGGTCATGATAGAGCTTCTATATTATGCACATGAGCTTGGGGGTCTGAAATTGAATTGACAACAGGGAGAGAGAGCGTCAATTGAGATGTTGAGTTTGTCTGACAGAAATTTTGCTCTGAAGAGAAAAAAGAAGGCGCGAATTTGTGGTGCACTGCTTTTGTTTGTGTAGACAGCCCTGTTTGCGCATTCTTCTGTTCGTTTGGGAGTTTTCATTCGTTTTTTCTTTCCCTGCCTCTGCTTCCCTCCCTTTCTCTCGCTCAGACTGCTTTGATCACTCTGGCCTTTGAAGCAGCGCTCGGGAAAAAAAAAAAAAAAAAAAAGGAGAGAGAAAAAAAGAGGGGGGAAGCAGAAGTCATCCTAAGTTCAGGCTTCAACTTGGTGCGACGCAACTGCTGGCAAACTGCAAATCTGCATAAGCTGAATATTTTTGCATATGTTCACCTGGGTGAAGGAAAAAAAAACTGTTTGCTCTTATTAAACACCTTAGAATTAAACACATTATACATCGGTTTGTCATTTCAATCAGAAGCGCACAGGCTCAGGTTCCTCAATGGCGCTAAACGTCTGGGTTTTGTCTTGTTTTAGCATTTGTCTCTTGCAATAAACGATACGGTTTCTTCCGCTCACTTGCATATTCACCTGTCAAAAGACTTTAAGATTATTTGCAGAGGAGCTCTGCAGGAATTGAGCTACTTGCTGAGTAATTCCTCCACTTTATAGGCTAAAAACTAGACTTCACCCAGCTCAATTAGAGCTGTAGAGTTCTCTTCATTCCTCTGCCTGACATGTGCACAGGTAACTTGGCTACTGAATTATTCCACACCTCCAATTACTGCACAGCTACAAAAGACTACAGCATTCCTTAACATAATAGTCTCGATACTTGGCTTTCGGACTCAATTGATGACAAAAACTAGGGTCTTTCTGCACATCCTCCTTATTCTGCTGGTTCTCACGAACCATGAAAGCATGAATCACTCTAAAGCTTCCTCCATTTATCCCTTCACCTCTGTCAATGTCATCTCCTCAGCAGAGGGATGCCTGCAGTGTGCAATTATCACATTGGAAAGTTCTCCAGCTCTACATCTTCATTCGCAGCTCTGAAGAGTCTGGCTGAGCTTAACGAATGAGTAAGCCGAAGTGAGAGGATTCTTCCGCCCCCGTGCCGCCTGAAGGAAACAGGTGCCTTGTAAACTGAGAGATTACTCAGTTAAAAAGGGTTTTGGGTTCTGTCAGATGGAGGGAGGATCTGGAGCTGCGGGCTGGCATGGTGGTTTGAATGCTATACGGAAGCTGAAGGGTCGAGTGGGGAGCGCAGATCCACTCACAGGCATGAAAGCTCTGCAGGGGCAGCATAGAGCGGCACTCCAGCTTGTTTGTGCAATGCAGCGCTGCCTGTGATGGATGGCCCTACAGCAGAGAGTGCAGAACAGGTACAAATGGTGAGAGGAGAGAGGAAAGCAGAGCTTTGAACACTATACAGAAGGAGAGGGGGAAAGGCGGGTAGGGACACCGCCAGACAGTGCAAGTCTATCCGGGAAACATATCCAATGCTAAATCAATCCATACAAGGTTAAATTCACTCTCGCACAATTTTATTCAGTTAAATTCTACTCTAAAGAAGTTAATTTAATGCTGGTACATTTTAGTATGTAGACTCAACTGATCTAAAGTCTTCTGTTTCTCAGTTAAAGGTTCTCCACAGCCAGACTGATTAAATGCAGGATCACCTCAATTGGAGGTTAACGCATATGCTCCAGACATGTTGAGCTGTGTTGCTTTTGTGAGTTGGTTTCAGGCCGGCCTGATGTGTCCTAATCGTATTCCCCCTCTGTCTACTTAAACAGCTTCCCATACTTGACCTACTGGGTCACTGAGGATTTTAAAGATAAACTCATGATATCTAATGGAACAGCTATCCTACAATAAGTGAAGATTATACTAATAATACAGTAAAGCTTGACACGCTTTAAGCTTGCTACTAAGAATGGAAAATCACAAGTTTGTGAGAAGTCATCCGGCTAACCAAGTAAGCATTAAACTAAAGTCTCTTTCAAAGCCCTCTCATCGTTACAAATCTGTATGACTTTCTTTCTTCTATGGAATGTAAAACAATATATTTTGACAATTGTCTCAGTGTTATTGTATACAATGAAAGTCTTTGGTCACCAAAACTGTTTGGTTACCAACAATCTTTATTAAAATATATATATATTTTTTATTCCATAGAAGAAAGTTAGACAGGTTTAGAATTGCATAAAGGTAAATGATGAAATAATTAGACATTTTTGGATGAACTATACTTTAAAGCTAAAGACTCTAAATATGTCATACGGTGTAACCATCAAGTGAAAAGTAATAAACTAAAATTATTATTGTCTGTACACCTTAATCCCTATTCGGATGGGATTAGTTTTACGCGGAGAGGTGGGGTAAACTAATTATTACCAGAGCTTCTCAGTGATTTTAGTCCCTCTGGTTGTGCCATCCCAGTAATCACTATGGACAATGTCAGTAAATATACTGTGACTTCTGTAAAAAGATCATCAGTGGTCCAGTGATACTAATCCTGTCCGAATGTGAATATCTGTGATGTCGTATTATGCTAATGCTTATCATGTGCTACTGTTTCAACAACAATCTGCAGGATGCTTTCATTTCATTGCAATATGTATCCAATGAAAACATTTTATTATGAAATTAATAAATAGAGCCAAATCCAAAAAAAAATAAAAATAAAAATAAAAAATCAATAAGAGTAAGATGCTTGTCTTGATTTCGCTGCTCACTTATGTGGGTTTATTATTAACAGCCACTTCAATAAACTGGTGAAGTTTACTTAGGGTTTTTATAATACATTAAAATTATATTAACAAATAATAAATTAAAAGAGATATACGTCATATGTGATGCACACTAGCACAGCACATGACCTTCTGTAACGCCACATTTAGAAAACTCAACACTCCCACCTCTGTAATAAACACAGAGATGTTAGTCCCATCCGAATCAGTACATGAAATCACAGACATTGAGTGAAACTCAAACGTCGTTTAGGAAACTAGTCCTGTCCGAATAGGGCTTTACATAGCACTGCTATAGGGCAGAAAGCTTGTATGTCCAAAATCTATACTTTTCAGAAATTGAAAAAAAAAATAAAAAAATTGTACATTTATTTTTACAATAAAACACTGTGTTGTAAAAGTTGACATTGTGGCTTTGTATATGGTCAGACACTTGCAAGTGTCATTATATTTTCAACATTTTATCAAAATCAAGCTCAAATGGAGTTACGAGGTTTTAGATAAGCAAATTTCTGAGAATTTCGGACATACATGTTTTAAGTCCGTCATTAGAATGGCCGCATCTAAGGTAATAAGTGGATCGCATTATGTTTCCATCAACTTATTGGTTATAGATTTTATTGTAGCTATGTGGCCAATCAGTCATTTAGCCAATATCTCATGCTATTAAAGACGAAGTGCTATGCACAGTATTGTATTGTATTGGCTGCGACAGTACATGACAAATGCTAGACTAAGACAATCTTCTCCGCTCCTCAAATACATAAAACATTAGCCATTATACATATAGTGCTTCTTGAGTAAAGAAAACAATCTACATAGAAATAACCAGTTCTTTATTTAATTTTGCACTGCAAACAAGCAGAGATGGTCCAAAATATGTGCAGCACTTAATTTACGATAGAGGCCGGGTGAAATGGAGTTACGAGGTTTAGTCACAAGATATTTTTAATACTTTTCATTGGTTAAATACAAGTGAGTGCCCACATCTTAATCATTCTTTTCTTGTCATAAAATGGTCAGATTGTCAAACTGACATTTTTAAAGACTTTTAAAGTCAAGTCTGCAGGGATCCTCTCTATGATTTTCTTTTATTTTTCTGGTTGCACCTCATGACACTGATTTGGTGTTTTTTCAAATATTTATAATATTCTAACAAAACTGCTTGACGGATTCTTTTTTTTTTCTAAGAAACAGAAATACAAAATGCAAAACATAAATAAATCATAATGCGCAGCCTCCTCCAATAAGTCAGAAACCTATGTTTTGTTTCTTGAGTTTTTGTCTATCTTTCTGTCTGTCTGCATCTATGTTTATCTCTCTCTCCTTCCTGATGCTATTCACCGCACCAGCTCTATCCCTAAACACTGCTACTAATATTTACACATCAGATCAGCATGATGAATGACGCAAGTTTGACGGGGCAATAATGGATGGGCGAGCTATGATGGCCTATGGCCAGCCGTTTATCACTCTGAAGGGACTCAGTGGGTCTTCAGAATATCAACACGAGCAGCTTTGAAAGGGAGCAGAACTGCTTCACATTCTACGTCAGATGACTATATGGATTTATACAGGATTTATGAGAGTGGCTTCAACAGGATTTGGTGCACAATGTGTAGGAGTCTGAGGGGGGATGTGTCGAGTGTGTGCACAAGTTGTGGGTATTTATGCATGTCGGTATCTGTATATAACTGGTTTCCCACGGAGGTATTAGATAGATGAGAAGAACAAAAACAAACAAATTCTGTAGCTACTGTGTCTGGTTAAATATAAACACACACACAGAAACATACACACACAGTGCTTGTGGGTAAACAATGTACAAACAATGTCTGAGTGCACATTTCATTTCATTCGCATCACTCCACTTGTTGAGAATTAAAGAGTCTGCGTAGACAACAGACAGGCATCCTACGGCAATGATATTTCATTAAAGGTAATCAACTTGTATTTTTTTAAACAGCAGGCCAGAGGGAACATTTACCATCACCTATAAAACATGCCAAGATATCCTCTCCTCCCCACTAGGGAGTACACAGCCGGTCGAAATTTGTTGACAGCCTTTTGAAAATAAATGAATCCTTATGCAATTTGCATTTCCACATGCAAGTGCTCTCCTTACAACCTAAACCATGTGATCTATTTTCAAATATCGCTGTCTCTGTGAAAACCAGTGTTTGAGAATAACTACTGTATATGACTAACTGCACTTGACTATATGACATTTCTGTGATCATACTTACCCTCATGTAGCTCAGAACCTTTCTTTGAGTGTCTTTCATTCATCCTCAAAACACAAATGATGATATACTTTTAATGAAACCTGAAAGATTTATGTCCCTCCATTGAAAGTCCATTCCACCAAAACTTTGACGCTTTAAAAGTTCATAAAGACATTTTAATAGTAATCCATATGGTTACACCTTATTTCGATAGTCCACTTTAGACATTCTACTAACTATAAGTAACTTTGCAACTACATGTCAATTAACTCTCATTAGAGTTATGGTTAGATGTTAGGGTTTGGGCTAGTAAAATAAGTTGACTTGTAGTTGCAAAGTTACTTATAGTCAGTAGAATATCTGTTGGGGACCATCACAATAAAGAGTTAGCAGATATTAAGCAGACAGTCTACTAATACTCTAATGACAATTAGTTGACATGTAGCTGCAAAGTTACTAATAGTTAGTAGAATGTCAAAAGCGGACTATCGAAATAATGTGTTACCATCCATATGAATGGATCGGTCAAGCTTGCAGTCGACTGTGGAGGGTCGGCGTTTAAAGGGATAGTTCACCCAAAAATGAAAATTACGCACCCTCATGTTGTTCCAAACCGGCTTTGGTTAGTCTTCAAAAACACAAATTAAGACATTTGAAATTAAACCGGTGAGGTTTCTGTAAAGTTCAGGTAACCAAAACCAATAATATCCATAAAATGTAAAAATCATCATAAAAAATATAGGCCATAAAAACATTGTGAAACAAATCTATATAAATCGAGCAATTTAATTCAATTCTCACTTTATATGATCAACATTTTTTATTTAACTTTTATACACATGTAAACATTGATCAAAGCACTTATATAGAGCACATCAAATATGTGACCCTGGATCACAAAACCAGTCACAAGTCGCACGGGTATTTGTGGCAATAGCCAAAAATACATTGATGGGTCAAAATTGTTAGATTTTTCTTTTATGCCAAAAATCATTAGGATATGAAGTAAAGATCATGTTCCATGAAGATATTTTTTAAAGTTCCTACTGTAAATGTATAAAACATTTATTTTTATGAGTGAATGCAGCACAATCGCAAACATAAATGGACAACTTTAAAGGCGATTTTCTCAATGTTTTGATTTTTTTGCACCCTCAGATTCAAATAGTTGTATCTCGGCCAAATATTGTCATTTACTCAGCTTTCAGGTGTTGTATACATCTCAATTTATCTGGTTTTGTGGTCCAGGGTCACATATAATCAATGGCATCAAAACCATACTTGCTTGATGCAAGAAAACAACCCTCATTGGTTCTCGCACATCAAGCAAGCACATGTAAGCTTTCATTTAACTAGTGCTGGGTAGACTACTTACAAATTGTGGTCTGTTACGGATTACATGACAAAAATTGTAGTTCGTGAAGATTACTGTAATGGTTCCACTCGTTACCTCGGTTACCTCCACAAGTTATCTCGGTTTTCTGAACCCAAGTGTAGTTTATTCCATGATTCAAAAGGTTTACAAAACAAAATGATAAATTGAAAGTAAACAACTTTAACATAAACTTGACTTGGTAAAGTATGGGGTGTCCAGGACATGAAAACCACAATGTGAACTACAGCATCAAATGATGACAAAGCTAGAACAAGACACATGGCAACATAAGGGCTATAAATACACAGACTACTGATAAGCAAATGAGAAAGACTTGAACGCAATGAAACAAGCAACCAATGATAGCAAAACACAAATGAAAACAAAACCACATACTGTAGCATGAACACAAGGGAAACGTGGGAATCACATGACACAACATGGAAACAAAAAGCCTACCCAAACACCAGCTTTACAATTAAACATTTTAAGCAATGTATTCTGACTACTTTTTGATTACTTTTAGATTACTTTTGACTTAATTCATTTGTTACGGTTGAATTAGACTTTATTGTATCATAGTGAATTCAAATTACAAAGAATGATTATATATTTTTTTTGCATTCTTGGTTATGAGCAACATAAAGTGCATTAAAAATGACATTACGTTCATTTCTCAAACCGGGGTTTGTGAACGTACTGCAGGGAGTTCATGAGTTGATGAAAAGCTAATAATTAAATAATAATGATAATAATAATAAATGTATGAATAAAATGTCAAAATTAAAATTAGGTCCATGGTGTCCGGTGATTGGGTGCTCCCTTAGGCCCGGACCTAACCTACTTTCAGAAGTTAAAATGTTTATATTTCCGAAAAACAAAATGCAATGTGATGCCTGGATTAAAGCAGTGAAGCGAGAAGGCTGGATACCTAGGAACACTAGGTTATGCAGCACACATTTTGATTCTGGTAAGTAAATGCAATTATTTTCCCCATTGAATTATTTGTATTTATTTAGGTTAACTGTTATGTTAAAGTATGATCATTGTTTACATATGTAGCTAGCTAGCGTTTTGATACATGTGTAGTGATAAAAGGCCATGTTTTTTTTTATCTCTGTTTCACTTCTAAATGTTCTGTTGGCTATAATTAGGAAAGTTGAAGTTAACATTAGTTGTCTAGCTATCTAATCAGTTGACAAATATAATGAATAACACGTTACAATAATGTTGTATTGTGTAACATTAGCATTAGTACAAAAGACAAAAAAGGGTAAACATCATCAATTATTAAGCTTGGCTAATGTTAATTCCAACATGCACTGATGCATTAAACCACTTTAAAAAAACTTAAGACACTGACAGATTACAGGCGGTAGACAATGAATGTTACATGTACAATAACCGACTCTGAAAAACTATAACAAATATTTTAATGTGTGTGTGTGTGTGTGTGTGTGTTGTGTTGCATATCTGTATGTATATTTAGCAAATATTGTCATTTATCAGGTTTCTGCAAATATTTTTCTTACCTTCAAGAATCTAAAAAGTATACTCTGAACTGCTCTTAGTCTGACTGGCTTGGAAAAGTCAATGTCTGCCACTGCTTTTGGATCAATCTAAAACAAATTGGGATTGTACATTTACTAATCTGCAAGTATATACTTTTATCTAAAATAAAGTAATGCATGTTTATGCATTAGAAAAGACACGGTAGCCAGCATTGAATTTCATGCAACTTCTGTTTATTGGTGACCACACGCAGGGCTCAGATGTCACAGGTAGAGCACTCAAACCCACTTTTCCACAGTGTAGCAACATGGCTACAAACTTGACCTAATATAAGCAATATCATTTTGAAACGTATTAAATACGTAAAAATGTCAGATAGCAATTAGTTTACTAGCATACAGTTATGAAAGTAATTTATTATTTGCATAGAAATACAGACCAACCCAGCCATGCAATTGCAATATCCACTAATAACCTCCCCGGGTACCTAAACGACGAACCATGATGAGTACATTTTTGACACAGTTTGACTTGCTTCAGCTTCACCAAAGACAAGAAAAATGTCATCCACATGGTATGAACAAATGTTGCCAACCTTTCCGCTAAGAAAGCACAGACCAGGCACTACCAACCAGATAATGGTAGACGTCTAGATAAGATACTTCAGGTAAAAACGTTTGTTTTGACAGATCTGAGATTTAAAAACGCCACCACCGGAAATACCTCAAGACCAGACACGTGCTGTAGCATTCAGAAACGTTTGTTATTGTTCACGTCCATCAAATGGTCTATAATTATAAACGTGTCACAGTCATGTTCTGTTTCACGGTCTTGTTTAGTTTCTAGTCTTATGTTTCATTTGTCTGTATTTGCCTCTTTGAATCAATCATTAGTTGTCATGGTTTCTACTTCTCACCTGTTCCCTGTTCTGTTAATGTTCATCCTCCTGTGCATATACTGTAAGCCCCCTGTGTGTTCAGTTCATTGTTTTGTGTTAAAGTTACATTGTCATGTGTATGCTATCACTTATTATCATTCATCCTGAGTCATGCATCATTCTTGGATTTAATTACACACAACCCCTGACAATAATATACAATTTTTCTTTCTAATATACAATTTTTGTTTGTTAATATATTTTTCTTGTACAAAAAAAAAGGTTTGTTAAACTTATGATCTGAAACAAAAAGATTAATTAGTAGACCACAGACAAGAAACATGTCAGTTTGGCTTTGATGTAAAGTAGTATAACAAATTTTGTGGCGTACGGTCCTTATAAGCAGCGAATGCTCTGCATACCCAAGCCATTCATGGACTCGCTGATTAGTATTAAGTTAACTCTATAAATTACTATAAATTGCTTTGTTTAAGGTATACCATAAAGCGTCCATGATAAAATGTTAGTAATACGTATGTAACTCTCAGTCATTTATTTACTTGCCAAACGACGATAATTTTCTTCAAATCTGCCACTCAGTTCCGGGTAAGCTGATTCACAGCAGCTTTGCCGCGTACGCTCTGTTGTTATGGATCGTCATCACATCCCGCGTTCTCATTGGTTTGGCATATACATTTGAATTGAAGCCTACCATAGTGTATTTGCCGTCTCTGATATTAGATGCGCGCCGATGCACCGTAAGGTTTTTTTTTTCTAATTTTGACATTTTATTCAACTTTTTGTCTTATTGTGTATAACCTGAAATACTGTCTGCTGCAGATTTCTAGAGTGATGGCACTTAGTAAAATGGTAAGCGTTTCCTTATTCCCCTTCACCTTGGCTGCACTGCTTTAAAAAAGAAAAAAAGTTTAGAAGAATATTTGAAAAGAAAGCGTCCCCACCTTCAGATTCTGAGCAGCGTTTGAAGCTTCATGTGCCTGATATGACTAAGCAAAAAGAAAGGAGGTGGAAGGAAAGGAGAAAAACACTATAGGCATCTCCTGCTGTGCGGGTGTCCACTCATCTGCTGTTTTAGTAATATATAAGAGGAGAAAAAAACAGCAAAGGGGGACAAAAAGAAATCATACAATCAACAAATAAAATAGGAATGCCACTCTTAAACTCTTAAGTTGCTCTCTGAGTGACATTAGTTGGTAAGATTCTGAATTGTCTCTATAATTGGGGTAAGACAGTATAAATAGACAGAAAGTTTAAAGTTTCAGCTTTGCTTCTGTTCTGCTGTATAATGTGGAGTAGTGTCCATAATTCAGTAGGAGGTCTGACTGAGGCCTGAAAAGAAAGAAAGAAAGAAAGAAAGAAAGAAAGAAAGAAAGAAAGAAAGAAAGAAAGAAAGAAAGAAAGAAAGAAAGAAAGAAAGAAAGTGATGCAGTGAAAAGAAAAGAAAAACACAATTATAATAAAAATAAAGCGGCCCTAGATGACTGTGGCAAACTTAATTAAGTGTATTTTGTACAATTCACCATTGTGTCTTTAGCCTCAGTGACCTCACAGGGAGGAGAGGGACTGAACATTTGATGCTGTGAAAACTACACCAGAAAGAAAAAAAGTGTCAGCGATAGCTTGCTTCTGCAGAAAGGATTCAGAGCGCTTAGGGTCAAGATTGTGTTCTTGAATGCCAGGAATGGCTTTATTTAGCAAATGGTTTAATTAAAATGCACAATGAGGGAAAGAGAGACAGAGACAGACTGGCAGAGGAAGAAAGTTAGAGGGAGAGAAAGAAGTAAATTAGCTGTGAATCTAACAAATGACTGTAATTAGCTGGTAGCTGCATGCCGAGATGCAGAAATGGGGCCAGTTATAACTGCAACTTAACTGGAACACAACAATTCTGAAGTCCATATTGAAAACAAATCCAAACAGTCGGATGTCTTTGGTGATCTGTTCAAGGCCCTAACTAAATGAAGGAGTTTTTTTTTCTTACTCAGCTAAATATTATAGCTGGTTTAGTTTCCATTCATTGTCTATGTGCTTTATTGCACTTGTTACATGTTCAGCAGCAATAGCTGCGATGTATACTTTAAGCCTAGACGCTGCTCCAGCAGAAAAATGCTCCTGCAGAAATTCCAGCGCTGGACCTACAAGGTAGTGAACTGGATCCTGTGTTGTTTGCACTATAGAAATTAATGCCACATCGAAGCAGATAATTGTGAGATTTTGTTATTTACTAGTAATTAACATTATTTAATTTGTTAATTTAGATTTTTATTTAGACAAATTTATAAAATGCTGTTAATAAACAAACAAACATATAAATATACAAACAACCAATATGATATGATATGATAGAGTGAGTAACAGTATTGCAAATGTTATCCAGTAACAATTACAAATGAAGCAATAATTAGGTAGGTGTTAATTTGGGAACAAATTATGTTTTTATTTTATGTTTTTTTTTTTTTTTTTTTAATCCTAAAAATTTAAGAAAAAATATGGATTCTTATAATACATTAAAACATGTTTCTGAAATTAACTTTTTGTCCAGTTTTACAGCAGCCATTTTTTTTTTTTTTCCAATTCAAATACACAAAATAATTCAGTATACATGGAACTGAAGAAACATGCAATAACCTCTGTAAAAAAAATAAAAAATTAATAAAAAATAAACACTTAAAAATGCCTGCTACGAACCTTTTGTCAAAAGCCCCTTTGTCAGTAGCAGGGGTGTAAATCGGAGCCTTCATGACGATTCGATACGATACCGATTTCTTAAGCCAACGATTCGATTATTTTCGATACTTCAGAATTCCCCGCGATACGATTCAATACTAGATATTTTTACATGATATCTATTAAGTTTCAAATAAATCAACAAAAATAATAAATAATTTGCCTTTTATTGAGAATACAGAAATAGTATCCTATTCACATAATGTGTATGTTACACTATAGCAGTTGTGCTCAATGCACTGCAAATATAACAGTTACTGCCTCTACAGTTACAATAAAGTGCAATCAGATAAATTGTAATAAGAACAAAATAAAAATAATAAAGTCTAATGCTTACACTGGAAGCCTGTGTTCTTTCTTTACACTTGCCATCAATACCATGCCGCCTTTTCAGATGTGCGGATAGATTCGACGTATTGCCGCAGTATCTTATCTCACACTGACAGTCTTTCTCTTTGCAAACGGCAACATCTCTTACCACTGCTCCATCTGTTTTCCTGAAGCCAAAATACTTCCACACCCATGACTTGACGCCGACTGGAGTGTGTAACATTTCACTTTCATTGCCAGCTCGCTCTGACGGTTCCATCGCTCTTGAAAGTCAGACTCAACAATGTGTGTGAACATAGATAGACTGTGAAACGTAAGTAACGCGTGTGAAGTAGAAGACAATAATGAGGTTAGCGCCACCCGCAGCTTAGGAGTAGTTTGTACGCATATGTCGGAGCGGATGCTGAAAATAGACAAGCGAACAGACAGGCGGCAAAATAAACACATTAATCGATACTCTTGTGGACGCATCGATGCATCGAATCGTCGGCTGTATAATCAATGCATCGATACGAATCAATTAATATTTACACCCCTAGTAGCTGTGGGAACTATGTGGAACTATAGTAACCCTCTGGTGTAACAATTGCCTGAAGTCGGTATAGAATCACACTAATTCATTGGAAAATAGTGCTAGCACCACAAACTAAACAAAAGGACCAAGGGTTCATATGTAACTGAGACGTTCCCATTTATTGGTTTATTTTAACACTGTGCCAGTAGCTGATGCTATGGGAGCACTATACCATCATGCCATAGCTGCCAATTCATCAGCCCAATGATACTCTGACCAAACCTTTGATGATGCAACACTTCTTGTAGAGCATGCACAAATGCTTAAATGCGTAGTCAAGCGTAAGCCTCGTAAGCCTTTGATATTGCATTCCTCACTCAATGTGACATCCTCTGCTTCAAAACCTTTGCCATCGAAGCGGACAAATAACTGGTCAAATTTACACTGCTGGCTTGTACAGTCAAGGTAAATCCTCAAAACTGTAACTCTATGCAACCTCTCTTTCTCCTGCAAATCAAAGGGAGGAGGAGAGACTGCAAAACAGTCTGTGAGTGAAACAGAGAAGAAACTACATTGGGAAGATAACCGCATCTTGGCCTCAGTAATACTTTAACGAGACTGGAAGCAAAATGCAAACAGATAGGGATCAACGACAACGCCTACAAGCCCCTAATTCTCTTGAGAAAAATGAGCGCCAGCAAGAGAAACTTTTCGAGACTCTAATGGCTGATATACAGTGAGGAAAATAAGTATTTGAACACCCTGCTATTTTGCAAGTTCTCCCACTTAGAAATCATGGAGGGGTCTGAAATTGTCATCGTAGGTGCATATCCACTGTGAGAGACATAATCTAAAAAAAACAATCCAGAAATCACAATATATGATTTTTTAACTATTTATTTGTATGATACAGCTGCAAATAAGTATTTGAACACCTGAGAAAATCAATGTTAATATTTGGTACAGTAGCCTTTGTTTGCAATTACAGAGGTCAAACGTTTCCTGTAGTTTTTCACCAGGTTTGCACACACAGCAGGAGGGATTTTGGCCCACTCCTCCACACAGATCTTCTCTAGATCAGTCAGGTTTCTGGGCTGTCGCTGAGAAACACGGAGTTTGAGCTCCCTCCAAAGATTCTCTATTGGGTTTAGGTCTGGAGACTGGCTAGGCCACGCCAGAACCTTGATATGCTTCTTACAGAGCCACTCCTTGGTTATCCTGGCTGTGGGCTTCGGGTCATTGTCATGTTGGAAGACCCAGCCTCGACACATCTTCAATGCTCTAACTGAGGGAAGGAGGTTGTTCCCCAAAATGCATGATTTCAAACCATGACGTCTTAGTGTATTACCAACAGTAACCTTGGAAACGGTGGTCACAGCTCTTTTCAGGTCATTGACCAGCTCCTCCCGTGTAGTTCTAGGCTGATTTCTCACCTTTCTTAGGATCATTGAGACCCCACGAGGTGAGATCTTGCATGAAGCCCCAGTCCGAGGGAGATTGACAGTCATGTTTAGCTTCTTCCATTTTCTAATGATTGCTCCAACAGTGGACCTTTTTTCACCAAGCTGCTTGGCAATTTCCCCATAGCCCTTTCCAGCCTTGTGGAGGTGTACAATTTTGTCTCTAGTGTCTTTGGACAGCTCTTTGGTCTTGGCCATGTTAGTAGTTGGATTCTTACTGATTGTATGGGGTGGACAGGTGTCTTTATGCAGCTAACGACCTCAAACAGGTGCATCTAATTTAGGATAATAAATGGAGTGGAGGTGGACATTTTAAAGGCAGACTAACAGGTCTTTGAGGGTCAGAATTCTAGCTGATAGACAGGTGTTCAAATACTTATTTGCAGCTTTATCATACAAATAAATAGTTAAAAAATCATATATTGTGATTTCTGGATTTGTTTTTTTAGATTATGTCTCTCACAGTGGACATGCACCTACGATGACAATTTCAGACCCCTCCATGATTTCCAAGTGGGAGAACTTGCAAAATAGCAGGGTGTTCAAATACTTATTTTCCTCACTGTATAACCGATATTCTGCAAGATGGTTTCTCCAGAAGAGAGACCAGATCAGAGAACCACACATGAGAAGGGTAAAACGGGCAAGTGTCCTGATGACTTGGGGGAAGCTCGTCAGTCTGGCCAGCAGTGATCTCCTAAGAGTCAGATGTGGCGGTGGACAACACATCATCAAATTCAAAAGAGATCGTTTTGTGAGCTTCTGATCTCGGAAACAAATCCTCACGTGCAAACTCCACTTGAGTCATATTCAGCACACAATAAGTAGAATGTGAAAGAGATACATTTGTAGACTCAATCCCCATAGCTTAAAGTTCAACATCAGATTGACAGGATGCAAGCCCATGTGGTGCAGAGCAAGCAACACAGGTAAGAGTCAATTTGTCTAGAACAAAGCATCTTCATCCTAAATTATTCATAGTGGGGGCAAGTGTTACTTGAGCATGACTGAAACCAAGTCTCTTGTCCTCTTTATAATAAAATGAGAACACAGAGCCACAGACTTATGCCATCACCATCACATACATCACATCCACCATCACATCACATCCACCATCACAATTGTTCAGACAATTGTCACACCAGAGGGTGTACTCATATCTTCAGCTACTGACGCAGCGTCGAATACATGTCATTACCTTGTACTCCAGTTATATCAGATCAAATGCACATGATTATATTTCCTAGAAAAGTTTTGAACATCAGCAAAGCTAATTATTTTCCATTTGCTTTTCTGTTTTATCTCGGGATGCCCATCTCGAGGTAACTATATGCCAGCTCCAGTTTGGATCCAGCCTCTTATGAAGACTTCAGATGACCCAACACCTGTGAAGAGATGAATCCAACTCCTGCTAGGACTTCAGATAACGCAAACTCTGAATCAACAGGCACCAATGCAAAATTTTCTATATTGTATTCATTATATTCACAACTTGTAATAATTACTTCAGAGAGATTATTGTTTTTGCCTAAAATGAATGCATCACATTAGCTAACTGCATAATTTGTATATGTACATTTCTAAAATACATAACTCGGACACAGTCACCTCTGATAACAGATCACTCTGAATTGTAATGTAGACATGCATTTTTTGTAAAGCTGCTTTGAAATATGTATTGTGAAAAGCGCTATACAAATAAATGTGAATTGATTTGATTTACAGATTTAAAGTAAACTAAACTCAAAGCACTGAGATAGTTTATTTGGAGTGTTATTATGAATCTTGCAAAAAAAAAAAAAAAAACTGTTGACACGAATAAAAAAATCCTTACATTTGTTTGTTCTACGTAAACAATAGCATGCTTGAGCAGCAGAGCACCACTGAATCCTGCATGATATCAGGAAATAAGAGATTGATGGCTTTTGTTTTGTATGCTCAAGATATGATCAAATGTGTTTCTTCAAGCGTGCATCTTTGTGTCGATGCAAAAGCAATTCTTGTCAAATGTCAATCTGAACTCTCTTAAAAAGTCACCTGCCACAGTAGATTAACTTTGACACGTGGTAATAAGAGAAATGGTGGGATGCTAATGCTTTGCTGCTGAATTTGAATAAGCTATCTGGCATTTACTTGATTGGTTCGATGTTTCCGTCTTGCCTCTTTCAGTCCTGGAGCAAAGTAAACTTAAAGGTAGAACACACACATTCAGTATGTACCTTTCCAACAATCCCTCACAGCTGGCAGAACAGATCATTGATGCAACACAGTGGAGAATCAAAACACAGCAGGAAAGGAGAGCAAACGGCAGACAAGTGTTGATATAACGGATAAAAAAAATGGTGCATGTTGAAGACACCTGGCAGAAAAAAAAAAATATAAAAAATAGAGAGAGATATGCCAAAGGAACCTAATGTTTATGATCAGAGGATAAAGATACAGGAGACCAAAGTATTAATGCAATACAGATAAAACAATATTTGCCTTGCTTTCCGGTTGCAGTCAGCGCTGATTAGGATCAAGACTGAAGAAAAGTCTTCCAAGGCCCAAGTAAACAACAGGCTTTGGGGACAAAGCGCCTTTTGCAGGCTTAAGATTCAGCCCTGCTTGTGTTTTCCATCATCCATATCAAAATATATAAATCCAAAAGCTGGTTATTACATTTCCCAGACATCTGTGTACACACAATTTGGATAATTGCACAACCTGAGTATAGATTAATGTGAAGAATCTGACAGATTGGTGTATATATGCTGAATCTATTAAAAAATGGCAGGCTATGTAAAATACATTTTATACGGAACCGACAATTCTTGATTTACTGGTGCAAAATGAATAAGAGAACCTCACGTCATGGTCAAGGTATTTCACACACTCAAATGAGTATTAAAATAACTAGGCGCATAAAAAAAAAAAATTATAGCAAAATTGTAATATGTTCATTTCTGCATGTATTAATGCATTGTGTTAAAGGTGAAGTGTAATTACTTCGCTATTACAAAACCAGTCACATGTCGCACGGGTATATTTGTGGCAATAGCCAACAATACATTGTATGGGTCAAAATTATCAATTTATCTTTAATACCAAAAATCATTAGGATATTAAGTAAAGATCATGTTCCATGAAGATATTTTGTTCATTTCCTACCATAAATATGTAAAACATTTATTTTTGTGAGTGAATGCAGCACAATCGCGAACATTATTTTTTTAATTACAACAGAAGTATAAACTTACATAATGGCCTTCGAAAATTGTCGATGCAAAATGCAAAATATTTTTTTTAAAAATCTTTTCTTATTGATTGCCTCGCTACATGGAACAGTGATAGTAGCAGTGGATAAGGGAATACTCATGTTTCTCTTCTTTATCTAAAACCTCCTCTTGTATAGATTATTTCTTAATTTCTGTTTCTTTATTGCCTAGTATAGAAAGTTGTATATACGCTAATGTGGTTTTGTCGGATCATTCAAACCACTTCATTATTTTATTTAGACACTCAAACAACTAAAAGTTCCCCTAGATGGCGCTTGTAGCCTAGATGGTTGCAAAACTCTGAATTCATTAAATTTGTTAGTTTGTGAACAGATCGACCTGTATTTTACAATAAATACAGATCAAACATCGGTGGCCATTAGATGGGAAGCCTTTAAGGCATTTATTAGAGGCCAAATGATTAGTTATACTAGTTCCAAATTTAATAAAGATAGACAAAAGCTGCTTGAGTTAGACACTGAAATCAGAGATTTAGAGAAAATAATAAACCTAGATAAATCTGTACGAATTAAGCAAAAAAAATATTAGCATTAAAAGCTGAATACGAGGAACTTCCAACACTAAAAGCTTAAAGTAGTACTGTATATTAAGACTGAAGCAAACTTTTTATGATCAGGGTGAGAAACCCAGTAAACTGCTGACCTGGCAACTTAAGAAATTAACATCAGAAAGAGCTATTAATGAAATTAGTAATGGGAGAGGAGAAATTACAATGGATCCGGCTGAGATTAACTGTACATTTGTATCATTTTACAAATCTCTGTATCAAACCGAATTTCATATAAGCGCCTTTACTCAAAACAAATTTTTGGATGGGTTAGATATTCCCTCTATTTTCAAAGTGACAAAACTTGAGCTAGATGGGGAATTGGAATTAGAAGAGGCCTTTTCGATGCCGAAAAGGCATTCGACAGACTTGAATGGCCATATTTGTTGAAGGTTCTTGCGCGGTTTGGTTTGGGTGACAATTTCCATAGATGGATGGAAATTCTATTAGTTGATTCTACTGCGGAGGTACTCACCAACAATCTTATCTCACAACCATTTAAATGAAGTCGTGGTTCCTACTCTACTCTTTGTATTATCCATGGAACCACTAGCAATAGCAATTAGATCACATCCTATAATTTGCGGTATTCATTCAGCAGTTTTAGAACACCGTTTTGCCTTATATGCTGATGATACCATAGTGTTTCTATCAGAGCGTGAAAAATCGATACCTTCCCTTTTAAAGCTTATAGGCATGTTCAGTGTTTTTTCTGGTTTTAAAGTAAATAAAGACAAGCCATCAATCATGTTTCTAAATGAGCAAGAGAGAATGGGGGCTACAATTACCAAATTTATTGTGGTTTTATTGGGCTGCTTAAAATAGGGCTGCAATGTTCTGGTTCTCTAGAGATATGAATATGCCTTGGTTACAGGTTGAAATGTTGGCTGCAAAAGGTTTGACACTTGACAGCTCTTTACATTGAGCACCCCTTAAAGAACTAAAAAGAAAAACAGATCATCCATTTGTGAAGAATACCATTATGATCTGGTACGAAGTTCATCAATTTCTCGGAGAGGCCCCATTGTTGTCTTGCTTCTCCCCGATTTGTGAGAATGAATATTTCACTCCAGCTAAAAATGATATGGGGTTTAACTATGGTTGAATAAGGGAATAGTTAGATTGATGGACTTATATGAAGACATTATTTTAATGTCATTTGACAATCTAGTATCAAAGTTTCATATACCCCGGAAACATTTTTTTTTTAAATACCTGCAGCTTAGAAGTTATATTTTTTCGAAACTAAAGAATTTTGTGCAACTCCCTTCATTATCCACACTGGAAACCTTTTCCACACAAGACTATTTCAGTAAAGGGCGAATTACCCAATTATATATTATACTGGTACAGAAAAGAAGAAAAAAAGAAGAAAATTCTGAAAATAAAAGACGAGCATGGATGCAGGATTTAAATAAAGACATTTCATTAGATGAGTGGGGTACAATATGTTTAAAAGCACAAACTCAAACTATAAATACTCCTTTGAGACTCTTACAATATAATTGGATAGTGAGAACTTATATCACTAGTATCAATAGTATCCCTGACTTATGTTTTAAATGCAATCATTTACAAGGCACATTTTTTCATTGTGTGTGGGAATGAGGTGAGGTGCAAAAGTTTTGGAGGAAAGTGACTCGGTATGTATCTCAATTTACTACCCCTATCTCTTTAAGCCCGGTAATATGCGTATTGGGTGTCTATGTGGACAATTGCTTTCTGCCCGTCAAAGAGAAAAAAACTGGCGGATTTGTGCCTACTGCAAGCCAGGCGTTCAGTTGCCCTTTCCTGGAAGAATACAAGTTGTCCTTCCCTTGGACTTCGGCTGAAAAACTTGATATCCAGTTTGGCCCTTGAGAAGCTTACAAAATTTGGGAGATGTTGTTGAGATTTGTTAAAGAAGGAGGATTTGTTATTTTTATTTGAAGAGGCTATATATGTGTGAAGTTGTAGTGTATGTTTAATGCTAAACAGGAGTGTGTGATATAAAGCACTGTATGTTTAAGGATTTTTTTTTTTTTTTTTTTTTTTTTTTTTTTTATTATTATTATAATTATTATAATTTTTTTTTTTACCGACTGCCAGGGTTATTGTGGTGGGGGAAGGATTTGAGTAATTTATGTTTGTATTTAAGTGTATGTTATGTTCTTTTGTTAAATGTGTTGTAAAATGTAATAAAAATATGTACGTAACAAAATAATGATACGTATCTCCGAGATGACAACTGGACTACACTCACTTAAAAAATGCAATGTTGTGAGTTACAACAATTGTCATGTGACAAATTTGTAGCACAATATAGCTTCTGAAATGGTTTTCTGTAATTGATACTGCATATTAGAGTATTTAGCATACTTAAAATAGTAAACAGTTTACAGTGGTACTGTACAGTATGTGCTAGTGTCCCATTTCAAACACAGCATTAATAAAAATGTTTCTGAAACACTCATACCTTTTGTTCATTTACATTTACTCATTTTTAGCATTTATTCATTTATTTGTAATAAACACTTTAAATGGGCTATTAAAAATGATTTATGTTTTATTTATTTATTATTTATGTTTGAGTTGAATTATGTTTTTTTAAAACATACACACAGAGGGTTACATCATATCATATCAAAACGTGGATTATACCTGTGGTGGGAGATCACACAAATGGATCTTTATAAATAGGCCAATAAATAACTCTGAAAGCACAGTTGAATGACTTAATTGAAATCAAATATGGAACTATCTGTCCATCGTCATGTGCACACTGATCAGGACATCTACAACTTTTAAACCTACTCGTCCCCGACAGCTGCTGAAAGAGGTTTGAATGAACAATTAATCAGTTTTGACTGTGCTAAGTTCTGTGTCATGTTCTACAATATGTACTTCACGTATAATGTACTGTAGTTCTATTGGAAGTCAAAGCGCAACACAAAGGTAAGCACATTCTTGTTCCAAAATTTCATTTTAGCTGTGGTGTGTGCATTAAATACCTGCTTATTCCGAAAACTTATATTGGGCACTTTTTGCACTTAAATTGGCTTAATTTTTTCTGTTGACATTAAAAATTAAGCATGTGTTTTTCCGAGGGTTAAAGTCATCGGGTAATTTCTTTTTTACCATTTCCACCTGGGCATTTTAGTCATATTTGCTAATTCTCTTGAATGTGTTTGTGCTGTTTTGATCTGTTTTCCTGGGAAATGTATTTATTTTTATTTTATTTTGTCATCATTATTTTGTTTTAAGGAGATAAAAATGGTGCATATCAACCTTGATTGACATGGCAATAAAATAATATCACATTATTTTGACAGTTTTCTTGGAGTGGGCGGGTTTTGGTGAGCAATCTGGCAACACTAGTTATGTAAGGTAGGCAGGTTTTTAGTGTGTTAATTTTTATTTCCCTAAACAGCATAATAACCCTTTTATTTAAAGGGACACTAGGTAACTTTTTAACCTTAACTGAACAGCTTCGGAGTCAGTGGAATGGTTATATTACTTATTTCGGGTTGAATGGTGGTGGTTTCGCACCCCCCTGGTGCCCGAGAGCGGAATAAACTCACTTGCAACTTTGGGCCGGCGGGTCGGCGTCAGGAAGTATCGCGTGATATCAGGTCCCGCGATGTAATGAATTGCTTGACGGCACTGCACACGTACACGCCCCCATTCAAACACCGGCTAGCTATAAGCGAAGGGCAATGATAGATTGAGTTATGGCTGAGCCTGTAAAAAAGAAGCAGAAAGCTAGGAAATCTTTGTCGGAGGACCAACGAAAGAGGAAACGGGAGACTGACCGAGCAAGAAGTCAGACTCGAGTAAATATTGGACCGGCTTTTTCAGAATGGTGAGAACTGAGAGAAACAGAAGCCTGCAAAACGGATGCTGACCTGGCTGCTGTTGCAAGTATCTTTGGAATAAACTGTGTTTAATATTTAAATTTCAAGTAATTGTGACCTCAGGATGTTTGCTATTGTCTGTAAAGGTTTTTATTATGATCGCTGTCTGTTACGGGCTTACTAGTACGCTAGATACTATAACTTTGATGTTAGCATTGTCATTAGCAAACATGTTTGATTTCTGTAGTTGTTTGACCGTTCCTCTGTAGGTTTTATTAGTGTAACTTGCACTTTTATTTTATGTCACTAAGTCAACGCGTCTGATAATAGGCAATAAACATGTTGCACATATCATGATCGAGCTAGAAAAAAACGTTCTGATGTTTTCTTAGACAAGCAAAGGTAAACCGTCATTCTACCAGATGAACTTATAGACCTTGCTAATATAACTTTAGACAAATATTAACCTCCGATATATATATATATATTATGCTCATGCCCACTCTCCCAAAAACAAACAAACACGAAAGCAGTAGTTCGCCTCGTTCATATCGTTCGTTCCCGGTAAAAATACTAACGTTAGTATGCATGACAACACAATAAAAAAAAAAATCGCCATCAGTTGGAAATAAAATATTGCTTTACTTGCCTCGGTAGACATAACTGGTTTTGAAATAGCCGGTTCCTCTGCTCAGCTGGGTTGACAGCTGATCAGCTGGGTTGCTCGTGGCGAGGGGGGAGGGACAACAGTTCGTTTTTACGACAGAGTGTTTGAAAGCATTTACCACCAGACACTAGGGGGAGCTTCGTAGAGAAAAAACACTCAGACTTGCCTGGTGTCCCTTTAAAGGCTTAATGTATGTCCTGTAGTCTGTTGCACTGCAAATGTCCCGGTCTGTGTAAATCGTTTAAACGAGTGCTCTTTTATAGACTCGATATTGTTTCTTATTCAAATGTGTTGTAGAGTATTTTAACATAAAAAAAATCACACACTTCATATTTAAGAGATTGGAAATGTACAATGGAACGACTGACTTATCTATAGGCTTTTAAGTTGAACAACTTGCTTGGCAAAAAGAGCAACACACAAAGAGAACGTGACAAGCTTTTTAAACCCTTACGGCTACAATCTCTACTAGCAGAGCTGTGAAACACAGGCTGGCAGCGGGCAGTGAGATTCTAAAGCGCCACAGCAGTGGGAGGCGACCCAGAGAATTAGCCCAGCAACAGTAAACACAGTCTCTCCAGGCACATGTCAAATGAATAGAATGTAAAAATCCTTCATGATACATTAGGCAAACAATATCAGGATGATGTACTGCATCTGATGGGATTCTGAAGTGTGCAAACAGTGAACACTTCTGATGTCCCATAATGCCAAGGGAGCTGAAGAGCAAACAAATTCAGAAAGTTGGCAGAGCACCATGTGAGGAGTGTTTAAGAGCTACTAAGAAAGTAGTTTCTTGTGGTTAAAAACATTTTTTTAATAGGGATGCACAGTATATCGTCGTCACCATATTGCTTAGCCAATATTGGATTTTTTTTTTTTTTTTTATTGGTATCGTTTAATATTGAATATTTAATTGTGCATGCTATCCCAGAGGAAAGAAAAGACAAAAATGAGGGTACTTCAACATCAAATGTTTAGTCTCCTGTCTGACTGAGTCTCCCGCTTCTCACTCTTGGTCTCTCACAATTGTCTCCTTTAAAGTTTTAGAAGAGATCTCATGTGCTCAGATTTTTCTCTTAAACTAAAGACCCCAGTAGTCTCATATTTGTCCCCTCCTAAGTTTCTGACAAGATCTCAACAACATCACACATAGGCTTTGACTTTCTCAACTAGAGGAGCTCTCACATTTGTCTCATTTCATGTTTAGAAGAGACTGCAACGACTTTACAAATTGTGCACCAAGTCAGGTACTTTAAATGCACCAAAGTAAAAAACAATACATTCAGAGTTTACACCTATATTAAGTGTGAAGTTAAGCAGAAATAAGGTTAATGTCACTCTTAATTGCTGACACACAATAAGAGAATACAGATGTACAGTTAATGCATAGGGCACATAATTTGTTCTTGGAAATAGTAATGCACCCGATGCCTTTATGAAAACTAACTTACAGAAGTATTACAACAGCAACAGTAACCCTGGAGCTTACTTTGCTGAAAGACTAAATGATTAAATGTCTAACGACTCAATCATTGACCACTTTGATATTATATGGTAGCAATGTTTGAGTTCATACTTAGACATTTGATTTGTAAAGTTGTTGAGAACTCTTGTAAACTTTAGAGGAGACAAGTGTGAGAGATCAGAGTCTCTAAGGAGAGAACTCTGAGCACTGTGCGTGATGTTGTTGAGACCTCTTCTAAACTTTAGTAGGGTGCCATACGTCCTCTTTTTCCCGGACATGTCCTCTTTTTGGACCTAAAAAAAATCCGGACGGGATTTGTAGATCGCCCAAAATGTCTGGGATTCGGCTTTTGCTTTTTACAGTCGCTGTTTTTGCATTGCTTTAGGTCCCGCCTCCTCTCACGCCACCATTGGTCGGTCGGTCATGTACGTAACGCAAACATTGGTCAAACTGCATCTCAATCATTAGTCATTACCCTCAGCACCACGGCAACAGCCAAGAGACAGAGCAGCGCTTGCTTGTCAACAGTGGCACATGGCTCCTGAACAGCGTTAAAAAAAAAGCCCAAATGTGAATTCACAGATGATTGACAGAGAAAATTCCTGTGTTTTCGTCTCGGTCGGGATCCGTGTGAAGTAGAATGCATGACCTGCAAAGCTGGCACGTACGTGTCAGTGTCAAATAAAGGTGCTAGCGACCTAGAAGCCCACATAAGGAAAGTATACAAGAGAACATCAGGAGGACTGAAATGATTTTTTACTGAAATACTGTAGTATATTGTTTATTTTATTTTAACCTATGGCCATTAAAAGAAACAGTGCCATGTAAAAGGTGTTAAAAGCTAAACTATTTTTTTTTATTCTATTGTTGCTGGCCAAACGTGGATGGAAAGGACGTATTACTTTATGTATTAAAGTACAATAACATAGTTACAAGGTTGTGAATGCATTTGTCAAGTATTTGTATTATTATTATTATTATTATTATTATTTGTCTCAGGAGACAAGTGTGAGAAGCAGGAGACTCAAGCAAAAGTCTCCATTTGATGTTAATGTAACCTCATTTATGTCTAGCAGAAATATTTGAAATGTGAAAGAGAGCACTATTTCTTCACTATGGGCAGCTTCAATCTCATTCATCCACATCATTTCAGTGAAACACAATACACATTGTCATATTTGAAGTTGTTTAGTGTAGACAGTGTTTTGTTGCACAATGATTTAATAGAGAAAATCATTACCTATATTTACATTTATTCAAAATGGGTTGTTCAAGACAAAATGTTCAATGCTAAAAAAAAAAAAAAAAAAAAAAAAAAAGGTTATGCAACAACAATGAAGTACTGATAGAATAACTGGTACAAAACACTGGTAGAGTTACTTTTGATTAAAAAAAAAAATGTATCTAGTATAACATCTTATAAGTATCTAATAATCCCTTTCTTGTATGTTCGGAAAACCAAGATACATTTAAACTAGTAACCCTTAATAGTCTGAAATGTATAATGGTATTTAAATGATAGTTTCAGTATTTACGATATTAAGAATATATATATATATATATATATATATATATATATATATATATATATATATATATATATATATATATATATATATATATATATATATATATATATATAAACGTTTCTCTTAAAATAAAAATTGAAGACATCTGAAGACAAAACTGATACATAATGAGACATATAAGAGAATCACCACTTAGTATCTTGAGCTTAGATAAACCTCTGTCAGAGCCTTAGCCGTGTAGGCAGCACATCGACATCGAGACACAACTGCACCTCAGACAGCACGAGTTCGAGTCCCAGCTAAAGGTACTACCTGCTCCTGTTCCCTTCTCGCCTTTCCCATTGTTTCCTGTCTCTCCTCCTACTGTCCTGTCCATTAAAGGTGAAAAACCCCAATGGCATAAAATAATAATAAAAAAGAGCAACCTTTGCAAGACAATATAGAGATCTCCCACGCCACAAAGCACATTCTCATTTTGGACTTCTTTTTCTCAGGACTCTCCCATGTCTCAGTTGTGTCTACTTTTATTTATCCTAAGAAATGTTAGGATAAATATTTGAAATGCTATTGATACAGAGATATGAGAATCACAACTACTCTCTTGAGCTTAGAAAAAGCAACTACTGAGCAATAAATTTTTTTCCTCTGAGATTTTCCCCACATTACCTCTGCCATCATCTAACACTTATTTAAGGCTAACCTTTAGCACTGATAATTTAAGAACACTATTACATGTAATCTTTAGCAAAAAAAAATAAATAAATAAATCTAGTGTCCATATATGATTATATTTTTCATCTTTTATAATGCTGCAATGTTAAAATTCACACATCTGATTTTTTTTTTTTTTTTAATTTTAATTTATTTACATAAAATAATATATCATCTTTATATCTGCCATGTATCAGCTAAGGTTGGGTCACATTTACTGCTGCTTGGCAAAATTTTGCATTTAAAACACTGTCATTTCATAGGAATCCACATGATCAGGAGTTTCGACTGAGGGGAAAGACATTTTCTAGTGTAGATTTTACACCAAGTTCAAGTTGGTCACATAAATTCGCCGCATTGTCCAAAAGAAAGCTGCTGGCTTTAAAAGTTTTTTTGGTACCAAATTTTGGTAACGTGGCCCTGCACCTTTTGCAGTCATAACAAAAAAATAATTATCGGCTTATCAGTATTGGCCAAAATTTTACAATCATTGCATCCCTACTGTTAAAAAAACACATGAGAACATTTTTTTTTTTTTTTCATGATGGTTATAAGAACATACAATACCAACCTGGAACTTACACAGCTGGATCCCTAAAGATCAAACTTCACCAACAGTTGAGAAGTTTTTTATGAAATTCGGTACATACTCTGAAAGTCTGTCTCTTGATTTCTCAGCTTCTGTCCCTGACTCACACAAACACACAAACACCATGCTGAGCAACTGGTCTCTGATGGGCAGGGGAGAGCTGATTATGGATTCACTTTGCAGCGGGAGCCGCCCTGACACTGGGGATTTGATTAGGGCTTTGACAGGTGCCAGTGCGATTGCAGCCTTAATCTGAGGAGTGATCTGCTTAGATAATGTGCAAAATGGAAGAAAGAGACAGAGGTGGCAGGAAACAGGGGGAGGCAGGTTATAGAGATGCACTGAACGGCCCCGTGACAGCAGAGCTTTGCTTTTGATGTACTCACTAAGTCTAAATCATATCGCAGACAGCATGCTATCTTGAGAGTGATACTTCATCTGGTGCATCTAACAAATCCTGAGAAAGAGACTGAAAATGAGTGCATCTCACACTACAGAATCTTTAAAGCACTTGAAGAATGGTTGAAATGCTCAGTTACTGTATGATAATGAGGGGAATGTAATGATGCCTCTGACTGCCATTGCCATCTCCTATTCTCTCACATGTACAGAAAACCTCCCCACAGGCTGCGGCAGCATGAACCGGGTCAATCATTGATGTCTCTATCATGGCTGTCCCTTTTCTCATCTACTTTCATCTGCTGTCAGAAATGGGGCTTTTCTCAGTCAATCAAAAACAAAGTAGAGATGGGCGGTGTGACCAAAATCTTAGGTACAAGTAATTTTATACCTTGTTAACTGTAATCAATGTCCCACCAGCAAGTGCTGTTGTACGGAATATCACTTTGATGTTGCTTTGTATACTATATACAGGAGCTGATATCGACTGGCACCCATTTCAGAAAGAATATGGCATGTTAGTCCTTATACTTGTTCTCCACCAGTTACAACAAGAAGAAGAAAAGTAAAGTCTCAAGCTTTGCACATTGGCAAGCAACGTTTAGACTGGAATACAATATGCGAGTGGAATGGAGTGACAGTAATTTTCCTTCCCGTCTGAAATTATTCTTTAATCACTTCGGTTTTTACTCCAGGTTGCCCATTTCCGAGCGAATCTGAAGCCAAATTAAAAATACACTGCATATGCTCCTCGCCCCCGGCAAAATCACAGCTCACATACCCTGATATGAATTATACACTGAGAACACAGGCAAGCTGAGTGATCAAATGAAACATCCCAATGGTGTTATACTTAAAAGTGCCCCTATTAGTATAAGTTTCCTAATGTTGTTGTGGAGTCTCCTACAACATGTTTACATGCATCAAAGGTAAAAAAAAAAAAAAAAAAAAACTGTTTAATTTCCTCATAATATACATTTGCATATCATCACATTTTCAATGATTCTCAAACGACTCATGCATGAATCAGTCTCTCTAAATCCCTCCTTTCCGCAAGCTACTTTGCTCTGATTGGCCAGACAGCGCAGTCTGTTGTGATTGGCCTACCAAACAGAAACGTCCATTGCCATAACAACGTCAGCTGTCCTGAGGCTTCCTACACTGTAAACTAAACACAGTAACGAACAATGACATCGATTTGACCATATCAAAGCGAGCGCAAGTCCGATGATTAAACATTGGAAGAACTAGTTGTTTAACCCGAACCTCCATCACAAGGACGACTCGAGCAGGACTCAGTGTTTCTCAGTGATACACTACTCAGTTTGAGGTACATTATGAGATATTGCAACTGTAATTCCTCACCATCATTAACATTAACAAGTGCATCAACAAACCGATTATTTTACTTGTACTAATTTATTTACAGAGTATTTTTCTAATATATTGCGGTGCATATGTGGAAACTGTATCAATAACAGTGCATGTATGCAATGTAGCCTATAGATTAGCCAAGCTCTAGAGTGAATGATCTGATGTTACAAACGTTGGTAAAACAAATATTTCCTCAAAGTAGTGAGAATGACAGACAATCTGCATTAATAGACACAGTTATACAGGTAATCGTGGCCCACAACTGATTAGCAGAAGTATTTCAGTAAGACAATGATAACGTGAGTTAGCCAGTTAGCAGGAGACCTACACAATATAAAACTCAAAACTAAGTTTTTTGAACACCATCTTTCAAGAGTAAAAACAGTTTGCGAATACTGCATTGAACTCTGAGATTTGAGAAGCAGTCGCCAGTAAAATGAAGGGAACACAGCAAAGGTTTAGGATTATACTGCTGCAGACATCCCAACCTGCAAAAAGTCATTTCAGGGAGGTAACACCCCCCACCCCACCCCACCCCAAAAAAAAAAAAAAAAAAAAAAAAAAATTATATATATAAATAATATATATATATATATATATAAGCATTGTATATATTTTCTATAGGCCCATAGCCTGGCTAACGTCAGACCACTTTCTCTTTGAGACGTGGTCTGGAAACCACATGTACATTTTCTCGTATTTGAGGCGTGGTTTACGAATGCCCAGAGCCGTTTATTGGGCGCTACGAATGTCTATCAAATGCGCCTGTACGCAGCTCATAGCCAATCATTTCAAATTATACCAGATGACGTATGTAGAGCGACAGATATTCAACGAAGAAGACGACGATGTTTTATGTGTACACCAGAGAGTCCTGCACGGGTCCGATTTTGTAAATCCGCACCCGACCCGTTTTCCAACAGCAGCACTAATAAAAATCTGCACCGACCCGCTTAAAATAGAACCGACACCCGACCCGCACCCGAAATAAAATCAGTTTAGACTATCACATTATAGACACACTTACAAAAATGTTTATTGCCAGGTCATACAGAAGTTATTACACGACCATTAAGGACAACTTCAGCCGAAGCTGTCAAAAGGCCGATACATGAAGAACATGGCTAACGTTACCACACAAATCGAACAGACGCGGCTACAACACTATATGCCACACAATTTCGTCTAGCCTACATCTGACAATTTTGGGTTCAAACACGCCCTGCACACCACACATACTTAACAGTGTTAAATATGAAAAATACCGTTCGATAGAGCTGCTTTGTTACCAGTTATCTGCGTGCTTCCTCAGGGATGAAGTTCCACATTTGCGGCTATCCAACACGAAAATGTTTGCAGCAAAGCCTTTCACAATATTTTCTTCAGATAACTCCAAATTTCTCCCACACACTAGACTTGATTTTTGATGACGTATTGTCGACAACTTTACAATCTCCACTAGCTATTCTTTTCTTCAACTCCTCAGCATCTATCTCGACGACTGCAAGCAGAACGCGCGCGCGCGGTTGTGATGCATTTTTAAAAGTGGAAGTAGCCTAGGTAACGTTATAGATCCTGGGAGGGCGTGGCGCGTCGGCACAAATAAACTGATGTGGATTTTAAATTATTTTATCAACTTGAAATACAGCCATATTTTTGTAGATGTGTTCCTAAAAATATGCATATATTTTTACGTCTGTCATGTTGGATCCATAGATAAACAAACTGCTTCGGTGTGTCGCATATACTTCGTCATCGTCTTCCTGCTCCCTCCCCGTTCTGTGATTGGTTCCCTATTTCAGGGGAAAAATTAGTCCATGGTATCCAGACTACCTTGCAGCGTGAATAAAATCGCGCTGCTCAAGGCAGTATGGGGAAACCCAGGCTAATAGGCCCATGCAATTACTTGTTAATTATGTTAAAATATGTAATTACTTTGACTATTTATATAAGCTGCTTGTACTATTTATGTAAACTGCTTTTATTTATATTCCATTGGAACTTTAAACAGGAGTTTGTTGTTTTCATGTAGCCTTGGCAACTAGCCGGCCTGAATAATATGCACATGAAATGAAACTTGTTGAACTCACCTCAACATGTCTGACTATCATTATGTTTTACTTTTATAAGACAGGGGTACACTTTCGTGTAGCCTGGCGTAAAATGTCTTATACTTTAGTTTTTTGTGGCACTCTCCCTCTGCCATGGCGCTCCTGTGTCTAGACACACTGAACTGATTAATTTGCGGTTCAGGAGAAGAGATAAAAGCCCGCCCACAGTGACAATTGATTGGTTGATTTACCGAAACAGGCCAATCAGGATGCTCTCTAGCTTACATGCGCTTCATGAGCATAGACAGTATATAAACGTTCATGAGGCACACACGGGCAAGCTCTCTCGCTCCCTCTCCCTCTCTGCTGTGCACGCGCTACACGGTTTGGAACACAGTCTCTGTCTCGCATGCGCGCTCTTGCTCGCTCGCTCTAGATTCCGGGAGATTTTAACTCATTTGCGGGCATCAGGGAGCCGCTATCAATATGCGGGAGACTCCCGGAACTTCCGGGAGACTTGGGGTGTCTGCTGCTGTGATATCATGGTAAAGATGAATTTGAACCACTAATTATTCACATGCTCATCCTTGGGCAGTGAAAAAAACAAAACAAAACTGCCTTTACCTTCACATTATAGAGCACAGCGCTGTCTTCTTGACATGATGCTATCCAGTATCCACAGGAATCAGCTGTTGGTTTGAGGTTCAAGTTTTCCCTGGTGTCTGCGCGCAATAAGTGGGCGAGCAATATACTAATGTTTCGTCTTGACGTCACAACGAACCGGCTTATGACTCGTTTGAAAAACGATTCATTTAATTGACTCAGAGTCGACTCTTTACTTTTGAAAGACAATAACTATATATACGGTGCACTTTCAGATGTAAAACTTTGCAGGATGTTTTCATTCACTTACAGCTATGTTACACACTACATGAAAGGTCATTTTCAAAAATCCATAATAGGGGCCCTTTAATATTAGCAGTCTTGGAAACACACTTGACTAATCAAGGGTAATAGGGCCAGAGGTACCAGAACTACTATAATCATGATAGAGTTATTTTTTTTTTAATTATATATGACATAGTTATTTTTCAAAATTTGTTTGTTATATGTAGCAAACATATTTTTGGATAATCCAATGAAAGACTTAGGCTACTCACTTAATTACTATTTAATCAATTATTAATTAATTTACAGTTGTGGTCAGAATTATTGGCACCCCTGGTAAATATGATCAAAAATGGCTGTAAAAATTAATCTGCATTGTTTATCCTTTCGATCTTTCATTCAAAAATCTAACCTTTCTTTGTAGTAAAATAACTGAGATCACATTATGAAATTGATACCCCTAGAATTTTTATGAGTACAATATCTCTGAAATATATTCCCATTTATATTTGCATTTTTTAGCACACCAGGGTGACTAGGATCATGAAATAGTCTAGCTATGACTTCTTGTTTCACAGGAGTATAAATATGAGGAAACACAAAGGCCAAATTCCCTTAATCATTCATCACAATGAGTAAAACCAAAGAATATAGTTCTGATGCGCAGCAAAAGATTGTTGAGCTCACAAAATAGAAAGTGGCTGTAAAAAAAAATTGCCCCATGCCCACGGTTAAATATACAGCTGGATCTTTAATGTTGTGGGCCTATTTTTTGCTGGAGGTCCTGGACATCTTGTTCAGATACATGGTATTATGGATTCTAGCAAATACCAACAAATAAAAAATCAAAACCTGACAGCCTCTGCTAGAAATCTTATAATGGGCCATGGTTGGATCTTCCATCAGGACAACGGTCCAAAATAAACATCAAAATCAACACAAAAATGTGTCACTGAGCACAAAATGAAGCTTCTGCCATGGCCGTCCCATTCCCCTGACCTGAACCCTATTGAAAATGAGTGGGGTGAACTGAAGAGAAGAAGCACCAGCATGGAGCTGGGAATCTGTGAATCTGAAGGATCTGGAGAGATTCTGTATGAAAGAATGGTCTCTGATCTCTTTTCAGGTTTTCTCCAAACTCATCAGGCATTATAAGACAAAACTCAGAGCTTTTATCTTGGCAAAAATATATATTTTTATCTATTTAATAAAAGGGTGCCAATATTTATGGCCACCGTGGTTTGGTATTTCAAAATGTGATTTCCCCCCTACTTTCAATTATTTTACTTCAATGAAATTTTAGATTTTTTTTGTGAATTTTTTTAATGAAAGATCAACAATAAACAATGCAGATTTATTTTTACAACCATCTTTGATCATATTTACCAGGAGTGCCAACAAGTCTGACCACAACTGAATTTAATTGACCTTGATGGACCCAAATCAAAATTTAAAATTATGCATAACAAATTAATAAAAAGTCAGGCATTAGTACAAAAACAGTGGCTTTGCAATAGGCTATAATACCACTGTTAAGACCAAAGGTCTCAACACAATAAAATTCTGAGTCACGTAGAAAATGTATTGCAAACAGATATGCACACCTGTGACACATCAGTTGAATTCTATAATAATGTGAGAAGTTGCCATGTTGCTTGGTAAACACTGGCAACATTACACCACACCCATACTGGACACGAGTGGTATGTCAAAATTAATCAGTCCCTTCATAATCAATAAGGCTGCACTGGAAGCACTTGTCCACCATACAGTTTGCAGACAGAGTAAACTTTAGTTTTCTGCTTGGTGACATATTTTTAAAATTAAAAACCACAGATAGATTAAATTACATATTCATGCAGTTGAAAATTGTATACATATACATACACTACCATTCAAAAGTTTAGGGTCAGTAAGAAAAGTGACAGGAAATAATTAAAAAGATTTCTATTTCAAAAATATTCTGTTCTTTTGACATCACATCAAAGAATCCTGAGAAAATTTATCATGATTTCCACAAAAATATTTATCCGTTTCTTAAAATGAGCACCAAATCAGCATATTACAATGATTTAAGGATCATGTCATGCTGAAGACTAGAGAAATGGCTGCTACAACAGCTTTGACATCACAGAATAAAATATATTCAAATAGAAAACCTATTTTAAATTGCAATAGTTTTTTTTAATTTTTTTTTTATCAAATAAATGCAGGCTCGTGAGCATATGATACTTCTTTCAAAAACATTTAAAAATATTTCGACCCCAACCTTTTGAATGTAGGGTATATATACAGTACATATATGTATACATACATTACTGGCTAACCCTGTAGCGGATAGAAAGATATTTAGAAAGCAGGATTTAGTGTTAGAACTTACCAAGACAGAGACCGTCACTTTCCTCATAGCCAATGCTGCAGACACAACGGCCCAGCGGCACCAGCCAATCACCATCAGCGCCACAGTACAGCTTGGGTGTGTCACGTTCTTCTGCATTCTCAACACACGCCCCCCTGACCTCCACCAATGAAGAGGAATCCACCCGCGGGACAGTGTCGGGAAAGGCGGCAAGGTTTCTCAGGGTAGACGGACATTTTTTGTAATAAACTCTCACAGACACCAGGGCGATACATGCACCCACATCCTGGAAGGCCAAGTAGAAACCCTTACGAGATATTGGTCCTACTTCCCGCACTTCGGTATTCAGCCTCAGAACACGATCGCCCAGATCTGTCTGTGTGAAACTCTCATCGGCGGCAATAGTATCGATTTTAGCATACTCGTTAGGATGAAAATGAGCATTGGCACCATGTGGCTCATCTGTCTCAAAGTAGTGGAGGTTAAAAGTCTCCTTACAGGTGCCAGAGACCCAGGGGATGCTGTTGCAGTCCCGCAGAGTGAAGCGAAGCTCTACATAGATCTTCTGTGCAGCCTGACGAGGTATCCAGTTTGTACGGAGCCAGTTGTTCTGGTTGGGTTCCATTACGTGGCACACCTGGAAGGTGTGGATGGGCCGGTTAAGCTCATCCATCTCCGTGATGGCGTCCCACTGTGGAGAGCAAAGGACAAAGGAATGAGAAGATAGATAGTGGGATAATTGGAGAAAGCAACAGAAAGTAGTGAATGCTCAGGAAGGCAACTCTGCTTATTGAGATCTCTGTCCCAGAGAAATCAACTTGAAGTTAGCATCATACATTTAACAAAAAAAGAATGGTTGTTTCACTGTAAAATGAAACAAACATGGAATCTAATAATTCATTTATTTACTAAGGTGATAGCTAACTTTTTTGACATACACGATATCTCTTTTAATAATCATATATATATATATATATATATATATATATATATATATATATATATATACAGGTGCTGGTCATATAATTAGAATATCATCAAAAAGTTGATTTATTTCAGTAATTCCGTTAAAAAAGTGAAACTTGTATATTATATAGACTCATTACATGCAAAGTGAGATATCTCAAGCCTTTATTTGTTATAATTTTGATGATTATGGCTTACAGCTTGTGAAAACCATAAAATCAAAATCTCAGAAAATTAGAATATTACATGAAATCACACAGTAATTACACAGTAATCCCATGGTCATTGAACCAGGTTTTGGTTCTTTTGGCAGTGTGGGCAGGTGCAAATCCTGCTGGAAAATGAAGGAAGCATGAAGTGCTCTGAAAATGTCCTGGTAGACGGCTGCGTTGACTCTGGATTTAATAAAGCACAGTGGACCAAAGTCCTGAAATTTTGCATCTCATTTGGAAACCAAGGTCCCAGAGTCTGGAGGAAGAATGGAGAGGCACACAATCCAAGATGCTTGAAGTCCAGTGTGAAGTTTCCACAGTCTGTGTTGGTTTGGGGAGCCATGTCATCGGCTGGTGTTGGTCCACTGTGCTGTCCACTCAACGCAGCCGTCTACCAGGACATGTCCAGAGCACTTCATGCTTCCTTCAGCAGACAAGCTTTATGGAGATGCTTCCTTCATTTTCCAGCAGGATTTGCATCTGCCCACACTGCCAAAAGAACCAAAACCTGGTTCAATGACCATGGGATTACTGTGTAATTACTGTGTGATTTCATGTAATATTCTAATTTTCTGAGATTTTGATTTTGTGGTTTTCACAAGCCATAATCATCAAAATTATAACAAATAAAGGCTTGAGATATCTCACTTTGCATGTAATGAGTCTATATAATATACAAGTTTCACTTTTTTAACGGAATTACTGAAATAAATCAACTTTTTGATGATATTCTAATTATATGACCAGCACCTGTATATATATATATATATATATATATATATATATATATATATATATATATATATATATATATATATATATATATATATATATTATATATGTATTAAAATCAAAATGTATTAAAGATATTTAGTCAATATCCAGTGGACTTTGAATAAAATGTAGTGTTCCATTTTTTGCCAACCATATAAATGCTATTATTATTGCTATACATTCACTGTGTTACTTAAAGCTGCAGTCTGTAGTTTTTCCTCTTTGTCGCCATCTCTGTTTGAAATCTGCAATTGCAGTTATTTGCAGAATTATCAACTTTACGTGGGTTGTGCCTCAGCTCGGCACAGCGCGGATGAATCCAATGTTTTGAGAAGAATGTGCGGCTGTCAGTCACCGCGCCAGTGTGGATACTGTCATACGGATTCACAGATTCTACTTTTTGGAAGTATGACCAACATAAGAATTTTCACCGGAAAATGTCATCTGAACAAGTAACATCCATTTTTGTTCTGACCAACTAAGGGAAAAAAAGCATTGCAGTAAATCACACTGATTAAATCTAATGATTGCTTATCACGTCAAACCGTGCAAATTATACTTAGGTCTAAAATTGTTAATGTTAACAACATCAGCATTGCGTGACTACATTTAATGTGTATTAGAGCTACCTGTAGTTCAGTTTCCATTTCTGTGCAGTCTAATTTCTAATTGTCATATCAACAAATTAATGTTCCTTAGAACTGGTACTCTTTGAAATACAAACACACATATCTGTAATCAGATGCATTTATCCTTGTTTTCACATGGGCCCGGTTGCAGTCTCTTTTTTTATGCAGCCACTCCGAAGTCTGAATTCTTTTGCATTTTACAACGTGTGAATCTCCAGTTGTCACTGGTGATTTTCGTTTGAACCTTTCTGAATCCGCCATCAAATTGATACGTTTAATTATATCAAGTGCTGTGAGAAAAGGCTACAAATCTCCACCTCCAACATCCTCACACACAATATAGCCCACTAGCCGAGACACCTTCTTTATGTGTACAGATGTGACATAATGAAGCAAAGACATGCTTGAATTTCACATGGAAATCCACCAGTACCACTGGAATTAAAAACATTATTACAAGCTTACCTTTTTGAATTGAGCTAAGGCAAGGAGATAGTTTTGAACACTGGCTGGTTATGTACTTGCTGAAAAAATTATTTTGGATACTTTTTAACCCAAAAAGTTACAGACTGGAGCTTTAGATAGCTTGCTGATAATCCTGGAATGTCAGTCAAATAAATTCTGATTTCCCTATGTGTAAAATACAGGCTATACAAAATGCATAAAATGGTTATTTATATATGCATATATATGCTCCTGAATCTTTCTCTGTGCGCGCAATCTTCACGTGATGTGCGAGCAACTCTCTGTACAAAAATAAAACAAAGCACAAAAATTCACAGAAAAAGAGCACTTTTCCTCTTCAAAACACCTGGGCGGTCGGGTCCTCGACATACGGCGGCCCGTCCCCAGACTTTATTCAGCCCCTAGTCATTCAGGCTAAGGCCTGGGAAGTGGGTATACAAAATGGGTACTGAACACAATAAAACGAGGCTACTCGCTCTAATTTGCTTGCAGACCTCCGTGCTTTCATGCCGTAGTCAACACATTGGTAAGGAGCAACCGAAGTGCACTTCCTCCACACCGAAGTGTTAAACCTGCTAGCAAAGGGGGCTGTAGAGACAGTTCCCCCTTCACAGAGCGAGTCAGGTTTTTCCAGCCTTTACTTTCTTGTGGCAAAAAAGGATGGCGGTCTCAGGCCTATTCTAGATCTCAGACACCTGAACAAGGCCCTTATGAGATGGCCATTCAGGATGTTAACGACCAAACAAATCCTCTCGCAGATTCGCCCAGGGGATTGTTTTTTGTCAGTGGATCTGAAAGATGCTTACTTTCACATCCAAATACCCCCCCATCACAGGCCATTTTTGAGATTCATCTTCGAGGTGCAGGCTTATCATTACACAGTCCTGCCATTTGGTCTAACACTGGCACCTCGTATGTTTACGAAATGCATGGATGCAGCTCTCTCCCCCCTGAGACAGCAGGGAATGTGCATTCTAAACTACCTCGACGACTAGCTCATTTTGGCCCAGTCAGTCCTGGCTCCTCAGCCATCTAGAATGCCTTGGGCTCAGGATAAACTTCTCCAAGAATGTACTGTCCCCCAGCCAAAGTATAACCATCCAGGGAAAAGTTATCGACTCTGTTCAGATGAGAGCTTGGCTCACGCCAACCCGCGCTCTTTCCATTTAACAGCTAGCGGCTTCGTTCAAACCGGGCTCTTACCTGCCCCTCAGAACGTTTCAAAGGGCACTGGGCCTTATGGCCTTCGCATCGTCAGTACTCCAGTTAGGCCTACTGCGTATGCGTCCCCTTCAGCGCTGGCTGAAGCCTGAGTCCCGGCCCATGCGTGGCAGTTTGGTTACTCGGTTACTAACGTAACCTCGGTTTCCTGAGAGAAACAGGAACGAATATTGCATAGACAGCCATGCTATTAAGCTTCACGTTCAGGTACTGTCGCTTCAGTCGATTTAACCTGATTCCTATGATGAAATGGGCCGCTTATATAGTCAGTAGCCACGCAAGCTTTGGCGGGTTTCGCCACGCGCAAGGTGGGAAGCGCCCTGATAGGTTCGTACAGTTCCCGCAGCCCAGCCAATCAGCACGCTATACAGCTCTACACTGTGCTGGCTGTGCAGCTGCAATGCGTTTTAAAATAAAGGCTTCAATATTCTCGTGAAAAGAAGTTTTCCCCATAGCGTCTTGCGACGCAATACTCATTCCCGTTACTCTCAGGGAACCGAGGTTACGTCAGTAACCGAGTACGTTTTTTATCAAGTACACTATGATTTATTCCTAAGTGACTTAGGCCTATATTATGTATTTTACTTCAAATAATCTAAATGCTGACTTTGAAAAGTATGTGCGCCAAGAAGGATATTCGCTGTATTTCGGTTCATTTTTGGTGTGCGCCAGAAAGATGTTCAAGGAGACCGAGACGTGCTAAAGCAGCACATCATGTTGTTTTCTTTATTTTTCAAAGGCATGACATTTTGTAGTCATTTTGAATGCACACAAATAAAAATAGACATTTTACTGTTTCGAATGACAGAATATTAAATGACTGACGCACGTGCGTGTTTCCCTGTCAACACAAGCGTGCATCCTTGAGATATAAATTATAGACTAATCCATTTTAATAAAACACAAAGGCTATACATCATAAAACTCAGAAGAGTATGTATTCTAATATCTCTGTTGTTCTCTGGTTGTTAGATAACGTTAGTCAGTCTGAATGACAGTTCATAAGTAAACGTTTGGCCTAATTAGTCTTTCCTTTTTGTATTAGTGTTTAAAATATTTAATTTACAACTAATTATATTGATTTAGTGTTGTCAAAGTACCGGTACTTCGGTACCAAGTCGGTACCGAAAATGTGACGATACCAGCAATTCTGAAGTACCGGGTATATTCGGTACCCACTAATAGGCAGCTGTTTTAAGTCGCTTCCGTGTTTTAATCTAAGCGCAGGGCTCCAGACTAATGCTGGGTACACACCAAAAGATTTTTTACATCTTATAAGATTTTCAAAATGTGATAGACCACAAACATGAGGACAAAAAATCCTAGATTTAAGCGTTTTGCTACTATAGTGTGTGGTGTGCCATGATGTGACAAAGACAGCACACCACACACAAACAGATTTTCAACCAGAGTCTCGACTGTGAACACAGGAAATCTCGCAAAATCTCGCGAGACTTCAGAATAAGCATGGCGGATGATAAGCAGGAAGAAATTGCGTGATAGTGTTTGGAATGATTTTCACCTGAAAAAAAAACATTGTACCCACCAAACCTTTTATACAGAAAAAATATTCATTCTTTATTGTCTTTATTTATTCTTTATTGGATTTATTGTCTCTTTAGAAAAAGTTATTTAATCCCTCTATAGGCCTATGTCACAAAAAAATTGAAGACCAGAAGTACGTCTTTTAGTAGGGATACGGCCCTTCCAGTTAGCTTTTTACATTGGCGGAGTCCGATAGATACCGCTGGACCAAATCTCTCCACAACCTGCCTGAAGTCACATATGACGATGTGGTTCGGATGGTAAATGAAAACTCTCAAGTGGAGACGTCAAAACTGAGGAAAGGGTACAAGTTCTTCTGGGAGAAATTCATTTTCAGTTACAGAGGTAAGTGTTTGAATTCCGCCGCCAGTAAGGTAAGCGTTTCTATGGTAACAGCGAGTTGGACCAATCAGCAGACGTTGCTGCTACGCTTAGGATTGTGGGTAGTGTAGTTTTGTTTTCATAAGATCGCGGATAAAATATGTTTTTCTTAAAACAAGGTTGATTTCATACGAACTTATAGCTTCTACAGGAGCAAAAACCTTCGTTTCACAACCTCATAGCTCGTGGTCAGTCTACCTCGGATGGTTTAGACATTATATGGCTGATAATCTAAATCCTTATTGAGAAATACTGCTGACCGGAAGTTCTGAATCCCTACTCCGCGTTCTGGAAGCAGGAAGTGTGACATAGGCCTATAGAACCTCACTGAACCCTTAACACTCAGCTTCCTGCAAGTGTGTGTGTGTGTGTGTGTGTGTGTGAATGACCCACATCTCGCTTTCTGACTGGATATTGTTTTGTTTCACGTGATAATCTCCAGAACATGCGCGCGTTTGTCCTCGGAGTTCCCCCCACACATCGTAACGTTAAATAAACATGTTGAATATTTACGATTCGCGATCGGGGCGGCTCGTTCTTCCGAGCAGGTTCGGACACTCTTAACACACCTCACACCAAGGGAAAATCTGATAAGACAATCTGTTGAACCATCAAGATAATCGGGACATAGCAAGGAGGATTGTCGGTAGGGGGGAAATCGGCCCAAAATCAGCCCGATTATCTTTTGGTGTGTACCCAGCATAACTTTTTTACTTGGAGCACTATGTCTGTAGCCGATATATACCACGATATATTGTCTGTGTATATTAAACCGCAAAAAGACTATTTAAATATTAACCCTGCATGTTCTGATTGTCTCTGTGTGAATGAATGGCTCAGATGCGCGGTTTCATTTACCTCACACACACACACACACACACTGAAGCACGAGTGACGCTCGCGGCGCTGTTTTCAGTCTCTGCTGCCTCACGATATGATGACATGATGAAATTCATCTCCAAAGCCACTCCGAGAGTCACTTCATGAGCATTTTACCGTTTCATTTGAGAAAAAAACTATCGTCATATTATACACACACAGAAACTCAAAGGTCTTCACGGCAACCCGTCAAAATAAAAGTTCGATTTAACTTGAAAAAATTGACAGAAATAATTATATTAGGCTACTGTACAGTAGATTTAGCTATGTCTCCATGGGATTTTTTTAAGCAATATTTACGTTTAAACAGCATCTAGATTTTAATGCTTATATTATTTACTTATGATTACCGTCATAAATAAAGTAATTGAATTGAATTTAATATTTTTTGTCAAATAGTTAAATAAAATAGAAAAATAGTTCCAACAGATTTTGCCGTGCTAATTGGTACCGAGAACCGTAAAATGTTAAAGGGATACTTCACCTCTGGGAAGATGAATGTGTATTTAAAATAGGTCATTTAAGTAGAAGAAATGTGAAGACATTTTTTAATTTGGAGCTTTCTAGACTGAGAAAACCCAGAAAATGTATTTTTGGCTTATGTGGATGAAAGACAACAACTCCCAGAATGCACTTGCTTCGCTGCCTTAGGAGGCCACGCCTACCAGTAAGGGAGCGCAGTTGAAAACAAACAACAAGGCTAGCCTACGTGATGAGTTTGCCAGGGATTTAGAGATCGCCCAAAATGTCCGGGATTCGGCTTTTGCGTTCTACAATCGCCATTCATTCATCATGTTTACTGTGGCGAGCAGGACGAGGCTGACGGCCGCGGGAGAACGGCGCGAGGCCAGTGGCGTCATTACTGAGACGCGCCGGGTCTCGCATCTCTCACGGAGGAGCGGGAATTTTCTTAGCAATGGTAAAGCGCACATCAACCGATCACTTGTTTAGCGTTCATGTAAACACTACATTCAGATTCACCAATCGGAATGAATTCAGTTAGATTGAAACAAAAGGTGTGCATGTAAACAATGAATGGTGACCGCAGAACGCAAAAGCTGAATCCCGTACATTTTGAACGATCTCAACGCCCGGACAAGTCCGGGAAAAGGAGGATGGTAACCCCTACTTACTCAGCTTTCTCCTACTATTCAGCTTTCTCCACAGAACAAGAGCCTGCTAGCTTAGCTTCCAAAGACGGCTGACACTGTGTACATTCTGTGAGTGAGATCCAACCCTCTATGGGCGGGCTGAAAACATGCGGAACAACGCCATCTACTGGCTGTAGTCTTTAGCCTCTGGCCAGAAAATCCTCCGATGACGCAAAATGACGGATTTTTTCCAGACAAAAAATACATAAATCTCTTGTCTCAGGGGGATATGAGGGTGGAAAGCAGGGTAATTAGAAAATACTACAGGTTTTCTACTAATACAAAGCTTAATGCTAAATCCTGAAGTATCCCTTTAATGGTATCGGTACCGACTACTGGAATTTTGGTATCGTGACATTCATATATTGATTTATATCTTAATTTATTATTATTATTTTTATTTTAAACTTACTGGGAAGAGGGCGACCATGGTAGGCTAACAGCCGTCATTTAGCTGATGCAAAGCGCATACGTGAATTTACAGTATATCAGAAGAAAGCCCTGTCTATGCTCTTCGGTACTGGTTGTGTAAAGCCATTTCTTAGTCTGGTTGTTTGATGAGAAAAAGATGAAAATTAGCTGCAATAAACGCGTTAAGAATCCCTCTATCTTGTGATGTGCTACACATAGAACTATGTTGGGTAATGCTGAGGCTGTGAACACAGCAAGGCAAAACAGGCTAATAGATTTACCAAAGCCACGAGCTACAGCTGAATCAAACAGTAGTGACAGGACGTCTAGCCATCACATGCTGCTCTGCTTTGAGCAACTTTCTACATTGTTCTCTCTTTCACACTTCTTTTTATTTCCAAACACATTCTTTTGCAAACTTTTAGCCTGCTTTTCCAAACACTTCCAAAATCTTGTCAACATGCTCACACTCTCTTTCCCATGTTCTCACTTTCTTTTTCATAAATTCTCTCTATGTTCTGATCTTTTTATTTTCCAACCATTCACTCTCTTTTCTTTCATCCAGTCTTTTTCTTCACTTTTTACACTTTACTCTTTTATTTACTATTCCTTTACTACAAATCTCTATCATCCAATCATCTATTTCCTCTTCTATGTCTTTTTATTACTTATCTCCCTAATCTTTCTCCCTCTGATAATTAATTAGGAAGGACGCACTTCATTAGCACTAAAGCCTTTACTTATTCACTTTCATTATTGCAGTGATAAGCTAAGCCTTCCCTAATAGCCTCTCAATCAGAAACTTGCTGTATCATAGCCCTGATGTGTGCTGATAGATCCTCACAATAGACCTCTGTTTGCAACCATAACGTTTGATTGAAAGAGCATCTGTAGAGTTACATTTCACAACACAGCAGGTCAAGTCAAAGTTTACTTTATAATGTATGTCATTTGCATAGCTTAAACAGAATATACTACTAAGCATTAAAATGCTTGTGACAAGGCCCAGGTCCCAGACCCACAGACATAAGATATGTAGAGAAAAAAAATAAAAAAAAAATAAAAAGTACAGTAAATAGTGTAAATATTTATTTACTGTCACACATAGAAGTGGTCACAAGGGATAAATCTAACTACTGTACACTGTAGACATATGCTATACAGGTATGCTTTCTTTCTTAAAATATAATTATTTTGGTTACGTCCTCCAAACTAAATTCCAATGTTTTCATATTTCTTGTACTTAAAATTCCAATTTTATATTCCTTGTTACATCTGACAGATGAATTGAGAAAATGAAACACCCATAAATGTCTTGATGGTCATTAAATGGTACTTTGCAAATTTATTAATATTAGCTGTTATGTTTATGTCTCTTTTTAAGTTGCTTTTTTGTTCCAAACATTATCAACATCATACAGTATGTGAGAAACTGCAGATGTCATATGACCCATTGTGACTTTGTACTTTACATTTCTGTTCAGGCAACTTTAACGCAAGGAATATGTTCCATTTACAGAGACCAGCCAGCTGGCAAGTAACTGATTTATTTACTCAACACAGCCAATTGTTGCTCACATTTGACACTTGTTGAGTGTTCATTTTGGACCCTGTAAGTAATTATTATCTATTGTGCCCTTATTCTTTTTTCAGTAAATGTTGGAGCAGAGGAATTCTTAGTTTATCCTGATCCTAGTAGAAGCTATTAATAACAGATATACTGTAATACAAACCAGGGCTCAAAACAAATTAAGCCTTTTCATGTGTCTGTCATTTACTTGTCTGAGTAAAAAAGTTGTCTGTCTGGATTTCTCGTTTCTGCTTATTTCATTTCAAATTGGAAAACAAACTATCAAAACGTACACGGACCAACAAATCCCTCTGAAAATATCTTCAGAATACTGCTAAGTGTATAACTGGAAAGTTTGGTATAGGTGCTACATAGGCTGAGATGTTTACTGGAGAATGAAAAAAAAACTAATTTTGAGAAAACGGCATTAAGATTTAAATAGCTCTAAATGAGATTTCGTCATTAGCTTTAAATCCCCCTTAGGACATTCACGATTGGTTACTGATAAAAAGGAAATGCCCATATTTGGGTTACATAGCGTTGTGCAGGAGACTCAGAGCTTTACAACGATACCGGTCATGACAGACTTCAGTAAACAGACGGAACTCGGCGTGTCGCGTTGGAATGCTAACTTCTTGGTAAATTCGGGAGAAATGTACTGCCGCAAGTAAACAAAATGTAATAAAATAAACATCTTAATGTATATTTTCAACGTTTTCTTTATAGCAGCTTGAAAAAACACATATTGAAGGAGTAAACTAGCCCAACATCTCAAAACTGACCACTGCATGAAAGATCGAAGTTTTTGCCTGCCGTGTCTCGCCTTAAAGGGAAACACTTTATTTAAATACTATAAAAGCCTATTCACACCAAGCCTGCATTTTCTGAACCACAAGAAACCCACATACAAACAGAAAATACTACACCACAATGATTTATGGTCTTTATTGTTCAGATGTCAAACAATTGTTTAGGTGTACACATTTGTGACAGTAATGTGTGACAATTGAGTGGTGCAGAAAACAAATAATTTCCCACTGGTTCCCTCGAGATTTTTCTTTTGGTCTTTGTAATGTGGTTTTTACATTTATGAGTAAAATAAGGTCTGTGGTAATCATAACAAGCTGTTGGTGTTTTTTTTTTCTTTAGTTTTTTTTTTTTTTTTTACGTATATTTTGAATAAGTAACCAAATAAGAACATTTGGGGTGTGACTGTGCAGTCGTCTCAGGTTACCCATGTAACCATGGTTCCTTGAGAAGGTAACGAGACGCTGTGTCGAAATGACGACACTTTGGGGAATCCCTTCAGCGTCACCACTCCTGAAGTCACATGTGCAACTTAGTCCAATCCTGATTGGTGCAATGTCATCCCGTGACACATGCCGGCGGAATGTAGAAGCTATAAAGGAGCCGGCATCACAGATGCTGTCAGCCTTCTGATCGGCTGAAGCAAGCCGCTCTCAGGTGTGCGGAAAGCATGGCAGAAGGACACATCATTTCGTTCCCTTCTCAGGGAACCATGGTTACATGGGTAACCTGAGATGTTCCCTTTCGAGGGAACTCGTGCTGCGTCGAAATGATGACACTTTGGGGAACGATATGCCCACTTCGCCATGCTGACGAAAGTCTGTCCCGTTGTGAAATGAGGCACAACTCAGGACATGATTGCTTGAGACCCCGGGGTCGCCGGAAGGTCCAAACTGTAGAATCTAACAAAGGTGTGTGGTGAGGACCACCCAGCCGTATCACATACATCTTGGAGTGATGCCCCCGACCACAGTGCCTTTGAAGAAGCCATGCTTCGGGTGGAATGAGCTCTAACTGATAGAGGTGAGGACAGCCCGCCCACCTCATAAGCCATAGAGATAGCTTCAACGATCCACCTGCTTACGGTCTGTTTAGTAGCCGGGCAGCCCTTTTTAGGGGCCCAGAAGCATACCAAAAGCTGGTCAGATTTTCTACACTGGGATGTCTTCCTAACATACATCTCAAGGGCCCTGACTGGGCAAAGCTCAAAGGATGCCAAGGATAACCCTTCTAATACTATGGCTAGATCCCATGTGGGGACTCTAACCTGAACCGGAGGCCTCCATCCGAGTACCACGAAGGAAACGAGTAATGAGATGATGCCTTCCCAGTGAGCTGCCATCCAGAGGGACATGGAAAGCAGCCACTGCTGCCACAAACACCTCAGGGGCCAGACCCATAATTTCCACATCTCCGGCCGGGGGTGAAATATCGTGCCCCCGGCCTGAGTTAGAAGGTCCCTCCTGATGGGAATCTCCCACGGGGGGCCGTCCAGGAGGACAATTAGATCCAAAAACCAAACTCGGGCCGGCCAGCATGGGGCTACCAACAAGGTTGGTCCCCACCCTGGCGAATTTTCTCTAGAACTCCCGGGAGCAGAGTGATCAGGGGAAATCCGTACAGCCGAAGCCTCAGCCACAACTGTACCATGGCATTCAGTCCCAGAGGGGCTGGATAAGTGAGGGAAAACCAGAGGGGACAAAACAGGTCCACATTAACTCCAGATTAACTGCACCGTCTCGGGGTGCAGTCTCCATTCCCAGGGCCTCAGCCCCTGACTTGACAGGATATCTGCTCCCACATTTAGATGGCCAAGAAAATAGATTGTTCTCAACAAGAGAATCCTCACTTGGGCCCCATAAGAGAGTCTGATGCGCCAGTCTGCACAGAGGGCGCAATCTCAGACCCCCCGAGACCACCAACGTATTGTCTGTTCTTACCAGAACATTATGGCCTCTGATGTCTGGGAGAAAGTGCCTTAAGGCTAGCAGAACCGCTGACATCTCTAGACAGTTTATGTGCCAGGATAGATGATGTTCCTTCCACAGACCCTGGATTGACCGGCCCTCCATCACCACCACCCACCACCCATCTGTCGACAATATCTTGCGCTGACATGGTGCTCCTAACACAGGACCTTGGGATAAGAACCAAGCTTTCTTCCACATGGCCAAAGGAACGAAGGCACCTGCGCATAACCTTAATCATGTGAAAAGGTAATCATGTGGGTAATCACATAATACAAATGTGCCTCTCGGGGAGAACCCCCTGGTTCTGAGCCACCACTGTAGCTGTCTCATATGCAGCAGGCCAAAAGGTATCATAGTGATGCGTTGGCCTAGCTTTATTCTAGACACCATGGCCAGAATCGACTCGATACGTGCAGGAGACAATTGTACCCGCATCGTGACCGAGTCCATACTACTCCTAAATATGTCGTCCTTTGGACAGGAGTGAGCTCGCTCTTTTTCACGTTGAGCCTCAGCCCCAAACACCTCATGTGGTCAAGCACGACATCTCGATGCCGTGCTGCCATTTCCTGAGACTGAGCTAGTATCAACCAGTCGTCTATATAGTTGAGAACTCTTATACCCAGCAGTCTGAGTGGCGCCAGGGCTGCGTCCATGCAATACCAGCTGTAGAACCCGGTGTTTTTCTCTGCAGGAGGAATGAGATCTATGGCCTCCTTCACCTCTCGAGGCTGGCATCCGGTGTATTTTGAAGAGCAACTTCGGTGTCCTGAAGCATACTAACCGACTTAATTTTTCTACAGGCCTCTTCATGTAGAACGAACTCCCTACGACCACTAGCTTGACAAGCGGAAGTCGAGGATTGTGTTCGTCAGAAATCATTGTGCCCCGAAACGCCGTGAGCGGCGGGGTTGACAAATCGTTTTCCTGAGGGAAATATATATATATATACATATACACACACATATATATGTGTGTGTCATGATTCTGCATTCTAGTCTTTGATTTTCCCTGGTCTTGAGGCAGGATCATGACAGACCCATGTTTTATGTTCACACACATGGCCTTTTGCTGGGCCATGTGCTTGTGTTGTCTCGTTCCTTGCCCCGCCCCCTTGTTATCCTCGTTTAGTCATCATTGCTTTACCCTTGTCACCTGTTTCCCTCATTAGTTTCTTCCTATTTAATCCCCTTGTGTTTTCTGTCCTGTGCCGGTTCATTGTCATTCATTGTGTGAAACAATCCGTAAGTAACCTGTTGAAAGTCTTGTCTAGAAAGAAGAGTTTGATCCTGTCTTAGCTGTTAGTTTATTGTCTAGTCTATTGTCTGAGTCTTAGTCTAGTGTTGTCAGTCTAGAATAGTCTATCCCGTCTTGTTTTGTTTTCTGTTTTTGTCATTAATAAACCTTGTGTGAAGTATTTACTGTCTGCGATTGGGTTCATCTCCGCATCATCATAACAGTGTGTGTAAGTTTAATTATCTATAAGTCTGTAATTTTTATCATAGCTACTCTTCAACTGTGAGTGACGGAATCTAAAACAAAAATTCAGAAAATCACATTGTATGATTTTTAAGTAATTAATTAGCGTTTTATTGCATGACATAAGTATTTGATACATCAGAAAAGCAGAACTTAATATTTGGTATAGAAACCCTTGTTTGCAATTACAGAGATCATACATTTCCTGTAATTCTTGACCAGGTTTGCACACACTGCAGCAGGGATTTTGGCCAACTCCTCCATACAGACCTTCTCCAGATCCTTCAGGTTTTGGGGCTGTTGCTGGGCAATACGGACTTTCAGTTCCCTCCAAAGATTTTCTATTGGGTTCAGGTCTGGAGACTGGCTAGGCCACTCCAGGACCTTGAGATGCTTCTTACAGAGCCACTCCTTAGTTGCCCTGGCTGTGTGTTTCGGGTCGTTGTCATGCTGGAAGACCCAGCCACGACCCATCTTCAATGCTCTTACTGAGGGAAGGAGGTTGTTGGCCAAGATCTTGCGATACATGGCCCCCTCCATCCTCCCCACAATACTGTGCAGTCGTCCTGTCCCCTTTGCAGAAAAGCATCCCAAAGAATGATGTTTCCACCTCCATGCTTCACGGTTAGGATGGTGTTCTTGGGGTTGTACTCGTCCTTCTTCTTCCTCCAAACATGGCAAGTGGAGTTTAGACCAAAAAGTTCTATTTTTGTCTCATCAGACCACATGACCTTCTCCCATTCCTCCTCTGGATCATCCAGATGGTCACTGGCAGACTTCAGACGGGCCTGGACATGCGCTGGCTTGAGCAGGGGGACCTGGAATGCAGGAATTTAATCCATGACGGCGTAGTGTGTTACTAATGGTTTTCTTTGAAACTGTGGTCCCAGCTCTCTTCAGGTCATTGACCAGGTCCTGCCGTGTAGTTCTGGGCTGATCCCTCACCTACCTTATGATCCTTGATGCCCAAAGAGGTGAGATCTTGCATGGTGCCCCAGACCGAGGGAGATTGACCGTCATCTTGAACTTCTTCCATTTTCTAATAATTGTGCCAACAGTTGTTGCCTTCTCACCAAGCTGCTTGCCTATTGTCCTGTAGCCCATCCCAGCCTTGTGCAGGTCTACAATTTTATCCCTGATGTCCTTACACAGCTCTCTGGTCTTGGCCATTGTGGAGAGGTTGGAGTCTGTTTGATTGAGTGTGTGGACAGGTGTATGTTATACAGGTAACGAGTTCAAACCGGTGCAGTTAATACAGGTAATGAGTGGAGAACAGGAGGGCTTCTTAAAGAAAAACGAACAGGTCTGTGAGAGCCGGAATTCTTACTGGTTGGTAGGTGATCAAATACTTATGTCATGCAATAAAATGCAATAAGATTTAAAAATCATACAATGTGATTTGCTGGATTTTTGTTTTAGATTCCGTCTCTCATAGTTGAAGTGTACCTGTGATAAAAATTACAGACCTCTACATGCTTTGTAAGTAGGAAAACCTGCAAAATCGGCAGTGTATCAAATACTTGTTCTTCCCACTGTATATATATATATATATGTGTGTGTGTGTGTGATATATATATATATATATATATATATATATATATATATATATATATATATATATATCACACACACACACACATATATATATATATATATATATATATATATATATATATATATATATATATATATATATATATATATATATATATATATATACCGATACGGTATATAAGTCGCTCCGGAGTATAAGTCGCATCAGTCAAAAAATGCGTCATGAAGTGGAAAAAAACATATATAAGTCGCACTGGACTATAAGTCGCATCTATTTAGAAATTTATTTCACAAAATCCAAGACCAAGAACAGACATTTAATCAGGAAAGGCAAGTTATTCAACTACACAGTAGCACACAGAACAACAGGCTGAATAGGTGTCCGGTGTGTTAACGTAACACATTAACAGTTATTCAGCTACACAATGGCATAAAGAACATATACCTGGGAGGCTGAATAGGCTAAATTAACATTAGCCAGCGAGTCCAACAAGCAAGTTACCAGTAAACAAGTTCACCAAGCTCCCGCGATCTCATTCCACATCATTTTATTCATCATTGGTGTCGCTTCTGAACAACTCCGCCAACTAGAGCGCCCTCTCGCGGCTGTAGACGGTAATGTTTTCTCTTGGTTCATCTCAGTCTGAATTAATTTTGATATATAAGTCGCACCTGACTATAAGTCGCAGGACCAGCCAAACTATGAAAAAAAGTGTGACTTATAGTCCGGAAAATACGGTATATACATTTACTTAAGAATATTGTTTATTGTCATTGTCTTGTACATTCATAGATTTATAAAATATCCTGGAACCTGTGGAGTGTGAACGAACATTATTTTACAGTTGTAAAATAAAAATAAAATAAAAATAATACTTCAATGCTGATGATAATGTTTAGCAAACTTGTCATTATCCCCTGACAGGTCTTATAATGTTATTCATAAAGGCATGAAATATATAAATTTACCTCAGTGCAGCACACTGACTCTGGGTAGTTTGATATATGTCCTGATACTATAATCTCCTCTCACCCTGCCACTGCCTTCCAGCCTTTTGTTTCTCATCAGTTTTTTTCTTTGTGGTAAAATGAGGCATTTAGAAGAACGGGGAGGCAGCAGCGTGCTTTCAATCTCCTGCTAGAAAGTGACCGGATACATCTAGGAACACTGCGGCGGGGATGAGATATCAGCACGCGGCTTAAGATGCTACACGCACTGATAAAAGTGGCTGAGATGGATGAACCTAAAATCGCTGGCTACACATCACATTAAGTTGGCAGGGGTCCACAGAGGAGTATTCTAAAACGGCACAGATCGGTATGATAGAGACAACATGGAGGAAATGCATCTTGGGGCTGAGGGGGGATTCATTGCTTTTAAAATGGTTTAAAAATGGTTTCTATCAGCAGACGTCTAAGATGCCTGACTCTCCTTTGAGATCTGTCATCATTTCACCACTTGGAAACTTACTGTGAAAAAGGTATATAGCTTGTGCAGCCGCTGACAAGAGCCCACACGCAATCATCAAGATACTTTAATGCATATGAAAAGCAATATGCTTATAATAACACACACATAAAAAAACACAGTTGAATCTGTCAGTGGTGGTCCTCTGTTTGGAATACAGCTTGTTGCTGACTGTATTTGGCCTCCCTGGCTGTAAATTAACCTTTTCAGCAAACGGCTCTGAACTGACCAGCATGTCAATATGCACGCTCAATAGCTTAAAAGCACCTATTATTACCATTGATTTCTGTTTGTCAGATCCAGCTTAGGATTGATCATTAAAGCTTTGATTTTTCTGCTCGCCTTGCATTGAAAGTGCACACTTCAAGACTCCATAATAGAATTTATACAACCCAAATAAAGGTCTTCTATCAGGGGAGTTGTGGGGGTCTATCAATTGCAAACGAGCCCTGGGCAAATGAAAATACAATTAGGCTTGAGTGTGAGTTTAATTATCTTTTAATTATTAAGTACACATTAACCTTGGGTAATGGAATTGCTTTGTGTGAGAGATAACGCCACTACCTTTGACTCGATAATTGATTAATTGACTTCCTCTTCAAACAGCATCAATGAAAACCCCAAGTGAATGACAAGCATTCATTTCTGTGTCATGGATCTCTTAACCTTGTGCAACGCCCATAGCTCAAACATAATATTTATATATCCATTTGCTTGTTTGTATAATCTATAAATTGTTTATTATTTATTATTGTATTATACAGTGTAACCGACACAAAAAGTCAAGTCACTCCAAAATTAAATTAAAGCGGTTTACTAGATCACATAAAAACAATATATATAAGAATGAAAAACAAACAAATGGGGCATGGGAAATGAAAAATACAGAAACTCATAAAAAAAAAAAAAAAAAAAAAAAAAAAAGTATATATATATATATATATATATATATATATATATATATATATATATATATATATATATATATATATATATATATATATATATATATCACAAAGGTTGAATACTATCATTTTAGAATCTCACCTACTCCTATATATGATTAGTTTCAGTAATTATAATACTGATTCTTTTGCAAGATATCTGAAGGTGTTGAAATCTCATTTTGAACATGCAGTCTGGATTACAAAAAAGGACATGAAAAATGTCTCATTTAGCTCTGTGTAAAGTCAGACATACATCAATATGCCTTTAGGTCATTTCCTGTTTAATTTCTCTTTTGTCTTATTTTGCTTTCATTATCCCAGACTGTTTTACAACCTATACTCAGATACAATCTCTATTCTGAAATGACTTTATTTCCGAATGAAAAAAAAAAAGGAAGAGCAAATAAAAACCTTGTTTCTCATAAGAGAAACAAAAAGGAGAGGAAGGGAAAAATAGTGAGCGAGTGATAGAGAGAAAGAGTGTGAGATTGTGAGACAGGAAAATGTCATCTACCCTTAACAAAGAAAGTAAGTAAGAGGGACAGTGGATAGAGAGATGGAGAATGATACTGTTCAAATCTAACATCTAGAAGCTGCAACACAAAAGGTGGACAGTGATGAAAGACTGCATTTATGGCCTGTGTATGGCCCAACAAAAAAAGGTTTCTCTTCCATCATGCACCAGCAAAGGACAAAGGGAACAAGAGCAGGCCAGGCCAACGGGACCTGTGACATTAGGGTCACTATGGATAGTCCAGAACAACACTACATTATGGCCTACTTCCACCCTGAAGCCTTCTGCACAAAGAAATCTCTACATTCTTTTGTTAGTATGACTCCAGTACAAGAAACATCCCAAGAAAACACCAAAGGGACACGTTTGACATTTCGTTCTGTCTTTTATCAAGGTTCTCCTCCCTAGTGACAACTGGAATGGCCACAGCCAAAGTTTCCTTTAAGAAACACAACATAATGGGGGGAATTCCCTCATAACTGTGATATTTATGCACACTGTCTGCATTGTTTTAGCACACAATTCGCTACAAGAATTATGCAAATACATTACATTATTAGCGCAAAAACATCCAAAACTTTTGCTGAATGCAATTTGCATGGAGCATTTCCTCATCTTGCTGAGCTTTGTAAAAAATTGCAATCTAAAACAAGCCTAATTTGCATAGAAAGAAGGTATGCTGTCTTCAATTAAATACTCATTTAGCACCTGGTTAAACTGGATTTCAAGTGCTTACTTAAAGGCACTTACACATTCAGGCACTTGTATTCAGCACAAATCAAACAGATTGTTCAATGTTCAATTTATTGTATTACCTGAAATGCATCGAACTGTTCTTGAGAGCAAACATAGGATGTGTCAAGGCCGACCAGGCATGTAAATGAGAACCAACAGCAATTTTTCACTGTCTGTAAAGCAGAGGCTGCGTTCAATTTTGATGTAAAAATCAACACTGCATCTTGGATCAACGCTATGGGGAAAGCCATCAGCATGACTGGTGTCTGAAGCACGTGTAAACACACTCCAGTTTCATTTGCTGGCGACAGCCCGTGATGTCATAAGCGGAGTGCCCGGAAGTATAAAAGGGCGCCCACGCCATCAACCTTTTTTGTCTTCAGGAGATGCTTGTTTGTATGTGCTTGTAAGGCAAAAGCTACTGGTGGAGCATGTTCGACTCCTCAAGGTAACTGGATCTGCTCATTATGGTGCATTCGCAAGACTGAAAAAGACTGATAAGAAGCTTTGTTCTTTCTTGATTCTCTCCCAAGGGAGCATGGGAGGAGTCTGACATGAAGTCATTTTACTTTTGATTTCAGAGTTTTCCAGGAGATACGTCCCTCATGTCCCTCATTCTTTATGGACCTGCATATAGGCACACATTATGGACTAACTTTAAGAGCATGAGTCACTTTTATAGTCCAGAGCAATGCTGTGGTTCAGTATACTCCTCTGAGGCCTAGGTCCAGGGCCAGATTGATAGATTGTAGAGATCCTTGATGTTTGGACACTACATTACCATCATGGCTCCCTCCTGTGGAGAGCAACCATGCCAAATTGGCACAAAACTTGAGTCTTTCTGTCGCCTGTTTCATACAGTATGCGCGCTATGTAGTGCTTGATTGCAATACATGTATACCAGCACATTTTCTGCAAAGATACTTCAGTTTAGATAGGAGAATGGGGACATCTCTGAGGACATCCTGCCCCCTTCACATGCCCCACAAAGTAAGAATGGCATGGTTCAGTGGCTGTGGGCGGAGTTTGACTGTGTCTCCACTCTGATACCCTGAGATATCTTGTTTACCAGTGTTGAACTATATTTTCCCCTATGTTAGGATTTAAAGTAAAATTGCATGCTCCCCTGCGGATGGTTGCTTGGGAGATACCCCCTTAGAGTTGATTCAGGGTAAATGTATGTAGGGCAATTATTTCCCCCTACTTCATTTACCTCAATCCCCAACCATTGTTGGGCCTTGAAGTTGGGATATATGCTCCCCTTTGGATGGATGTTGTATAGGCCACACTAGTTTGACCCATGTTAAAGCGCAAGCTATGGCGAATCCTTGAGAAGTGCCTTTATTTAAGTCAGGGTTGAGCTGCTCTCCCCCAGTGTACAGAGATTTGTTCAGTAGGGCATAGCTCCCCTACGTCCTCCTTGGGGTTTGGAGTATGTGAATGAGAGTTATTGACAACCTGTAGCTTGCCTTTCTCTTGTTTGCCTGCCTGTCTGAGTAATGACAAGGGACATATTTCCCCTTTGGATGGCAATCTAATCTGCAAACTAATCTGTTGAGTCAAGGTATGCTATGCCCACCAGTGATGCGCGGGTCAATGTATAAACAAACCGCACCCGACCGACGTTTTCAACTAACCCGCCCGCAACTCGGACCGCAAAAAACGAAAAAGAAAATATTGTACCCGACCCGCTTCCTGACCCGCATTTTTTTTAAAGTAGCTATAATGCTCATCGTAGCGTCTTAACCCCCTGAGGTCGGATGACGCGCGGGCGCGTCAACTCGATGTTTACTAAATGTTTCTATTAATATCTCCGCGATTGTGCAGCACACATAAATGGTTCTGATTTTGCCGTAATCGATAGATTCTCAGCTTCAACGTCCTTATTCTCGCGAAATCGTACGTAACTCATACAGAGAGCAAGAGGGAAGACAAGATGACCGTTCGCCTTGCGTGATTGGTGGGCTAGCTTGTCTGTCTGCATTTTGTGTGAAACCAACCAATAGATGCAGTTGAAATCCCTAAGTCCCCTCCCATCTCCTCACATCTCCTCACAGTGAGGAAAATACAAGCTGACACGGAGAGAGAAAGAGTAAAAAAGTCCGCGAAAAAACATGGCAAAAACATAAAGAAGAAGACGATGAAAGATAATGGCGAAGACATTGACAGTACTTGCGGCGGTTTTGGAGAACAGCGACGAGGATGAAAGGCGAGTTTCCGAGCCTGATGGATTTTCTTCTGATGAAGATGAGGATTATGATCACCAAAAAGAGATCCAGTTGAAGACGGGTAAGCGTATTTATTTTATAAAAACATTGTTCGCATGGTGCACTTTGTCCTAGACTAACTGTGACCATATTGGCTAAAATGCGCAGTGCTGCTTTGTGTATCTGAACTTTGACAAATTGACTGCGCCTTTAGCAAAGTGTTTACTTTATGTAAAAGTTATTTTCTTGTGTAAAACTGGGGTACACTTACAAATAGTAACGTTGTAGGCATGTAGGCTGTTCTTGGTGGTCTCCTTTTGATAACTAATGTAATATTTTTTTCACTTCAATTCACAATTTGAATAACATTATCTCTTGTAGTGATGAATCAATATGTTTTGGCCAAATTGATAATGCAAGTCCTAACTTATTTGTTGTTGTGTTTTTTTTCAGAGAGGATTCACAGCTACCAGGGCCCAGTGTAACACAGGCAGCCTCACCTGTGCCTGCCACCAAGTCACCAGGTCACCACCAGCCCTTACACAGCAACCATCATCATCAACCCGGCCAGCCAAGAGGTCCCGTACCCCCCCCCCCCCCCCCCCCAGCATCAACCAGCACTATTTCTAATATCTAATATATAGTTCACCTTTGGTTTGAAAAAAAAATGTTGAAAAGTTGACATGTCGTAGACAAGAAAACATGAAAATTTGTACATTTTGTGAATATTGTTAGTAGTGAGCTTTTTTCACAAAGTAAACATTTGCTTGAAAGAAAGACCTGTTGTAATGCTACTTTTTCATTTGCACACATCCCATAAAGCTTGATATGTAGTAGGAAGTTATTTTAGTCCTATTTTATCTCAGTCCCTCTAACATTTGTTGAAGGTAGAGTCACAGACAAAACTTGTACTAAAAAACGATTTTTCAAAATGTCTCTTTAGACAATTATTATTCATTATCTACTATTTTATTCATATATTACACTACTTTTGTGACCCTAAGACTTTGGGGAACCCATATCAGGGGCCAAAACAATTCATCCACATGAGTAATGGTATGTTTCCACAAGAGATTTGAAGAATTTCAAAAATCGGACTTACATTTTTCACCTTTTAGAGCTAAATTATCCCTCTCTCTCTCTTTACACAATGCTCTAGGACAAGTGGTGAGCTCATCAGTGAAAGAGCTGGGTTTTCTCTGCACATTTTGATATAAAACACATGGGATTATGTTATGTAATTGACTTTAAAAGGTGAATTTAATAAGATATGTAAAATCGAAGAAAAAGTGAAAAAAATGCCCTTAGACCTCAGAGGGTTAATATAACTTAATATTCTAATTTTGTCAAGAATTATAAAAAATCGTCAATATAAGCTCATAATTTGTACTAAAATAGTCTAAATGTTTAGTTTTAAAAACAATTTTAAAAAGCTGGCTATGTCTATTTTGATGTTTCAGCAGACAGTGAGGTTCGGGTTTGTTCCGATCAGAGCTCGTGAGCGGAGAGCGCATTTCTGAATATTCCGCTCCGCTCACGGTCGCTCGCCCAACCCAGATGGCCTGCTGGTTCGAAAATATGTGGAATAAGGGCTGCCTCCGACTAATTTTTTTTCTAGTCGACTAGTTGTTCATTTAAGCCATTCGTGGACAAATCGCCCCTTTATATTAAATTAATTACTTAAATAGGCTAGCCTACAGGAATAAGCGTAATGGCCGCACGCATAAAGCTTGCCACAAAGAACCGGTTAAAGTAATGATTATGAATGTGTCTAAATTAGCAAGGAGACATTTAATTGTTTAGTAATAAACTGGTGTTTTCTGTGTCGCTGCAAAGATGAAGTTGACAATGCGGAGATTGCGGACTCGCCATGAACGCCAGAGAGAAATGCACATTTCATATGGATTAGCCTACATAATCAGAGAGTATAGCCTATTTATTTTGGTTTGAATATTTTCGTTTAAAAGTAGACATTTCAAGCTTTCTGTAATATATAGCCTATATTTATCAAATCTGTGAGGCACAAGCTGAGTTTCGGCGCCCTCCAGTTCACATGCAGTGATCGCGTACCGGCGCCTTATTTTGTCTGCTATATATTTGCTTCTTATTTAATAAATACGGGCAATTGATTGATAAAACATTGATCAAAATTAAGATACAATTTATACAAAACGAAAATCTTTTAAAAAGAGTTTTCTATAAAACAAAACTTAATGAAGTCGTCAAAATCATGTTTTACCAAAAACAGCGCCGTTGCTAGGAGGGCGTCAGCGCCTCTGCCTCTCAGCGCCTCCTCACGAGTGGATGATAGCCCTGAAGACGCCTAGCAATGATATACCTTTACTGGTAGTATACCTTTAGTTAAGTTATCGCAGCGCGCTAAGAGACAATGTTATCGGAAAATGCAGCCCAGGTATATGCATAATGGAGATTCCAAAGCTCTCTTCTTTGGTCAGAACCATGGAGAGCGATCGCGGATTTACTTTTACAATGCAACACAATATTTAAAGAGCATCAAGCTATTAAAATCTATATTATGTATATGCACAGATAATATAACAGTAGCCTATATTAGTCAATATTTTTTTATTAGGTTAAGCAGTGATTGGATAACGTTTTTTTATTTTTATTTTATTTAACGTTTTTAATTTAAGGCCCACCCACAATTGGTCTGGCTTATCCAAAACTGGAATCCTGGCGCCGTGCCTGGTTGGTCGTGCCAGTTTTGTGGTTATCAAATGTGTAAATAGCATCGCAAGAAGTAGCCTACACATGACAAAGCCAGCACTTTGGTCATCATCTTTCATTATTTCGGCAAATGTCTCCCACACTTTGCTCTTTCTATTTGTGTATTTGCGGAGCTTCCACTCCCCAGTCTTCACCTATTTTCTCTTGCCGCCTCCATCTCTACCTGCAGACTGAGCTCGTGCGTCATCTTCGCGCCAGTTATTCAGCCAATAAGTGTAAATTAAATTTAAAACGTATTCATAGAAAATTGTGTCTAGAACTATATAAATGACAAAGGTTTAATTGGCATCTTTATTTCAAACGACCCGACCGACCGCGACCCGAATATCATTAAAAATATTTTTGGATGACTCGTAACCGCGGGTAACCGCGGGTGACCGCAGGCACCCGCTCATTTCGGATCAACCCGCGCATCACTGATGCCCACTATGTTTGTGCATATTCTCAGCTAGTGAGGCAGGCATCCCCACGGCATGGCAGAGTGGGTAATTTTACCCATAGCGCTGATCCAAGATGCAGTGTTGAGTTCCACTTCGAAAGAGAACGCCTCAAATTACAACTGTAACCATGGTTTACTGAGAAGGGGAAAGAGGCACTGCGTCTCTTTGCCACGTCATTTGGTCTGTCTACACATCTCCTTCAGACAATGAAGTTGATGACGTGTGCTACGGGTGCTCTTATACTTCCGGACACTCCGCTTATGACGTCACGGGCTGTCGCCAGCCAATGAAATTAGAGTGTGTTTACACATGCTTCAGACACCAGTCATCGATGTGGGTGTTACACTCAAAAGTGGAGGCAGATGAACGTGAGCTTACAGGGGTGAGTTTAAGTGGACTAAATGATTGAAAGAGTCTGTTTCACTGGAAGGCCCAGTTATGACATTTTGATTAAACATTACAAGGTCAAAACATTTTTAATGGATTGCATGGATTAAATGGTTCACAATAATATCTATGGCATGCATTTAGAAAATATTTATGGTCAATTTTAATTTCATGCACACCTTAAATGTACTGATTACCACCATAATAATACATGTGGTAAAAAATAAAAAAGCCACAAGATTAAGTGCCTGTCCATAAAACTTGGCCAACGCTGATGTATAGACGTAACCATAAACACAAAAACAAAACACCTTCAGTGTAACACGTATAAAACTAAAATAATTAAATAAACATTACCAAAAAAAAAATAAACTGAAAATGTCACATAAATCATTCTAAAGATAGCAAAATAGGTAACCAAATTGAGAAGAAACAAAAATTGTATATAAATTATAATCAAATGTGATTTGTCATGCAGGGACTTATGGGAAATAATAGGGTAGTTTTACTTGCAAAACCCATAAATTGAAAGCAGATTTTCACATACTTTATAGGGCTAGTGGTGGAATCAGAGATGTAAATTGCTGATGTTATATGTCAGTAGAGATAAATTCAATTCAGTCAGCTTACTTAAACCCCTAAAGTGTATTAACCTGATTTCTGCATCACGCTAACAACCGTCCAAAGACATTTTAAATTACTAGCACACCTGTTTGATTACATGCTGTCTCAAAGAAAATATACTGGAAAAAAATCAATGCTGTCATGTACTTACATTCCCTGCTAAAAAATAATATCAGTGAATCACATGATGAAAACAGAGATTTATGTAGAGCACATCAGTCACTTTTAGATCAGGATTGTGAGTGCGAAATGCTGCAGCTTTAAATAGCTAAGGCTGAGTAGAACAGAAGGAAAACTTGCTTGTGTTAATAGAGATGTTCTCAGGATGTGGGCGAGAGTTAAAATCAAGCTTTGTGTTTAGTGTCAGTTGCAATGATGAAAACAAAAGTTCCTCTAAATCAGTGGGAGCTCCTGTTTTTTTTGTTTTTTTATTATTATTTTTCTGCCAGTTAGAAGTAACACTCTATGAACTCAATCAAGAACCACTGAATCAGCCGCAGATATCAGAGAGCACATGCTGGTGTTACATTATCAGACTAGTACTATGGTGTTAACATGTGTTGTATGGACTGGAATCTGGGGAATGCAGTCCGGGCCAGTTGGAAACTATATGTAAAGGCCCCAATATACTCGCAGCAAAGTCCTTTTTTTACACTACACTTTTCATTCCATTGCCTTGCAATCAAAAAATGTGGGAGACTAGAATCGCAAAAGTTTGGTGAACTCTGACCTGCAAATCTGTATCACGTAAAGACGCATGGCTAATAGATGATCAATATGTCACAGTGTGACCTCTTAGCTGAATTATAAGAATGCAAACTTTTTGCAGTAAAGTGAAGTAGATTGTGTGTGTGGATATACACCACTATATTATTTGTTACATGTTACATTTATGTTTTTAAAAAAGATGCCACAGAGTGTGGGATCATATCACATTGCATTGTCCATGGAAATTCCGTGTGCTCAAAGTCTAGCATGACCACAACTTAAAGAGAAGTTTGAAATACGTTTGTAGCAATATACCGTACTGTTAGTGAACATCCTTTATGCTGCCCACACTGTTGGGAGCGGCGTTTAGATGAATATGTAAATATGCTTTGTGTGCTTTCCTATGAATAATAAAATAAACACAACAAAAATTACAGTGGTGAGAAAACAGCAGTTAAGAAGCATCTAATCATAGCCATGTGGACATCTTTGCAAAAGCTCTGCTTTAAAGTGTTAAATATGAATAAAACAGTGCCAGTATTTCTTACAGTTAGAATTACAACATCAGTTTCTACTCTAAAGCAGCTCTCCAATGTGATCATATTTTTACTCAAGTCTGACCTCGATGGACTGAAAAGAAGAAATGGATCGGAGAAAATTTCAGCCTCAGAGCTCACCTATACTAAGTAATTGCATGGACCAATGGTAGTTTGAAGGTGTTCATAAACCAATATTTTCAGAAACTTCACTTTGGCAATCTGTTTCAAACTATCTCCAAACAGACTTTGTTTTAGCCTAAATTTGTTCTAAATGATGTCACACAAGTTTATTCTTCGATTTTGCCTGAAGTATTTCAGAGCCATAAAGTGGAAGCATAATCCAAACAAATGTATAACATTTTATAAAAAATTTATACAACTATATACTGTAATCAGGATAATAATCAGGAGTTGTTATATTTATCTTTTTGTAAATGTAAAAGTATTTTAATCTATTGGCAGCCCTATAATTTTTTTTTATTTTTTTTATAGGTATAACAAAGCAAAACCATAGTATGCCCTTGAAACTGCTCTGCTTGGGGTACCCTGGTTGAACTCGCTGGTATAAAACATCGACCAACTGAGCTTGAATGGTTGAGGTCCAGATTCTGTTGTGATCTATCACTAAATACCAGATCTGTCCTACTGAAGGTCACTGAGAGTCCCATTACAGATAAGGAATTAACACTCAAAAGTGTGGCTTTCTGTCTCATCTTGACACAACTTCTAAAACAGCATGTATTAATCATTCACGTCCCAGTGCTGTGCTCTCTTTGAAAAGAGACGGACAGGCCTTTTTAGAAAAGGTCAACCTTTCAAATGGCCAACCGGGAATGAGAGAGCATTAAGAGATCATTAATCACTCTTTGATTGACACAGAAGTCTTTGTATCGTAACTACAGCAATGTAACCATGCTGACTGTTTTTTTAATTACACTCATTTAAAATGAATTGACCATCTTTGATCATTGTCACAGCTTTTTCATCTTGAAAAGGACAGCAGGACCAGAGCAAAGCTAAATGAGATCAAAATTCAGCAAAAATTCAGCAGTTTAAAAAAAAATAAAAATTAATCCTAACTTCTTATAGCAAAAACTTATTTTGTCAAAAGATATTTGCACTTGTGACTTTTTTAATTATTTATATATAGTACAATTCAAAAGTATCGGGTAAGAAATAACAATAATAATAATTTTAAAATAAATTGATGCCTGTATTCAGCAAGGATGCATTTTGATAAAAAGTGACAGTAGTGACAGTAAATAAATGTAAATGTAAATGTATGATGTTATAAGTTTAATATTTCAAATAATATATCGTTTTTTTTATATTCATCAGAGAATCCTGAAAATCATGTATCATGGTTTCCACTAAAATATTAAGCCTCATAATAATAAGAAATATTTATTTAGCTCCAAATAAGCACATTAGAGTGATTTCTGAAGGATCATGTGACACTGTTAACAGGAGCAATGAGTGTTAAAAGTTCAGCTTTGCCATCAAAGGAATAAGTGACATTCTAAAATATATTAAAATAGAAAACCGAAAATTGTAATAATATTTCACAATATTAATGTTTTATTGTATTTTGATCAAATAAATGATGCCTTGGTGAAAATAAGAGACAAAAAAAAAAAAAAAATCTATATTTAAATGTAAATCTTTTTTTTCCCACAGTATAGTGGACAGAGTGGAAAGATTTATAGTGCATGTTTAATATTATATTATATTATATTATATTATATTATATTATATTATATTATATTATATTATATTATATTATATTATATTAACGGCTTGTAGGTGGTTGTTGATGGCACAAGACGATGATGAAGATAACAATAATATTAATTTAAACAGAAACAGGCAGAACAGACACAACCACATTCACACATACGAGAACCGACAAAGGACAGAACAGAACAGGGAGTATAAATACACAGAAGGAAACTAATTAGACAGGTGAAGAAGGTAAACTAATTAGGGACAAACGAGCACAGGTGCGGACAATCCATGACAATTATATTATATTATATTATATTATATTATATTATATTATATTATATTATATTATATTATATTATATTATATTATATATCACTGAACTGTTGATGGGGGTTAGCATGAGCATTATATAATACTTTCACTGTGTACACTACGTGAGGACACCAGGTCTCTGTGACACACTCGGTTATTACACAGAATCTGCAGAGCTTACAGTGGAGGGGAGCCAATAGAATAGTCACCGAAACAATGGAACAGCACAAACTAACCTGTTCCTTCAAACAAAGAAGGTAGAGCGGAGAGAGGCAGAGAGATAGGTAGAGAGATAGAACCCCCATAGGATATGTCTGTGCCAGAGTAAACAAAACACACGCTGGTCTCCTAATGCTAGAAAACAAATTAAATGGCAGGTAAAGTCTCCCCAGACTGGAAAAGGTGTGTTCCATCTGGCTATGGGAGAAGAACGAAAAAGTATTTGATTAACATTACATACCCTGACCTAACAGGGAGAACTAGGAAAATACATTGTGGTAAATACTAATAGGAGAGGTATGTGACCCAGGATATTATAGCATGAATTATTGATTTGATCGGAGGTATGCACCAGCCTCTTACTGCAGGAAAAAAGAAACCCCAAGTGGTGTTTACTGTTGAGACGAACTCACTTTCTTTGACATCATGAGCACCTGTGTAAGAGCAGAACTAATATGAAGATGTGCACAGCAACTCCATTGGGAAATCATTTTATAGGCTATAGGTCATTTTACACAACCTCAAATAAATAAATAAATGATAAAAAAGCCAGTCAGCCCGTTCCTCCACTACAACACTTCCACTCTAGTACAGCTCAAGACAGGACTAGTAGTTACAGTCAACCTCAGAAAAAAGGGCAGTGATTGAGCATCAATCATTCTGTTCTTTATCATGAAATTGATTTAATAATAGTAGCTCTACTATTAGAAGCTCTTTTTGGGCTGCGAGATCACACTTGGTTGCTTTATTCAAATTGCTTCTAGCCCTTTGACTGGTTTTAATGTCTTGGAAAATCCCTCTATAGTACTCACAAGAATGAAAGGAGGTGAAATTGAATTATTAAGACCTGTGTTAATAATTACCTTCTAAGAAATTCTCTGCATGTACATTTCGGATCACTAATGCCATCTCATTGGCTTGTTTTTATTAAATTTAATTATAAGAATTTTTTTTTTTTTTTCACACGAATCATGTGGATTGGATTAACCTGAGATAAGTAATGTTTGAAAGGGTATGGTGGGAAATCTCTTTTTAAATAACTGTATGCAAGCCCATCCCCAGGCCTAAACCAAACGGACTGAGGGGTGGGGGTTGCCCGCTTCTGCTACCTCGTATAGCCCTGATGGTACGTTTACCTTATGTACATTGTACATGTACAAATTATGTATAAGGTACAAAGGTCACAGGGAAATATTACTTACCCCATTCATTGGGTAGGTCTTCCAGCTTAGTTCTCCCAGCACAGCAGTAGTGTCCAAGAGAACGACTATAGAGAAAAAAAGATGACAACTAGGTCAACTATAAAAGTCTCCAAAAGCACAATGAATCAATGGACCAGTTGCATAAACATAACCGCTAAATTGAGACAGTTTCTTAAGAACTAGTCTGACCAACCAGCAATTAGTTAGGGCTAATTGGGCTTACTTTTCGGATTCAGATTAGACCAATCTACCTTTTTATGTAACTGACTAAAGGAAACAAAAAAAATTAGATGACTAATTTGTAAGACAACTGGCCACATATTAAAACACTACGGCCACATGAAAAACAGGTTTATGTAGAACATTTCATTAAAAAAAGTATAATATGTTTTAGAATTTATTACAGGATAATAATACATGCTAAAGAAACAGTTCACCAACATTTTAAATTCAGTCTGCTCAGTGTTCAATTGGAAATTTGAATTAACATAAAACAGAAAATGACAAAAATACACCACAAATTATCATAAAATAGGTCCATGGAACTTGTGCGCTATATTCAAAAACATATGAAGTCATAAGAAATAAGAAAGTCATAAGAAATCAAAATATATATTTTTAATTCATTTAAACTTTCACTTCATGAAAATTCATGAGGTAACTTTGTTTCATTTGGTTGTAAATTTTGTTTTATTGATGGGTAAATATCATATCCATACTTGTAAATGGAAAAAATGTAAGCCCTCCTTTAATATATTTCTATGTGAGTTTACTCAAATGTTTCAGAGCTTTAAATACTTCAAAAAATGCAATAGAAAGTCTGAAACTTTATGTCTCTCTTTATCAAAATATTTACTTTTTTAGTATTTTCATTCCTTTGATGTGTGCTTGGCTTTATCCTTGGGTTTTTTTTTTTTTTTTTTTATTTTTTTTTTTTTATTCAAACTCTGTATTTACCTCAATGGAAGTGTCTTACAGTGTTGTTTTGTTCCCTGTCTTGTTTTGTACATTCAGCATAATAATAAAAAAAAATAAAAATAAAAATAAAAAACAACAACTTTGTTTCATTTGTGAAGAAACAGATAGTCAGATAGTTTCAATGAATCTGTTGAGAAAAAGCAGCCTAAATGATTAGTCAAAAAAAAAAAAAAAAAAAACTATGGCGTATAGCTTCAGAAGATTTGGAATAAAAGTTGTATGTGTAACGGAGGCCAGCTATAGTAAGAGCTGTGTGAGTAAACCTCACAACCTCACTCAAGAGGCGCACTAGCGACTGATGCGGCCCTATAGCGGCTGCGGCCTTTAGCGTACGCCAGTTCGAATCCCACCCGGACGGGTGCGAACCGTAGGGGTTACATATGGACTACTTTTATGATAATTTTATGGTGATATTCTTTTTGAAGCTTAAGTCTCCAGTCTCCTTTCACTATGCATGGAAAAAAGTGGCAGTAAATTTTTCAAAAGAAAATAAAAAAATTAACAAATTCAAAACAGCATGAGTATGAAAATAAATTTCAGCAACAAAAAAAAAACTAAAAAAAAACAATAAGCAGCTAAAAAAAAAGCACCCAAACACAATTAAGTTGTTGATGCCAACTTAAAGCAATTGATTAAGATTCAAGAAATGAGACTTACAAGATTACAGTACCAACAATCAGGCAGTGAGACTCTTAATGGATCCCTTGAGTCTGACATCATTAACAGATACAAAATACACTATGGCAAAAACCACAGCAGAAGAATACAAATATTACAAATACCACATTTAGTCTGCATGCTTATAAAATGTGCTCTTTGAAGCTAGTCACATCCACTGCCCCCAGCAGGTGATTCATCTGTTCAACAAAATAAAAAAATTGCTCACCCACATGTGCCAGTTTGATATGATGAATGTGCAATTTCCTTTGTCTCAACACCCAGGACTTAATTACAATGTCTATCAATAAGACTGTGTCATGGGCGTCATATTCTCATCACACAAAGTCTGGGTATGTGTCATTCTCTCTTCTACTTAGCCAAAATTCCTTATTTAAAGTTTAAAACATATACTTCAACAGTAAGTATGTCTTTTGATTTTGGTCTGTGTACATGTGATCATTATTCTCACTCAGCACAGCGGTCTGTGTGTAAGACAGCTTCTGAATATGTGTTGTAATACTGAGTTAATAATCAGCTTATCCGTCTGTGTTGTCAAAGAGTTAACGTAATGATCCTCGAAGAGTGCCTGTCTGTAGAGAGTCTGCAGACAGGCTGAGCACTACTGTTCGCCCTGATCAAATTTGCTTGACAATCCCTGATAATTCTGCCTGGAAGTGATGGATCTATTCTACTAACACACCCAAACAGAAAAATGTGAATTAGAGGATTAGGCACTTTGGCCACTCATTCTAAATCACATTACACCTCTGTCTAGACCCAGTGTCTCTGTCTTGAGTCATATTATCCCTAAATTTCCGCACTTACTTTCTCCCTTACAATGAAGGGAGATTAAACATGTCTGCAAGCATAACGGGACAGAATGATCAATTTGTAATGACTTTATTAAGAGATATTTACCAGATTAGGCCTAAAGCCAGTCAATGATGCACATTGAATTGGTGAAAGTTAGGTCTCAATTCTTGAATATAAATTAGACATGAGATATTTTTAGTCAAAACCACTTATTTGACATACCTGTATAAAAAGGGCACCCACCCATGATCCTTTGAAAATCATTAAGAATTCATAATTGGGATACAATGCGGTTAAACTTTAACCCTTTCACACACACGTTTAAAATATTTAATGTTTTTTTACGTGACCATTTTTTAAGAATGAATCACATTCTTCTTTCCATGGTGACACATAAAACCTGTCCTGAGATGCTCGTTTTAGTTTTCATTTAATTTTTGCTTTATTCTTATTCAGCAAATTCATACATTTCGTAAACTAGTTAATATTATATTGTGATTCTCAAATGTGTAAATATGTCATTTGTTTTGGTTTGTCATTTGTGTCAAATAATTTAAATGCATCTTTCAGTAGCATTTCATCATCTTGTCAGAGTCTGTTGGATATGATAGAAGTAAATTCATCCACTTCTCCCAAAAAACTAACATGAAAGTGAGTGGCTGGTGAACTGAAAGAAGAATAGAGTGAAGGTCATGCTGTGTTTGATGTGATTATTATTATTATTATTATTATTATTATTATTTTATTACTATTATTTTTTACTTTTAGCATACATCACCATATGATGCACCTGGACACATCACTGATGTTTCCTGGGGTCATCTGTGTTTTGGGTCTTTCAACTATCAGACACCCTCGCCCAGGCCACCCAGCCAGGGTTGATCAAGCCCTGACTTGTGTCCAGGTAACACTACCCCATCCACAGCTCTCCGCTCCTGATCCATAGCCATCTTGAAGCAACTTCCGCTGCCTCAGTGGCAGACTTCAGGCCATTTTGTTTCCTGGCCCCCTTGATACCCAGCATATTATAGGCCCTCCTGAGTTACTGGGCTGCGAACACTCTGCATCCCACCTCGATGTGCTCGCACCTTGCTCGCTAGCCATTACTTCGACACTCTTGTACCAGCTCGCTGTACTTAGTTCTGTTCCTCTCACTGGCCTCCTCGATACGGTCCTCAGAGTATTTACTTGGAGGATTCTGAGATATGTACCATATCTGGCCTTAACGATGTTATAGCAACAGTTTCTGGAAACTTAAGCTGCTTTCCCAGGTCAACCTTCAGCTCCCAGTCCTGTGCTGATGTTAGCAGGCCAGATGAGGTGGTCCTAGCTGCTGGTGTTACCTTCTCCCCAACCCTGACAAAAGTGATGGTCTCCTTCACTGGGTGAAGGTGCTTACAGTGGGAAATTATGATGGAGATGGTGTCTGCTATGGCCTTCAAGACATTGTCATGACACCAAAGATAGCGCCTCTCACTCAGTCCTTTTGGACAGCTGCTAAGGACATGTTCCAGAGTGCATTTCTTCAGGCACCAAAGGACAAGTTGGTTACTCTGCCTTCCCCCGCAAAACAAGTTTGACGGTCTTGTTAGTACATCGTAGACAGCCTGGATTAAGCCCAAGTAAATTTACGCTCTACTACTTGTTCCCACCTTGTCCAGGCTTCCTGCTGCCACATCCCGACCATACTGCTGGCTCGCACTTCCTCATCCTGGAGCTGAGATCTCGTGTCCTTCCTCCATATCTTGCCGTAGCGAGATGACGTATTGCTACCCGGGTCTGTTCTTCCTTGAGCCACTTGCCCACCAACCTAGCCCACCAACGTGACTCAGCATCATCCACAACCTCAGATGCCTTCCATTTCCGCCATTGTCTTGACCTCAATCCTAGCCTGAGATACTTTTGGGTCACCGGACTCATGGTATTACAGCACCTCCTTAGTACAATTCACCATGAATTCTTCATTTAGGCTGCTGAGGGGTAGTTTCAGTTTGTTGACTTTCCTGTATAAGGTGATGCTACACAGACTTCGAGGTAGTCCCAGCCACATCCTTAAGAACCTGCTGATTCTCTTTTTAAAGCCCTCCACTGTGGTGATCAGGACCTCATAGATTAGAAAAGGCCAGAGAATTATTGGTAGGATACCATGCTGATATATCCAAGCTTTGAATTTGCCAGGTAGGCCTGACTTGTCCACTGCAACTAGCCAGGCTTCTAGCTCTTGGTTGGTGGTTCGGATGGCTGTCGTGTCTCTCAGGCTACAGTCAAATATCTTCCCCAGGCTCCTAACTGTTTTTTCCATAATGGATGATATCTGAGTGTTGCCAAGTGTAAAGAAGAACTTCTCAGTGACCTACCCTTTCTTCAACACCAGGGATCTGGATTTTGCCGGCTTGAAGCTCATGCACGCCCAAGTCATCAGCTCATCAAAGCCCTTCAGGATCCACCTACTCCCTGGAACAGATGCTGTTGTCACTGTTAGGACATTCATGAAAGCCCTAATCGGTGGTTGTCGGATCCCAGATTTTGAGAAGGGGCCCTCTACACTGCACCTCAGCAGACTTCACTAGCATGTTCATGGCAAGTGCAAAACGGATCACTGAAATGGTACATCTGGTGATAATTCCTTTCCTGAGCTCATGCCACTCCAAGATAGTTCAACACTGAGCAGTGAGATGGTCCTGACTTGATCTATGTTCTTTGACTCTTCCTCCTTCTGAATCCACACCCCTTCCGCATACCTCCACTGGTAGGCTACCTTGTCCCTCCTCCAGATCATCTTTAAGATCCTCCATAGCCTGTTGAGTAGCCACGGGCAGTTTTTATAAACCCTATAAGGTACCCCGCTCTGCCTTGGGGCTGAGCTTGTTCTTGCTTTCTTGACCCCCTCCTGGGCCTCCTTCCAGCTGGGCTCCTTACTGTCAAATTCCACAGTTGGTGCCGGTGGAATGATCAAGGCCTTACAATGGCCAAGGTCCAGATCCCTGGCTTCATCACTAAGGGTTTCTCTAAGGTGGTGGTCAGTCTCATCTTTGGGGCAAGTAAGGTGGCCGCTCCGCTTCTGCCCTAGCTGCTGTTTTGTAAGTCCAAATGGATTTGCTAGAAAGCCAGCTTTCTTCCTAGCTCTCTCTTTCCTTTGCCTCTTATGCCACTCAGCCCTCCTCAAGGCCACAAGCTTCTTGTGGAAGATGTTACACAGCTCTGCAAGAGGTCCATTCTACTCCTCTGTTGCTGCCTAGAACCTCCGCCTCAGACTCTTCAGCCCCTGCCTCAGCTGATAGATCTTGACGGCCCTGTTGTTCTTAATATAGGGGTGTTTCACTGCTCCCTTCTCCTCTAGCCCAAATCTCTCAGTTGCTAGGCTGACGATAATAGTAGTCATTGTCTGGAGGAGTTGATCAGCATCACCCTTGGTAGTTGCCTCCAAAATGGCATTGGCATCTTTATCAAACTGGAGCCACTCCTTCTCCTTGTAAGTTTAGGGCCACTTAACCCATCAAATTTCAGATGCTCTGCATGGGTCTGGAGCTTGAGTCACCTGGAGGTTCAGAGCACTGTGGTTTGACTCCATGCCTTGCTCCTCCTGCGTCTCACCAGACATAGTTCCTGAGCACTGTGACTCTTGCACCATCTGCACGCATTTCATCTTGGCCTGGTGGATCTTCAGGCCACGCAGGTTCTTGCACACCTTGCGGCACACACATTCCACACTCGTTATCGTATGTCTGTTATCATGTTATCACCATGGTGTTATATTAAGTTCGAAAAGTTATTATTTTGATTATTATTGCTGCTTGCGTAGACATCAGTGTGTATTTTTAGAAATGATAAATGTTTTTGATAGTTTTCATGTGTATTTAAGATTTATTTTTTGTAATTTTTGCCTTTATTATAATAGGACAGTAAGCAGACAGTAAGCAAAGCGGGAGAGAGAGGGGGGACGGGAAAATATTCATTGAAAAATTTAAACAGAATAAATATAGATCCATATTGATTAAATTAAATAATTTGTGTGAGAGGGGATTTTGAAAAGGGACCTAGATAATGTGAGTCTCAGACCTCCACAAGAACTAGCTACAGTATGTGCAGTCACCATCATTTATGGGCATATTTCAATCCCTGTCTCATCCCCCTCCACAGGAGCGGTTATATGATCTTATAAGTAACTGTCTTTAATCCATAGGCATATTTAGTACCTGGTATTCCTGTAGCACAACCACCATCAGAGCCTCAATGATGGACATGTTAATTGCTTGTTCAACATAGAAAACCTAAACCTACTCTTCCCAGGTTGACAGTGATAAAGAGTCTGATTTAGCCTTGCTGAAAATGGCTCTACATGTCTCTCAGGGGTACATGTTCATCTCACTGAGCAGTGACTACAAACTAGCCCATTGTACATGCATGAGCCAACTCCACAACAAATACTTAGAGTGAGAATCCATTCCACAAAAAAAGTACAGAACAATAAAAAATCATGGCTTTAAGATTGTTTTCACACTGTGGTAATTTTGAATTATCTATAGCTATGTGCATAATGTGTGTATCAAGAGAACAAAAAGAAAAGTTTACATATGTATTTTCCCACATTTTATGTAAAAATCTTTTTTTTTTTTTTTTTAAACTTGCTGCAAATGCTGATTAGCCTCTTTTAAAGCCAAAAGTGAAAGGCTTCAATTGGTAATATGTTGGTATTTTTTTAATTAATGGTTCTCAACCAGGGGTCTGGGGCCTGCCGGGGGCTATAGCAAACTTCCAAGGCCTTAGGATGACAAAAGAAGTATTTAAATTGAAAAATGATTATTAATAATATATTTAAAAAACTGTAATCTGAAATAAAGAGCATACAGCTCCTGAAATTTGTGCTTAAAGACCCCCTGTGGTAAAAATCTAGTTTTTAATGTTGTTTATGTGTCTATAGGCCTATTCACACCACACAGACAAGCGGCTGATCAGTGTGTTACCCCGTCAGCGTCTGTTGCCGTTGGTCGGAGTATGTTTTCACCTGACTGATCATATTCAGTCAGTGTTTGTCGCTGTATTTTGGGGCAGTGTTAACATGACAGTTATTTTTCATAAAATTCTAAATCCAACGGCCAACTTGTTTGTTGGTGTTTGTTGGCGTTTGTCTGTGCGGTGTGAAATGGCCTTATGTGGTGTTTTTAATATAAGGATTATTAGGAACACCTGTTCAATTTCTCATTAATGCAATTATCTAATCAACCAATCACATGGCAGTTGCTTCAATGCATTTAGGGGTGTGGTCCTGGTCAAGACAATCTCCTGAACTCCAAACTGAATGTCAGAATGGGAAAGAAAGGTGATTTAAGCAATTTTGAGCGTGGCATGGTTGTAGTGCCATACGGGCCGGTCTGAGTATTTCACAATCTGCTCAGTTACTGGGATTTTCACGCACAACCATTTCTAGGGTTTACAAAGAATGGTGTGAAAAGGGAAAAACATCCAGTATGCGGCAGTCCTGTGGGCGAAAATGCCTTGTTGATGCTAAAGGTCAGAGGAGAATGGGCTGACTGATTCAAGCTGATAGAAGAGCAACTTTGACTGAAATAACCACTCGTTACAACAGAGGTATGCAGCAAAGCATTTGTGAAGCCACAACACGCACAACCTTGAGGCGGATGGGCTACAACAGCAGAAGACCCCACCGGGTACCACTCATCTCCACTACAAATAGGAAAAACAGGCTACAATTTGCACGAGCTCACCAAAATTGGACAGTTGAAGACTGGAAAAATGTTGCCTGGTCTGATAAGTCTCGATTTCTGTTGAGACATTCAGATGGTAGAGTCAGAATTTGGCATAAACAGAATGAGAACATGGATCCATCATGCCTTGTTACCACTGTGCAGGCTGGTGGTGGTGGTGTAATGGTGTGGGGGGGATGTTTTCTTGGCACACTTTAGGCCCCTTAGTGCCAATTGGGTATCGTTTAAATGCCACGGCCTACCTGAGCATTGTTTCTGACCATGTCCATCCCTTTATGACCACCATGTACCCATCCTCTGATGGCTACTTCCAGCAGTATAATGCACCATGTCACAAAGCTCGAATCATTTCAAATTGGTTTCTTGAACATGACAATGAGTTCACTGTACTAAAATGGCCCCCACAGTCACCAGATCTCAACCCAATAGAGCATCTTTGGGATGTGGTGGAACGGGAGCTTCGTGCCCTGGATGTGCATCCCACAAATCTCCATCAACTGCAAGATGCTATCCTATCAATATGGGCCAACATTTCTAAAGAATGCTTTCAGCACCTTGTTGAATCAATGCCATGTAGAATTAAGGCAGTTCTGAAGGCGAAAAGGGGTCAAACACAATATTAGTATGGTGTTCCTAATAATCTTTTAGGTGAGTGTACTTTAAGACAAACCATGTGCAAATTCATAAGTCAACACCATTGCTGAGTATTTACAACTTAAAACTGAAGTGAAACAAAGATAGTCTCAAAAAAGCGATTTGAAATCGCTGGTGTTTATTACGTTAAAAACTACTTTGTAACCAATCACGTCAGCGTGTGATCATCAACGAGTGGATCTCTGAGCTGGTGTGAGTGAGTAAAGGCAGGGCTAGTTTGCATATTCATGGTACCGTGTATATTTAATGAGGCATAGGTGTAGAGTTACATTCAAGCTATTTTAAGGCATGAAGACATTTTTTACAGGAAAAAAAGAAAACTTTAAATATGTAATTTTGGTGATCAAAGTAAATGAGGTAAGAAAAATAAACTTGTTTTCCCTTTGAATTAAAGTTGATTTTTCTGACCCTATTGACATATTGATTGATTGATTGATTGATTGATTTTTATTGAATCACATTTTTTGTTTTATTATTTCAGACTAATACATTAAGAAAACTATTTCAGGGTGAAATTATTAAAGTGACCATGAAATCACGATAGACTATTCTTTTTTTTTTTTATGGAATATTCAACCTGATCTAACGAAAATTACATACGTATTTTATGAGGTGGCTAATTCGTACGAATTCGTACAAATGACCAACCCCTGGCCCCGCCCCTAAACCTACCCATCACTGGAGTTTAGACAAATCATATGAATGAATTTGTATGAATTAGCCACCTTGTACTCACTCGTACGAATTGGTCGTGAGATAGCGTAGGAATATTGCAGTATTTATTTTAAATATATATATTTTTTGCCCTCATGAACTTTAATCAAAATAACTTTCCCTCTCTCTTGCATGGCCTTCTGATGTCGTATTTGCTGGCGTGTTACGTTCTAGTTCTGTTTTTGTCTGTTTTGGCTTCATTTTTATTCTTTGCCATGTTCCAGTTTGCCTGAGTTCAGGTTGCTAGTTAGTTTCTATCATCACTGATTGTATTACACATCTGTTCTTAGTTCTGTTAACCAATATGTGTGTATTTAATCCCTTAGTTTCCTCTGTTCAAGTCTTGTTTATGTTTGTTTGGTAGTGCTCTATGAGTTTGATTCCTATATTCCAAGTAAAGACTTTGTTATCGAATTTTCTGTATCGTGCGATCATTGCAGCCACACAACGTTACAGAGTGAGGGCAGGGCAACCTGTCACTCACATCACAGCAATATAAAACCACAACAATCCACTGTAAAAATAAAATAAAATCCCATACTTATTACCTATTTCTGTTCCTATTTTATGAGCTATTTCAGCTATTTTATTATTTAAGTTCAGTTGCTCTCTTAAATGTTTTAATCTAATAGGCTGTTCAGGTCATTTCAACCTAAATTAAATTAAAAATAAAGTAAACAATCAAGTTGAATCTCATATAACTTAAACGTAAAAGTCCTGGCATAAAACCAGTATATCCAACATTTTTTATAATTTTTTTTCCGAAGTGTTGACAACTTAGTGTTAACTAATAATTGTTGTAAACTGGTACTACCAAAACAATATTAGTGCATTCCTGGAACTGGGCGTCATTACACTACATCCTTATGCATCGCTTTCTGCCAGGACTTTTACGTGATTTTCCCTAATCACTGAAGTGACCTCGACATGCGGGTTAGCGGTAGCATTAGCCATCAGGCAAGTGTTATTTAAATAAACCCCTGATGTACTTACAAACTTTCCAATGCCTCGTTTTATAAGTACAGAACCTATGTGTACTACTGTAAGTTTGGTACCATTCTGGGCATTATAAGTGGGGTAATTTACGAGATACTTTGCACCATGACCTCGAGTGTTTGGCCCGAGGTCATGGTGCAAAGGAGCCTACAGTAGGTTGATTTTACTCTGAACCATCCCTTTAAGCTAGACAATGACTTTCTGCTAGAGCTGTTTAGAGCAAAAACAATCTCTTTTCCATTAATTTCCTGTAAAGCTGTTTTGAAATCTGTATTGTAAAAAGCGCTATAAATGAAGGTAACTTGAATTGACTTAATAAAATGAAGCCCTACATTTTTCTTGTTTCACTCAGATACACACCATAATAGGGAAGAAAAGACTATCACAACTTCCATTTCATGCCGACTTTGTTTAAATGAATTGTGGTTAATTAATATATTGTATCTACACTCCCAGTTTCAGATTGATTCAATTAGAAATACCAGAAATATGCATATTGTAGGTGGGCCTTTAAATATTGATAGTGATGGGCCAAGTCAAAATGGTTGAGAACCACTGGTTCTTGATGCCACAAATTCTGGCTCCCATATCAAAAACTATGTGGTTGTGGCGAGCAGGACGAGGCAGAGGGCTGTGAGAGAGCGGCGCGAGGCCGGTGGCGTGATTAATGATGAGCGACACCTGCGCGACGCATCGGTCTCGTATCTCTCATGGAGGAGCGGAAGCATAAAAGGGGGAGCGACGACAGTGGAGATCGAGAGAGGAACAGGCTGGGACTTAGGTTGTGTTCTGTTTATGTTTTATTATGTGACAGCAGTCGTCCGTGAGGGGCTGCTGTCTTTTACTTTTGTTTTTTATTTTTTTTATTTTTGGTATTAAAATCACTTTGAATGTTCGCCGGTTCCCGCCTCCTTCTTCCCATAACATCTAACCTCATTACATTGGTATTTATAGTGAATTTCATAATGAAGTCGTTTGACAATAGAAAGAAGGGGAGAGATGTTCATTGAAAACTGTACAACAACTTGAAATTAAGATAGTATGGTAAATTCAAATGACCAGCCATTAGAAGTAGATAATAGAAATGGCAAGGGTAATGCTGCAAATGGCAAGATGCTTTCCAGATGGGGCAATTATTGATGGTCTTATTAGAAAAAGCAGAGCGAGATGTCTTGCTGCAGCTGAATCTTTATAACTGGTGTTGACAAGATCCGCAAGCTTTATTTCAAACCAAATCAGCTGCTGAATATTTGTTGTCTCTCTCCCTCCGCTTCAGCAGGAAGAGTGAGACATCAACAGAGACACATCAGAAGTGGCAGCTAGCGCCTATGTCTGTCTGTAAAAATCTGGAGTCCCTAAAGTAGGCCACATGGAAAGGAGGAAAGTATAAAAAAGAAAAGGCGGATAGAGAAAAACCTTGAGTATCTGGGCGGCCTCTATAGTTTAGATGTTTCTTTGATGTATCATGTCAGAAGATCTGGATCTTGATGTTTTTAAGCTCTATGAGTTGTTCAATGGATCCTAGTAGAACATCCCATAAAGTGACACATTTAAATGTAAAAACAAAATCTAAACCCGTTCAGAGTGAATTCAGCTTTATATGCATATAAATAATATTTCTTCCGATCTAAAATGATTGCAGTGAAGCAGATCTACAGGATTATCAAAGAAAGGCACCAAAGACATAAAGTTTATTGTTGGATTATAACTGAGGCTTCTCTATTTACTGTCTGAATCAAAGAATGGAAGGGAAGATATTTTCAAATGATCAAAAGTACCAAACACTGATGTAAAGCAAAGTATTTATTAACAATTAGGGACAAGTTGGGATGTTTTATTCTGGTTCCTCTTAACAAGAGTCAGTAGCTCCACTAATTTAAGCATCATTAGTAAAAAACGTATTAAAACGTATTCTTAAATTTAGTGCAAAAGCAGCAACATCAAACATGGAGTCTGTAATGTTAGCTAAATGGGATATGATTAGATTGGTATGCTTGTCAATTTCTGCTTTTAGTAGCAATGATGTAGTATTGATTGGTCATTGATCTTCAGTCAAGGGGGAATGAATCCAGATAGCATGGTGTAACTACTGCCATTTGTCCTTACATAATCATGGCCATGAAGACTGATTCAGGCTATGATTCAAATCATTTTCGTATCCACTATTGGCCAATACTGACAGGGACACTAGAAACTAAAACTTTTTAAAACAAAACAACCGCTTCCTATTTAAATGTATTTGATGTAAATGTATATGATGGCAAAGCTAAATTTCCAGCATCATTACTCCAGTCTTGATCCTTCAGAAATCATTCCAATATGCTGATTTAGTGCTTACAAAACATTTCTTCTTTTCAGAATTTGTGCTACTTAATATTTTTGTGGAAATCATGATACCTTTTTTCAGGAGACTTTGATGAATATAACATTCTTCTGAATACATAGAGATAAGTGCTTTACTCAAAGTCACAATGCTGATAGTGGATGTCAATTCTCCAGATGTAATTCTCCAGTTCATGGGTCAATCCCACTTAGAACTCAATTCCTGAAATATTTATATTACGACATTAAGCTCTGGACTCTTTCAGTGGCAAATCAATCAAGTGTGCAATGGCATACTTTTTCATAGTATTGTTGAAGTACTCTTCACTATTATCATACTTCAATAAGAATGAGTATGAGCTCATGAAGAAAAACAAATAACTTAAGTGCTTTTTATCACTGCATGGAGATATGTTTTTTTATTGTATACAATTCAAACATCAGTCACAATAAATTAATTATATAATACTCTGGACTAGAACCATCAGTGAACTGGCTTACTAAGCTCTGACATTTAGCCCAACAATCTAAACAAACTCCTTTGAATCTTGGATCAAGGAGATAATAATGGTTGGAAAGAGAAAAAAATGTGTGTGCATGTGAGAGTGTGACAAGAAAGCAGAGATCCATGCAACTCATGTTCTCTCTTTTTTTTTTTTTTTGAGATGAGAGATGAAGACGAGAAAGGTGACATTTGGAATTTGAATGTCACAACCAGAGAAAAATGGCCCTTTGTCGAACGCTTGAGATAAATTGATCTGATAAGGACAGCACTGCATGCATTAGTGGTCTTTAGCCAGGCATTTAGTGTGTCTGAGACGATGTGGAGGAGTAGGAAAAGGAGGCGCAGGGGTTAAGGCTAAGATCACATTGCACAGGCAGGCCCTGGAAATGTCAAGGTGCAATTTACAAACTGATTCCAGCGACAATAGAAAGTCAATGGAGAGGCACGAGCAGGTCTGTGTGCCACAGTGCCCAAAAGAAGCTCATCTCTTCCGTCACTTACACTGTAACAAATCTTTATGTTTTATTCAGCTTTTGTAAATGTAATCTCTGAGCAAAAGGGTGAATCTATCAGATTTCTTTAAAACCAATACACAAACGACAAAATAAAATAAGGTGATTTCTCTATGACCTTGATATGATGAAGAGAACAAGAAAGCAGGCAGACACATAAATACCGCTGCTGCAGGCGGCACAAAGCCGTATCCAGCTTTTTTCTCTCTCTTTGAAGAGCCAATGAAATGTTGAAGGTATAAAGAGAGACACCTCAGAGGTTTGGCTCCACGGTGTCTATAAAATCAATAAGAGCACTCCACGCGGCAACACAAACAGGGCACTGGCCATTAACAGGGCTCTGTTACAGCACACAATTACTGTTTACATAGCACTTTTTCTCAGTCGCTGTAACACACTTTAAACTGCAGCTCCCTGGAGAAGGGAACGTAGAAGTTTATACTTTAACACAGGGCTCTGAACAAAAGAACAACCTCGAACCTCCTCAAGAAAGTCAACTGTCTGCATCAGAATAGAGGCCAGACTAGCTAACTTTCACAAACTTTGTAAATGAAAACGGTAAAGAAAAATGTTCACGGACAACCTTTTTTCCACGATCAAGATGAGACCACAATGAAATGACACCGACAATATAAACTCTAACTGTGTCTATATCAACATACAAAATTGTTGCCAAAAAAAAATAGAACAAAATCTCTTTATGATTCCTTCAACAACAAAGAAATTAAACCTCTGTGTGACAATACAGTCTTTTTTGTTCTTGTTTTAATAGAAAAACATAAGCAATTTAGAATTATTGGAATTGCAGTTAGGGATTTCACTGTTTTAGCTTTTGGGAGAAGCTTTTAAGTTTTCCAAGTTTAACTATGTACAGAGTGTGTTAATTCATATAATAATATTGGGTAACAATTTATTTTGATGGTCCGGTTTGAATATTCTGTTGACTATAAGTAACTTTGCAACTACATGTCAACTAACTCTTATTAGAGTATTAGAAGACTGTCTGTTTAATATCTGCTAACTCTTTATTGTGATGGTTCCGCAACTTATTCTAAACATAACCCTACCAGTCTACTAATAGTCTATAACACTCTAATGAGAGTTAGTAGGCAACATTACTTACAGTCAACAGAATGTGTTAAAGGGATACTGTAGGAAAATAGATGAGTAAATGAGTAAAACAAACCATGCATATGAGTTGACATTCTCTTGATTTGTGCTTATAGGTGGAAGTGCAAAAGTTCTGGTCAAATGTAAAAAGAACTTTCCCAAACGACAACAATCTATAAAAAAAGTTGAGCAAAATAATTGTGATTATCAGTTTAACCATTATACTCTCACTGGGTTGGTTGTATAAACACACACGAAGATGAAGTTAACTTATTTGAATAAATCCACACGATAATCCACGAAAACAGGAACAGAGCAACATATAACACATCCACAATAGACAATACCGCACACTGAACTGAAACAGAACAGAACCGAACATATAAGCAGGTGATAATGATAGTGATTGACGAGTGCACAGCTGTACATAATTAGTGTCCGTGACAAAGGCAGACGATGACGAAACATTACGAGTCCAAACTAACATAATTGTGACATACAGCATGACTAAAATAATTTAATTGACTAAAAATTGACTAGTCAACTAAAACTGGACTAAACAAAAAAAAAAGGATAGATTGACTATGGTTGACTATAGGATGAATATGATTAAAAATAAAATAAAAAGGAAATTTAAGGACCAAGACTAAGACTAAATTAAATAAATAGCTGGCACAATGAACACAAGGACACACACACATTTCAGCTCAAGTAGGTTGGTACCAGGGTGGTGAGTTAATCAGAACTGAATCGAGAATGCCTTTTAAATTCCCCTTCAATTCCTGAATTGGAAAGGAGGTAGCAAACAGAATGCAGAATTGCAATTCGAATATGAATGCAAGGAAGAAGAATTCAAATGAACTGAAAACAAACTGAAATAAGATCAAGTTGAAGTACTAAAGCTATATATATATATTAATTGACTAAAGCACAGAACAAAATGACAAAAAATTCAAGTTTTTACATTTTATGCATTTAGCAAATGCTTTTATCCAAAGCAACTTACAGTGAAATTCAGGGTATACATTTTATCAGTTCATGCATTCCCTGTGAATCGAAACCATGACTTTGGCATTTGCTATTGCCATGCTCTACTGTTTGAGCTACAGAAAAGATAAACGACAAATAGTAATGAAATTAATTTTAACATCCTCTTTCCCCACCATTGACAGAATTTTAAATCATTTATGACACAACGCTTCCCCACCATTGATGGAATTTTACGCCAATCCATGTTTTCACTGTTATACGGTAGGGGGCGCTAGTATGCATCTTCTGAAATAGTACAGAATCTCTGGATCAAAACACAGGTGAAAAATAATCAGAAACAAGTGATAGAAGCATTGCTTATGCACATGTAAAATAATGTGATCATCAGCATTGAACAACATATAAATCAAAACTGCCTGACGTTACCGAATGAAATGTCGACCCAGGAAGGGTTAACAACTGTGAAGATTTGCGGGTGATGATGGAAGTGATCCACACCATCTATGTTTTGATAATCATTCTGAATCCGATCCGGATGTAATTTTTGACAAAAATACAATTTTCTCAGCATTTTGTTCAAAATGTAGCTTTTTTTTTTTTCATGAAACTTGCATTCAAGTGTTTATTTTATTTTTTATTTTTTTTAATGATCAAAAATGCTTGCGGTGGCTGGCAACTTTCTAAAAAAAAAAAAAACACTGGTGAATTAATAGACTAATAACAGTACATCAATCATACTAAAATAACACTGTTTGAAGACACACTTTTGATTGCTGGCATGACAAATGATTGTGTGTAACGTTGTGAAAAAATTCTTAAATTCAGAATTTTGTTCAAGTCATACAAATTGTGCCCATTTTAGACTGTCCAACATCAAAATGGATTATGCACACTTTATCTGCTCACAATTTGACCACTGACAGGAATATATGAAAAACGAGGAAAAGGAGGTTAAAAAAAAACCCTTGTTGAACACTTTAATACCACTCTGGACTGATTAGAGTAAGGCTTGAGAACATTCCTATCTTACAGTGATCTAATACCCATTTTCTAGTTTTTCTTGGTTTGAGATGACAGTTGAGCATGATCGGCAAGAGCAGCCCGTCAAGCATCAGTGCAAAAAGGTGGTTTTAAGCAGGGCTTTTTACAGACCTGCGCTTAAATAGTGACTGGTTTTACAAGGGGGTCAAAGAGGCATTCGAGATTCAGCTACGAGCATGAGGAGGAGAGAAGACAGGAGATTGCTTGACAAGCTTATTCAGACTTCTTTTAAATGGATTTTTAAGGGCTTTGAAGAGTTCTACAATGAATGCCCTGCAAAATGTTCCGTCTTTTTTTTTTTTTTGAGGTAAAGAGAAGCATATGAGAGAGAATACAAAACCATTTGATTTTTGTGCTACAGTACATAGCAGCCTATTATCATATGGCAGTACAACAGTTGCATTATATTGCGAGGTCATGTAGGGCCATCTCTGTATGCATACTAATTGGATATTATCATCAGTGTTAATCACAAATAGGGATTTATGTTTGAGTGTGCAGCAAACCCTCAATTTACATTTTTATAGGTTCACACTGGAAAGGACTGTATCGATCTATTGTTTAATGTGTGATGGTTTAAACTGAGAAAACAGTGACCTGTTAAATAACTGCTTTTCATCCCATGCAGCTCAGGAGAAATAAGATGACTCATAACTGGGAAAAAAAGTTTTTAAATGCTGTGCAAGCCAGCTCAGATGGTTTGAGTGTTCTCTTTCTATCTTCTGCACATCCCACACAAATATGCTCCCACTTTCACAACACACAGACATAACATAAGAGTCACTTGTTCTTGTAATGTTCATATTCAAAATACTGCCATTTACCTAATTAGAATGACCACTGCGAACTGCGAGTGTAAACAGAAAGGAGGAGTAAGGAGAACAAGCAGGGGGGAAAGGGAAAATGAGGAATTGCCATCACTGCAATTCAGTACCTTAGACAGGTGAGACCCAGGAGTGTTGTAATACAGGGTTAGTTGTAAAACCATCAGTTTAACTAATTATAAATAATATAAATTAGGGTGACATCACAGTTATACATGCCCATCACCCTCCTGAGCTGATTGTAGAAGTTTATGTGTAAACATATAACAGATTTACTGGACAAAACACAATTTTGAGGTAAGAAGTTCAATTTCATGTCTGGTTTAAAATTTGTTTGTGATTATTTTAATTAATGTTAATGAACTGTCAGAAAAAAAGAAAAAAAAAATCTGAAAAATCTGTACAACCTTACCTTTAGTTGCCCTTAAATGGTTAGTTCATCCAAAAATCCCAAAAGTTAGTAAAGACAATGTTTACAACACAACGTACAACACAGAAGCGCTGCACTGTTACACTACGTGAACTAACTCAGAGGAGGCCTACAAAGAGGAAAATGAATAGTTGAATAAAGTGTTTTTTTTTTTTTGTTGTTGTTGTTGTTGTTGTTGTTTTGCACACAAAAAGTATTCTCATCGATTGATAAACTTAAGGTTGAACCACCGTAATCACTTGGACTATTTTAAACATTGTCTTTACTAACGTTTCTGGGCCGGCAAGTTTTAATAACATAGAAGCCTATGGAGGAGTGAGACAGCTCTCAGATTTAATCAAAAATATCTTAATTTGTGTTCCGAAGATGAACGAAAGTCTTACGGGGTTGGAACAAAGGGTGAGTAATTACTGACAGAATTTTCATTTTTGGGTGAACTAACCCTTTAAGATACTGAATACATTTCAGACTGATGTACTGCCCCAGTAACAAGCTGTTGTACTCCTTTTTGGACTTTTTTTTCCCTGGCAGTTTATCATTAGAACCACCAGGTTCTCTTTTTCTAACATCAAAACAAGCTTTTGACAAGGAAGGCAGCACTACTTTTCATTGTGTTTCTACTAGAAGCACAAAGACTGCACAAAACGAGACAACATCACAGCTGTGAGAGTGACTAACATGCACTCACAAACTGTTTTAGAATTGTTAGCATAAGATTTTTATGTATTTCTGTATTGGTTGCAGTTTTATTTGCTGTTAGTATTGAAGTAAAAATGTTTCTTTGTTTGCAGTTATGGATATAGGCATTTGTTTGCAGTTTTGGATAATGAAATGTATAAAATGAAGCAGGTTGGGTTGGAGGTGCATTTTAGATCCAATACTTTTTATTTGCACAAATTCATAAATAGAATTTAAAATGCCTATGTTTTCAATTAGTATAACCCACTCAGGAATAGTGTCAAGAGCACTCTTTGTACTTGACCTTGATTTACAGAGTTGTAAATGTATAACCTACTTTAATATGACAGACAAATGTGGGAATTTCCAATCAGTGCTTGAGAGCGCAAAACACACTGAGTTTTGTGTTACAACATTCCCCGGTCTTCCCTATCTGAGTGATGCTGAGCATATAAGCCTGCAGAACTAGAGAACGACAGTGAACAGTGCGTTTATAATCTTTCCTGCACTGAGCTGAAAACCAAAACAAAGTGCAACGTTCTGAATTGGGTACAAGTGTCATAGCCTAATAAATATTCTGGTCAAATTGAAAGGCTGAATGCGATTTTAGCATCTCCTTTGCACACAATACGCACAATAAACATACACACTATGCATATGAATAGGCATTATGCTAAGATATTATCAACCTGTTCATTATAACTCACCTTGGTTTGGATGGCCGGGGTCCGACAACATCAATCCCGGTAAAGCAAACACGAAGAAAAATCTTTGAAAAGTCATTTTTTTGTATCCAGTTGTGGACGTAAGTCGGTGAGAGTTACTAAAGAAAACAGTCCACGACAAAATATCCAGTAATAAAATTCATTTAACTATTGTACACGATTGTGCGCGTCAGCCGCCTCGTTCCCCGCATCGCGAAAACGCGGACACAGAGCGACAGAAATGCCAGCCCATTACGCACAACTACCAGCGGCACTTGAAAAACTTACAGAATTTACCCATTAAATAGGATAGAGGCTGTGAGATAAGTTATCACTAACGATGGTTGTCAACACTTGAGATAACGATAGACTAGTTATGTTCTCAGGTCGTCAATATCCATTAACGGGCTTTCCCCTTCTCTAAACGTTAATACGCGCGTCTCTTCTTGACTCTACGTGCCGTCGACACGAGCCTGGCGTGTATCACGCGCATAAACTTGTCGAATCAGTCTCGCGCACACAGACAGTCCTGGTAGGAACGAGAGTTTCCACGACGCTTTCAGTCTCGGGCGCGCGAAACGCGATCCTGAGGTGAAAAGCCCAAGTGAGTTTTGAGGATCTAGACGGAAGACCAGCTCATCAGCACTAGAGGGTGTTCGTTTCCACTCTGTGCTGTCTGTGCTGTCCCGCGATTCTTTCAAGGGGAAGTCCGGCTTGCTTATTTAAAACATGGCACATAAACAGAAAGTATTTGGTCTGCATTTCCTGTAAGGTAGACGGAACACCCTCAATCTTCATAAATTAGGCTAGATGTAATTCGTTTCCATCATGATTGACACAACTGCGGTGTGTGTACTTAATTCTACTTTTAAGATGTTGAAACAATTCTTCGTTTGAACAATTGCAATAACAGTAAGCTTAGCTTCCTTTACTGTATTAATGCATGAAACCCATGGTAAATAACAAAATAATATCTGAAAGATATTGTGCACTTTAACATTTTGGCAGAATATATTTAGCAAGAATATAATGTACAGCAATTAATTACAACAAAATTCAGAATTTTAATATGAAATCAATGCAGCCTAGATCATTTTCAGTCAGATCACAACAGATTACTATAATAATAATAATTACATATATATATATATATATATGTGTGTGTGTGTGTGTGTGTGTGTGTGTGTGTGTGTGTGTGTGTGTGTGTTTTTAAATTTTTTTTTTTTTTTTTTTTTATAATAAATGTATGTTTGGATACAATTGCAAACTTGTTTTGTTTTAAGTCACCAATATGGTCATCATTGTTCATTTTGGCTGGAAACTTTATTCATTTTAATATTAATATTACCCTGACTGGAAATCTGGACCTGCACGTTGCAATACTGTATAAGGACAGAAAATAGTTAAAAATACTTTTGTGGCAAGCTATTTTGTTCCTGATGATATTGGTCTGCTGTAGCTTGTTGTCAACCAGGCATGCACAAGTCTCAACACTCAGCATAGCAGACTCAGCAACGATGGAAATCAAGAAACTACATTTTAGGTAAATAAATAAATAAAACAAAACATCACAGGTAACTAAAAGTGACAACAACAACATTAACAAAACAGAACAGCAAATTGTACAAAAATGCAAGGCCATAATTTATTCATGCCACAATGCATGATGGGAATCTGGGCATTGGCGTGTTGTAGCGACTTTACAGTTAATCTGCAAAAATAGTAGCAGCATTGTATTAGATTAACTTAACGTATTCACCCCTGTGAGACATTAGGCCTTGTTTCATTATTAGTTTTAATTATGCAATTGCATATAATGCAGATTACTCTATGCATATTTTTTTTTTTTTTTTTACAAACAGTTCACCTCTGAATAAAAACTGGTTATATTTCACACTTAGAGCAGCTGTGCAAATATGTGACCTGATTTATCTATTGTGGTCGAGATCCTATTAATTGCTTGCTGATATCCTGCTTGTGAGTGTCCACTGCTTGTCATGCCTGTGTAATTCAGACATCTAACTGGCGTCTAATGGTCTCAGATGTGAAAATAACTCCCTCCTTCCCCCTCATATCCCCTACATACAATCCATTCAGAATGGTTATTTTTGCGCAGCCATTTAAAGGTCATCCGATGCCATCATGCATACACAATATGCTGAATGTAATTTATTGATTGACTGGAGACATGAGGTTTTGCGGAAAATAGGTTTTTAATATAGGAGCTTGCTTGAATTAGGTTATGCTGGCTAAGCAGTAGTAATACACACAGTGTGTGAACATCCGATATGTACTGAAGGCAAGTACAGATGTTGGCAGTGTAACTCTGCAGAAGTTTTTTTACAGAAGATTTAACAGTAATTTATTACAATAAAATACTGAATTTTACTGTTAAATCTATATAAGGTTGATCATTTTCTGCAATTTAAAAAATATTATATTTTATAAACAATTAATGTTGGTTGAGTGTATGCAATGCTATTGTGGTGAGCTAAGTGCTTAAAGGATAGTTCACCCCAAAATGAAACAAAAAAACCCTCATAATTTACTCATCCTCGTTACAAACCCATAAGACTTCCATTCATTTTCAGAACATAAATAAACATATTTTTAATATGGTCTCATCAGTTTGTACATCATTTGAAAGTCGTATGTACATTTTGAAGCAGTAGTTTAAAATAAGCAACTTTAATAGTAATAATAATAACTTTAATAATAGAAGAATTGACGCAACAGTGTGCAAGTTAGCACAAACAACACCTGCAAAAGAGGAACTGAAACAGACAGCATATATACAAAGGATATTGAACAAAAGTACAGACAGGTGTGCGCTAATTAATGATAATGAAAAACAATGGTAACTGATAATAAACGGGAACATAGAAACAGGAAGCAAAGATAAACATACTAAAAGTCCTTGAAAATGAGACCAAAACACATCAAACTAAGAATATCTGTGACAATCTGCTACACCTGGCCCTGTTTGCAGTAAAATATATAGTATATACTTCACAGTATAGTATATACTTTGTACAGCAATTAGAAGTCAGGAATACAGTAAACTGTAAATCTGACCTATATTTTTTGCTATGGTGTTGTATTATTGTTGTTTTCATCCTCTCTTCCACACTCTTTCTATCCACTGGCTGCCAGAAGAGCACCATTAAAGGGTTAGTTCACCCAAAAATGAAAATTCTGTCATTAATTACTCACCCTCATGTCGTTCTAAAGCCTTAAGACTTTATTTCATCTTCGGAACACAAATGGAAATCTGTTTGATTAAATCTGAGAGCTTTCTGTCCCTCCATTGACAGCAACACAACTGACACTTCGACGCTTCAAAAAGTTCATAAAGAGATCGTAAAACTAATCCATATGAATTGAGCGGTTTATAGTCCAAAATTTTCTGAAGAGACACAATTGCTTTATAGGATGAACAGATTGAATTTGGCCTTTTATTCACATATAAACATTCATCAATTCACACATTAGTTGTGGTAAACGGAAGCTCAAGCATGTTCGCTTGACGTGCGAGAGCCAATGAGGTTCTTTCTCGTGTTGCGCAGCACATTTGAGCTTCAGGATGAGGTTTTTGCTCATCAATCAGGTTCGGTTGAGCTTCTGTTTATGTTCACTGATCAATGAATGTGAATAAAAGCCTAAATTAAATCAGTTCATCATATAAATTGATTGTGTCTCTTCAGAAAATTTGGACTAAACTGCTCAATTCATATGGATTAGTTTTACAATCTCTTTATGAACTTTTTGAAGCGTTAAGGTGTCAGTTGTGTAGCTGTCAATGGAGGGACAGAAAGCTCTCAGATTTCATCCAAAAGATTTCCATTCGAGTTCTGAAGATGAACGAAAGTCTTACGGGTTTGGAACGACATCAGGTTGAGTGACAGAATTTTAATTTTTGGGTGAACAATCCCTTTAAGCTTGAGAGATATTTGTATTTGTTGTGGTGGGCCAGTATTGAATTAAGGCCAAAGGTGTTTTAAGGTGTTTTCAAAAGTATATACTGAGAGTATAGTAGTTAAGGATATACTGTGCATCTGATATACACTGTGTATGACTTATTATTATGGTTTAATATTGTTATTTTCTTCAGGGTTATAGACTTTTTTTCAGATTTAAGAAACCAGGCAAAATATTATTTCTGCCAAAAAGCACAAACTATGGGAATATACTGTAAAGGTATAAATGCTTACACAGTCACTACCCATTAAATTTAATATTTCAGTACAAGTTTGGTTATTTTTGATTGGCTTTTGTAAGAATATTATGTGTAATATCCACTCAGGGAAGCTCATGACAGAGGGTCGGTATGTGCTGCAATCTCATTTAGCATGCTGTCAAAGTTTATCAGTAAATATGTAAAGAGATCTGACACACTGTAATTGGCATGATCACTTCATGATAAACAATCTAAATACCCTATCATAATCAAATGTGTATTCGTTAAATCATTTTACTGTATTTACTGAATGCCATATTTTATATAACATTTATTTCTTATTCTTACAATATTAAAGCTGAGCTGTTCTCATGGCGGTGTTAAATAGTTGTTCCATCTGTTTCCATTTATTGTTTGGTAAAGAACAGAGCTAACACAGATCTTCTGAATCTCTTCAGCAGAAAACAAAAGGACATATACAGTAAATGCTTCTCAATAGTCCATTGTACAATTTAAAGGGTGTGTGTGTGTGTGTGTGTGTGTGTGTGTGTGTGTGTGTGTGTACCTGTTTTTCTATCCCGGTGGGGACTTCAACCTGAATGCACACAGACTCATGGGGACTCGTGTCACAGTGGGGACCTAAATTGAGGTCCCCATGGGTAAACAAGCTTGTAAATCATACAGAATGAGTGTTTTTGGAAATGTAAAAATGCAGAAAGTTTTCTGTGATGGCTAGGTTTAGGGGTAGGGTTAGTGTAAGGAGATAGAATATACAGTTTGTACAGTATAAAAAGTCTATGGAGAGTCCCCACAAAGATAGTGAACCAGACACGTGTGTGTGCGTGCGTGTGTGTGTGTGCTGTTTGTGCTTTTGATTTCAAGAACATCATACCTAACATTGAGAAGATGACAAGATTCGTCTCCTAGTTGAAAAATGGATGATTGGCTGGGAAAAGAAAACGTCAAATGATGGTTAAAAGGAGCACAGCTGTTTGGTTTTCTCCACACCACGAGACTCCCGGACTCTCATCTATGAAGCTGTCACTTGCAAGATTGATAATGTACATGCACTGGCAGTCTCTTTAAACCTGCCAGAGTTTTCACCCTCTTACAAAAAGATGAAAGCCTCCGTGCTCTGTCTTTCCACTGGCTGCCATAAGAGCACCATTAAGCTTTTAGACCTTGGGTCCTTTAAAAGAGACGTTTGTATTTGTTAGGGTCAGTATTGAATCAAGGTCAAAATGCATATGTCACACAAAGTTTGGACCAAATGGGGATTATATATTGGTACTATATATTGTCTTTGAAGGTATTTTTGTGAATTATTTTAACACAGACCCACTCTCATATTCAAAGAGAGATAGGGATACACTAATGTGAAAAGGCCTCTTAGGTCTATAATAGCATGGGTCACGGCACTGAATTTGACCACATTCTTCTATACGATAGGCACCGGTGCGAGCTTAATTATGTCTGATTACCTTTTATAAGTCTCTGTGCGCGGGCCTCTGCTCTCGTAATGAACCGGCATGAAATCGTTAAAAAGTAATTGTGCGTTCGTCCCGGAGATAAGCCGCCGCGGCGGGACAAAGCGATCCTGACACAAAGAAGATTTCTCGGCGCGGGATCCGCGCGCAACAACCCACCGTGACTAATGGCGTGTGAACTCTAATCTGCTGCAGCAAAAGAACGAGAAGGGAGGAAGTGCAAATAAATGGAGAGAGCGTGTGCTTGGCATCATTGGACCAAACTCAGCCCACGGGGACAGCGTGACGATGTTGATTAAATAGTCTATCGGTCAATTATCAGCACCCCTACACAATCAATGTTCATTTAGATCATTACAACCGGTCGATAAACAGCGATCTGGATGTGATTCTAACTTTTCAGTAGCTCACTGACCTCCCGTTTCCACTGTGTCAGGCTATCACTTCAGCACCACGGACAGCGACACACTCATCGGCCCGATCAAGTCACTCTTTCAGAGGTATTGCAGTGTCGACACATGCAGTCAAAAGGATTCTGACTTGCTGGTAATTAGTTAATTCTTGCCTGAGTGTGTTTTTTTTTTTATTTTTTTTTTTTATTTTATTTTTTTTTGTATTATTATTATTATTATTTTTTTTTCTTATGCAAACATCCCACTCATGCCCATATCTAATCAATCCAACATACAACAGCTGTCAAGTGAATGAGAATAATCTATTTTCTGAGTCACAAATTTTCACACAGAGTTACATGGAGATAAAACAAAGCCTTGAACTTCCCCTCATGGTTCTCAGCTCCAGACAGAACACCTGGCGTGTTTGCATTAATTACCGTATTGATTGATTTTGTGGCCTGGTGAAGTGTGGCTAAGGGGGAAGATTCACTAGAAGAGGTGATACACTTGCTCAAGGGGTGGAGGGAGAATCAAACGCACTTAATGAAACAGACACGGGCGGGGAATTTATAGCCTTGTGAGCGTATTGATTGAAAGTCCAAGAATAGAGTTCCGAGAGGAAGACTGACATGTAACAACAAAAAGGGCACACCTGAAACCAAAGGATTTGTAACGAAAGGAGCTCTGTCAGTATGTGGTGGCTGTTGAGGTCAATAAACCAGTCGGAAAACCGACAAAAACAACCTTGTCTCAGATAACCCCTTGACCTCTGACTTGCGAATTGTGTAATTAGCTCAGCCTTGTTTTGATTCCAATTACACACACAACACTTTAACTACTTCATTCAATTTGAGTATTGATTAAATGTGGGAGCTCCTAGATTTAAGGAAGCCAAAGTAACAGCATGTGATTTTCTCAAGTTGGCCTGCTGTTTAAAGAATAGTGGTGCTGATTGACGTCTGACCGGCATGTTATTTGTTCTGTCTTTCACTAGCCTACCAAAGTGGCATTGTAACACACTGCGAGAACAGCAAGTAGGAAAGTGAGTATGTTGTAGCAGCATGTAAAATGTCTTGTAAAATTCTTCCTTAGATAATGTAAAACCCCTAATCTCTCACCATCTGAACCAGTTCTTTGCATCATCATTAAAGCATCAAGGGTGTTTTATATGCACTGTTTTCACATGTCAGTCTATATTTATACTACACCTGTCAGTCCACCCACTCACCTCCCATTAAAAACAAATTATTGGACATTTTCCTTTGTCCATTACAATACTTACCACTTTAAACAGTGTAGATTTGCGATGACTAGCTCTTGAAATCCACTCTCATCTGAATGTGCACACACTCATCCTATCATAAAACAAACACTCCAACATAATAAACTTATGGCAACAGATTTAAATTGCTTCCCTCTCGCTGTCCCCAAAGACTACTGTGCAATATGTTTCCGCCATCCTTCGTGTAATCGCAAAACAATTTATTCATGCACACTCTAACGCATGTTCACACATATTTAGAACATTTTGTACAGCAGTTTGCACACCTTCAAACACGCACATTGACACATCCCTATGCATTTTGACATTCATATTCACACAAATATGCACAGTCACTTTGTCATGTCCACATGTTTGACTGTGTTTATATGCATGATGCAGCTCCCAATTTGGTGCTGTAGCCATAACAGCTGGACCCGCAGCTGTGGAAAGAACTAGCCACAACATCAGCACCAAGAGGAACGGCTGACTCATTTGGACATATTCTCCCATGATGCACAAGTATTCTGGAAGCACAGCTGACTAATGCAAACGCTAATGCAGATGATGCTTTCTTATATTCATTAATCAGCATGCATCATTCAAGATGTGTGATACCTAATGCATTGGCATTTCGAGGTGGTATGAATTGAGAAGATGGCTTGTAAATTAAAACAAACAAAGTGGTTTGTGAGGGCAGATACATCTTAAGGTCAAGTAATGGCACATATGTGTGTGTTGAGAATATGATAATGAACACACAAGTGTTCAAAAGTTTGGGGTCGCTAAATTTTTTCGCTAAACAGTAATATTGTAAAATATTATTACAATATAAAATAAATGTAAATAATAATAATACTTTATTTTAATATTACTTTTTTAATATAAGTTTTAATATTTATTCATTCATGATATTTTGTAAAATTATAAATGTATTTACTGTCACTTTTGATCAATCTAATGCATCCTTGTTAAATACAAGTATTCATTTGATTTCTCTATAAAGAAATTGAATCCAAACTTTTGAACGGTAGTGTATATGTTTTGGTCGCTTCTCATGTGGTATTTATTAAATTCATGTGTGTGTTGCCCTACATTCAATCCTCGACAAATACATGAGCCTTAAACCCCCAGTAAATACCTAATCTAGCAGAAACCTTCCTGAAACTACACTTAATCCTGCAGACATCACTTTCTAGCTAATATTGTTGTCCCAGGAAAGATCTAGACACACAAAGACAGTTAGAATGTTGTGGAAATAAATTCTTTATTGGAGAACTGTCCCATAGCCCCCATACTGTCTATAGCTGGCCGCCTGGTCAACCTTATTGATGGAGGACAAAAATCTATACAGTGATGATCAAAATGCATAGTGATGAAACATATCAAGACTGTAGACTTTCAAATCCTGAGGGGGCCTGGAATATATAGATTTAATGCCAAGGTTAAACTTTTGACTTGCTGCTTAAAATCTAGTCCTCACTGCAGCTCATTCTGGCTGAGAACCGCCCACTACAGGAAGAGAAGGCCTGGTTAACATCTTAAGCAACCAATCACAGTTGATTTTGTTTTTAAGTGCCATTTAGGGGTGGGGCTATCTGAAATAGAGGTAACAGTTTACAATAAAATCTCATTTGTTAACATTAGTTAGTGCATTAACTATGAACTAACAGTGAGGAATACATTTTTACAGCATTTATTAATTCATATATAACTGTTAACACATACAACATTGGATCTTAAACAATAATGTTAATTAATGCAGTTGACTAATGCCAACAAATGAAACCTTATTGTTAAGTGTTGCCGAAATAGATTATATTGAAATAAGGTTCCAGCACACATTGTAATCCAAACGTGTAGGGATCCAAACAGGTAGTAGAATAACACACACATAGGTATAACGGTGACCGGACAGGGAACTCAGGATACACGTAACTACTATGCTAAATAACAAGGTGATGAACTAGACAGACAGTCCACGATGGAGATGAAGGCGGAAGGATGTGGCTGCCGACATCTGGGGGATGGCCAACGGAGACGAGGGCCTAGGATCCGATGGCGCAGACGGAGGGCCGATGGAGCTGAGTAATATCATTGGTGCTGGAGACCCAGGCGATGCCGTGGTGACGAGCATAGAAGACAAAGCCAGAGTACCCAAGGACTGGGGCGATGCTGCTGTGAAGAACAGAGGCGATGTCGAAGGGAAGGAGAAGCCCTCTGCTGCCATAGGGGTGGAGGAACGGAGCGGAAGATCCGCTCTGGTGGACACGGAAGTGGGAGGAGCCAAGGCGTAGCAGTCAGGTTGCCGAGATGGAGCAAAGTTATCTGAGCGTGTAGGCGGAGCCACAGGATCCACTTGCACGGGCGCTGCTGGTGGTTGTACGACCTGAGGCTCGACTTCATGGTAGGGCATCCCCAGAGACGGCGAAAGGCTGAAAGCTTCCAGCAGCAGCGGGGCTGGAGGACTGGCTGAGCTCTGTGGTGATGGAGGTGACACGAGAGTAAGGCACAGTCCACACAGATCAATGAAATGAGCAAATCACCGTCCATATAGCTCTTAATGCTGTCTTTAATCAACTATGAAGTTACAACAGAAGAATTATCATTCAGGTAGTTCTTAGTGCTGTCTTTAAACTTTAGATGCTGGGTGGGCTTGGGAGGGAGTCGATCCTTCCTCACTGACGTTCATCAGCCAGTCTTCGGTTCCCTCGGCCGCTAGTGTCGCGGGCTCACACCCCTAGTGAGACTCATTCAGGGGCTCCACTTCCGGGGCCGATGGTGAGTTCTGTCCTCTTGTTCTCGGGCTCTGACTCACTCAGTGGGTGGTCCTTCAACATCTGTGTGGGGCTCTCGTAAATTTTCTGCTGTTGAAGGTGATAAATCCGGCTCTGGGTCTGGCTGTGCTCTGAATCGGGGCCGGACGCTCTCCAGACACCTAATGACGGCCTCCATTCAGTTAAGCCCTGTGGTGTCGCTCCGATCCAGAACAAGTTCTTCAGGATCTCGTTGTCGAGTTGGCTGGTGATGGCAAGACAAAAAAACCCAGCAGTGAACGATAGAAAACCGTGGCACTCCTGAGCCACTGTGATAAATTGCTCTCTTACAGCCATTTTTTGTGGTCCGGTTATCTGTCACGGGTATGTGAAGGCAGGCAGGCAGATCAATGTTCCAACACACAGTTTACTTATAATCCAAACGGGTAGTGATCCAAACAGGTAGTAGAATAACACACACATAGGTATAACGGTGAATGGACAGGGAACTCAGGATATACTAAAGATAACAAGGTGATAAACGAGACACAGCTGAAACACACAATCTAATAATGACGGTAACCAAGGAGACAAACGAGTGGACACGTGACAAATGAAAACAAACTGAAAGTCCATGAAAACAGAAATTGAACATAACGGTGACATAAGTCCAAACGTAATATTATTTATTAATAACAGTGTTATTTTATTATTTCAAATGAGCTTTTATTTTTTATATTTTATTATTATAATTTTAATTTTAGTTTTAGTAATCTTTTGTTTTTGTCATTTTTATATATTTGTTTATATTACATTACAGTTTTAGTTTTAGTAGTTTTAGTACTTCATTAGTTGCCACGGCAACATTTCTAAATTATATATACGTTTTTTTTTTTTTTTCATCTAATATTTATATTTAATTTTATTCCAGCTTAATTTCAATTACCAAAAACAATTTAACAGTTTTAGTTTCAGTTTTAGTAAATGATAATAACAACACTGTTTAATATTATTATCATGACCTACCAGTAAGTAGTGGTAGTAAACATTATTTCACAGTTTTAACTAAGCTGATTGTGCAGTTCTGCTATAGGACTATACTGGATAACTTTTCTTTGTGTGTGAATAGACCTCTACCTTGAATGAATGGCTGATATGGAATGAATAAGACTACTGTGTGTGCACCTCTTAAGATCTATTTCATGATGACAACATGTGTGCCATTTTGTAATATTTGTGCACTAACCTGTCCGGGACAAAGGCAAAGACCTTGAGTCTAGCCATGTCGTCACTATAAAGGCTCAATGTCAAAGCGTGCAAATATATCAACGAGCTAAACAGTGTGGTGAGTAGATGTGAGATTCATTTCTCTCTCTCTTTGATCCATCATCAGATAGAGGCTGTATCAGGTTCATGGCTACACACAGCATCTGGCTCCAAGTGTTCCTCTAATTGTCCCATTAGAAACATGATGCATGCTCTGCATCTGTGCCACTGTTACAGCGTATATGCTTGTCATCACCATCTCTCACTGCCAGACCGGGGACACCGTTTTGACCTGTTAACAACAACAACAACAAAAAACCGCACATGTACAAATCAATGGATTCATGATAAAGTGCAAATTGAAAGATCATAGCTTGCTGAAAGTTAATTGGTGCAAAGTTTTAGTTTAATCTAGTTGAGGCCCGAGGGGGTTTACAAAGGACAAACTATAAACAAGTTGCCGAAAAAGACCAATTATTAATAACCGAGAGAAGCTTCCCTTTTAGACAATAAAAGCATCATTAGTGTCCTTGCAGGGGTGCACAGTCAATAGTATTGATCGGAAACAGAGACACAAACACACAGACAGACACAGAGCAAAAGACAGCAGTGCACTGATGTTGTCGTCTCACTTCCAGACATGGCCACAGAGATGGAGCCGGCACCAGCTTTTCCCCCCATATGGGTTATGATCCTGTTGGACCCCTGTGTCTGCCACCCAGTGTCCCCCAGCAGGCTGTACACGTTGCCTCAGTTTCCCCCACACAGCACGACACTAAGCTCCAATCTGCTGCTTCAGCCCTGACAGCTCAAGCACATGTTTTCCTCCTCTCCTGAACTCAAGCTGGGAGAAAGAGAGAGGAAGGAAGAGGCTATAAATGAGGGGAGGAGAGAACGCAGAGGAGGAAAAGGGAGTCGAGGTGAGCGGTACATTTTTTTATGGCCGGTTTTAATTACAAGCAGCCAGCCTGGTGGGGAGGATACGGCCACTCGACATTCAGAGGATCCTTAAAACAACACCTGTTCCGGGTGAGAAAAAGTTTTAATGACCTTCTCCACCTCTTCGGCACCTCTCTGCCACCTTCTCTTTCATCATCCGTATCTTGGCACAGCGACTTATAAGAGTTTCTATGATACATTTTTTTTTTTTTTAAATCTAGTTTAAAACACATGCAAAAAAGTTATTGCTAAGTACCTTTAGATTTTCCCTTTGTATTTGAAATGTATAAATCTATAAAGGATTTCAATGTAATGACTTATATATAATATATATATATATATATATATTAGTGGTGGGCCGTTATCGCCGTTAACGTGCTGCGTTAACGTGAGACTCTAATCGGGCGATAAAAAAATATCGCCGTTAATCTATTCTCAAAGTTGGGTTGGGAGCTGGGTCTATACTACGCAAGCTATGATGACTTTCACCTTGATATTTTAGCGCGGATGTATACCTAGCCGAATTCGGTTTGGTTTTCGGTACGCATTTTCAAACCGAACGGTTTGTTGGACCATTTTTCCTGCCGACCAAAATTTCGTTATTTCAAATGTAGGCGGGCCGCGCGTGGCAAGCGCGCTCATAATGTAAGAGACGCTGGCACGACCACAACATTGACCGACATCAAATGACAAACGTAATGTAAGCAGAACGAAACTGAGCTACACGTTATTGTGTGGTTGACGGAACGTTGTTTATCAGTTTGGACCAAAGCAGCGCGAGCCGATCTTGATCAAGCGACACTGTTACTACACAGCGCTAAGAGATCCAGTAAATAAATCATTTGAATTCGCTACTTAAGTAATAACATTGCTGCGAGATCTAGTGAGAAACTTTCACATTTCTCCGTTATTAACGGATCAAACAGTGCGTGGAAGCTAGGAAGAAACATTGTGCCATGAATGAACTATCCGGTGTCCACAGATCTGCAACATTTACCATGGATTTACTGTAGTAACACTAACTGCAACCATGGAAGTTTGGCAGGAATAGTAGGCTATAATGCTTTCAAGTAACATTACGTTGGTTTTATTTTGACATTATGAATAAAATTGCTGCCCTCAAATGTTAATCTGAACTAAAAATAGACCTTTGTTTATAACTAGGCTACTACAATATTAGGCTACATTTCATTTTTTCCAAGGAGCTGTTTTGTTTTATATGCTCCTAAGAAGAGTCTATTATAGCTCCATCATTGCTCAAAGTAAAAAAAATCATAATAAAAAAAATCATACTTTATGTTAGTTTTAATAATAAAAAAAAAAAATCTCTGGCATTTCTTCACAAGTTCTTTTAAATGTCCCTTTAAAAACACGTGCCCTTTAGTCATTATTTGGGTAGCACACATATTTTGAATGCCTTCGGCAGAATTCAAATGAGCCATTTTAATCTAGTATATCTATTTTTTTTTTAGAATTTCAATGTGATGACTGTCTATCTCACAATTTCGAGTTTGCATCTCGCAACTCTGACTTTATTTCTCAGGTCAGAATTGTGAGATATAAACTCACATTTGCAAGAAAAAAAGTAAAAATTGCAAGTTTATTTCTCGCAATTGTGAGTTTATGTCTCACAATTCTGATTGTATAACACGCAATTACGACTTTATATCACGCAATTCTGACTTTATAACTCGCAATTGTGAGTACAGGTGCTGGTCATATAATTAGAATATCATCAAAAAGTTGATTTATTTCAGTAATTCCGTTAAAAAAGTGAAACTTGCATATTATATAGACTCATTACATGCAAAGTGAGATATCTCAAGCCTTTATTTGTTATAATTTTGATGATTATGGCTTACAGCTTGTGAAAACCACAAAATCAAAATCTCAGAAAATTAGAATATTACATGAAATCACACAGTAATTACACAGTAATCCCATGGTCATTGAACCAGGTTTTGGTTCTTTTGGCAGTGTGGGCAGGTGCAAATCCTGCTGGAAAATGAAGGAAGCATGAAGTGCTCTGGAAATGTCCTGGTAGACGGCTGCGTTGACTGTGGATTTAATAAAGCACAGTGGACCAAAGTCCTCTTTTCTGATGAGAGCAAATTTTGCATCTCATTTGGAAACCAAGGTCCCAGAGTCTGGAGGAAGGATGGAGAGGCACACAATCCAAGATGCTTGAAGTCCAGTGTGAAGTTTCCACAGTCTGTGTTGGTTTGGGGAGCCATGTCATCGGCTGGTGTTGGTCCACTGTGCTGTCCACTCAACGCAGCCGTCTACCAGGACATTTCCAGAGCACTTCATGCTTCCTTCAAGCTTTATGGAGATGCTGACTTCATTTTCCAGCAGGATTTGCACCTGCCCACACTGCCAAAAGAACCAAAACCTGGTTCAATGACCATGGTATCCCTGTGTAATTACTGTGTGATTTCATGTAATATTCTAATTTTCTGAGATTTTGATTTTGTGGTTTATCAAAATCAAGCTATAATCATCAAAATTATAACAAATAAAGGCTTGAGATATCTCACTTTGCATGTAATGAGTCTATATAATATACAAGTTTCACTTTTTTAACGGAATTACTGAAATAAATCAACTTTTTGATGATTTTCTAATTATATGACCAGCACCTGTATATGTCTTGCTATTCTGAGAAATAAAGTTTATAACTCGAAATTGTGAGATAGAAAGTCGCAATTATCCTTTTTTTTTATTCTGTGGCGGAAACAAGTTCCCATACTAATGAGAGTTAGTTGACATGTAGTTTATTATGATTTTTAAGCCATTTGGTTTACGAGGACACAGGAAGGGTTGACGTCGTACCCATGTCACTATACACATTTGTGTCCTCATAAACCATATGTACATGAACACACACACACACTATAGAATTGGTGTAATCATATATTTTAATAAATGACATGACGTCACTGACCTTCTTAGCACTCTCCCCATTATTCTTCATTTTCATGCTGTAAAAAACAGTTTTGTCATCAACTTGTCAAACTCTGTATGTCATAGTTGATTTTAAGTTGTTCAAAGAAAACAACTAAACTTTTGTGTCTTTCCTCTTTCTGCCTAATGCATGCTAAGTAACCATTTAGAGAGACATATTTGTTCAAAATTCTGCCATCTGGAGCAACAAAATAAATGAAAAGCTATTTAAATCCCCAGATAACAATGCGTACAAGCCGTTAGATATAATTAGAAACAAACTAAGTCAGCTATGAACATATCATAAGAACACATAATCATTTAATCTCAAGAATGGTCTCTTGTGAATTTCATGCCATAAGCTAAATAAAGCTCATACTGTTCATTCTCCAGGACTCAAATTCAGCACAGGGCCCTTCATTGAGTGTTTTTAGTGCTGATCTACACACAGTTCAAGCTTTTCAGTGCTAAACATAGGTGGTTTGTGCCAAGGGGTAAAACTAATATGGAGTCAGTGACTTCTGTTCGACTACACAAAGTGAATTGGGGACTAATCTTATGACTGCCAGTATTAACTGTGAACAGCGATTACACCCCATCAACTCTTCCTGCCAACAGATAACCACGGGGCCATAGAAATTATCCTCAAAATATTGAATATTGAATTGGCTTTTAAAATTCACTGGCCATAACTAACAGCAATGGAATGCTGATTAAGATTAACGTCCAATGACAAGGAAAGTGTGAGAGAGTGAGAAAGAAAGAAAGAAAGAACTTGTACTGTACTACTAAAAGCTCATGCACATCAAAGCTGTTCTTTTGAGCAAGGAACAATGGTAATCAATGGACCACGATCACACAGTTCATGGTTTGCCTCTTGAGGATCTTTAACCTAAAACATTTTGGAAAAAATATATATTTAACAGTAAAAACAAAGCATATTCTTAATGTTTACATTTATTCAACACTCAGCACTCTTGTTAGGAAAAGAGTGTGACGTTTGAGATCTGAACTACTGATCCCTCCTTTAGCAGCAATGAAGTGTTTCTAGGATTTCTGCACAGATGATTTCTTGTTTCTTGTTGGTTCGTCTTCAGAAAACCACTTCAGGTCATTTATATTTTTATATTTGTCTAGCAACAACTGTTCACCACAGGTCAATGGTGTTACCTTATTTTACCAGATTTTCAAACATGACTAAGCTTTACAGGACAGCAGAAAAACAGCTATTTGTCTTGTGATAAAGTAGATTTACAAGTTGTTTAATAAAATGTAAGCAAATAAAAAAATAATTAAATAAAAAGTTAATTAATTAAAATAAATACATGATTCCATGATGGGAACCCCTAAAAGGTTATATGAAGCATCTGACAGAACCCTTTAAAGCCCCCCTGTGGTAAAAATCATGCTTTTTTTAAATGTGTATATGTGGTGTTTTTAACCTGTTAACCTTCACCAGTGCGCGGACGCACTGAAGCGTTTTTTTTTTTTTTTTAGTTCAAAGTTACCAGATTTAATGTTATACCCCGATAAACTATACATCATTAAAAAGATATAAGACTCAAGTACTTTAATGTCCTTTCTAGAGCTTGGAAGTTCTGGACCACATTCATTTTCATAACTGGATAAAAAATGGCTGAAACATCTTCTTTTGTGCTCCGCAGAATAAAGAAACCCATCATCGGTTTGGATCCGACATGAGGGTGAGTAAATGATAACAGGGTTGTTCACAAACTTCCTGTCACTGATTAAACTGAACATCATCGAGTTTTACCAAGACAAAAACTTGTGCCGTGTCTATCCGTCATCCACACACACCCGTGTGTGTTCTGCTCACTCTGTCCTTGCCAGCCACTGACACACGGCTATAGATTGCGCCTCCCTCTCAATCAATGCAAACCCACTTAGTCTACAGAGGCAAGCACAGGCGCATTTCTCCACATCTGCGCTGACTTCTTTATTTTCATCACCAAAGCAAGGTCATTCAGGCTCATCTAATAAAACAGAATATGATGCAAAGATCTGTCTTTTCATACATCGCACGCAGATGAAGAAGATGTCAATTGTTCTGTCATCACTAACGTCCCTGTCAGGTGGGAAGGACACATTCATGCACTGAGGCCTAGCGGTCTGAAAGCATTGGAATTGCAAAGAGGATTGTGGGGATCTTTTGTATAATCAGCCCCGGGAATGACTATTGATTTCTGTTAGAGCTTTCTGGAGAGGAACCAGGGGCCTGATTGTACATTCATGCCATATAGATATTCTAGCAAGTGTTGAACTGGTAGGGCTGTCTGGACCAGGCATGTCACAAGCTTCTGGGCTGGGCCTTGCTGGTAGATACAGAAGAAAAAAAAAAACACACACACACGGTAAACACAAGCACACATGCAAAACACTCCCGTCACGTATTTTCCCACACACATACGCACCCCGCTGAACTTTGTCCAGCAACGGCAGTGGATTGTGGAAAAGCAATTAACACATTCATCAGCTAGGAGACATACAGAACTCTGAATTGTCCCACTTCCTGTCTACATCAGAGCCAATTTTATTGTCTCCGCATGCACAGAGCATTAAATGGGTGTGTAAATGCTGCAAAAGTGAGGAAGTGCTGGGAATAAAGGACTGTGGAGAGATTGATTTGGCAGAAAAGGTGACTCGATTATAACAGCTGTGAACCGGCACGGAATGTTGAGCTAACAGGCATGTGCAAATATGTCTAAGCACAGCGAGGGAAGAGCAGGTGTGCACGCATATACTTGCTGCTGTTTCAGTGTGTGTGTATGTGTGTGTGCCAGGACATTTATCCAAAAATGTAACTCTTTCACAGTGTTCTAAAAATTAGGCAACATATTTTTGCTCCTTCCTAAGATACCTAAGAAAATGTTTAGCCAAATGTCAAGGCATTACTGCCTTTTTTCTTCATTTAGTCATTGTTTACACTTGGTATTAAGATGAGTTTTGGTCGATCGGATCCCAAGTGGATGAGGGAGACACATACACGTTTATCCCTGGAGTTTTAATCCGTCTCTTTTGTCCACTTTCAACCAACCACTCCTGTCCTGATTTCTTCGAGGGGAGGGTATATAGGCAGGTAAATGTATGGGCTTTTTCAGATCTTTCAATCTAATGGGCGAAATAAGCTCACACAATTTACATATGAACGCACCCAGAGACGACGGATTAAAACACCAGGGATAAACATTTTTGCCCGGACAGCCGCAAGATCACGCCGAACGCTGTGAGTGTGTGTTAGAAATCAGGAATGGTGAAAGAACTTTGTGCTAGGTACGTTTTTCATCTTCAAACCAAATTTGGGTCTTCAGCCGACAACGTGTAAATCCCGTCTGGCTAACGGGCTTCTCATAATTTTTATGCAGTAGGCCAGTAGGCGGAGAGTTGGCGGAGAGTAGGCAATCTTTTGTCTTTACCTCTGGAAGTGGTCGAAAGTGGACAAGCTCATAATGTTTAGACCCCGTTTACACCTGTATTTAAGGTCGTCCACTTGTGATCCGATCAACCAAAACACATCTTAGTTCCAGAATGCATTGCAATGAACAATGAATCTAATTGGGGGAATTCAAAGATGGTGGAAAAAGGAAGACAAAGCAGGAAAAATGTTGATAATAAAAATGAGACTACAACCACATTACTTTTTGATGCTTAGAAAAATGTATTACCAAAAACAAAACATACTAACAAACACACACACAAAACACAATATCCATAAAAAGCATCAAGAATATATTAAGAGGCAAAAAGTGCTCAGTATAATAACACAATGTTTTCATCATCAGAGTTTAAATAAAAGCAGAAAACCTGATGCCATTTATAAGAGTTATTTACCATAGCTCTTCCAGTTAATGTATATTACAAATATTCAACAGATGTCACAGACTAACACTATACTGTTCAAAACTTTGTGGTCAGTCATTTCTTTTCTTCTTTTATCAAAAGTGACAGTAAAGACATTTAATGTTACATATGATTTTTATTTTAAAGCTACACTGTGTAACTTTTTTAGTTGATTCTTAGCAAAAAACACTTAGTTCTTTCAAAAATATATGTGCTCATTAATGTATATTTACTTCTTTCAAGTAATAAAGTATTCTCTTAAGTTTATAATCTGCCATTGAAAGTACATACGGGTGAGGGGTTTGAATGCCGGTCGCCATGTTGCCCCTCCATCTTGAAACTACATTAGCCAAAGAGGGACATGCCTGTAAATTCAAGCTTCGCCTTTTGCGTTTTTCACTCAGTGACACCGTGACGAATGCGAGGGGGAGATTACTCGCGAGCTCGCGAGTGCCGGCAGATTTGAAAGATAGTGTGGTGTGTGTGTGTGTGTGTGTGTGTGTGTGTGTGTGTACTCACATTTGAAAGAGAGAATTAAAACGTCAACGCGACAGACAAATCAGCAAGACCATAGTCAATATTGGAGTAACTTTTCCCAGATGGAAAGAGCTCATGAGGAGAAAAGATTTTAAAACGGACGCCGAGGTTGCCTGCTTTCTTCTCGACAGGTAATTCAGCCTGTTGTAATTCATTTGTGTAAATTCGAAGTTTTATAGTTGCTTGTCTAACCATAGCATGGTTGTGCATAACGCCAGAACGACCTCTAGTATAACTTCATCCTCGCGTCAATGGTGAAAGTATTGTTTACCTTGTAACATAAATCTGTGCTGCGACGGATCACAGGTGATGAATAGTTTTAAAGGCGCAATTTTTTAAGCTATATAAAAAAAGGACACTGTAAATTTTAGTTATTTTTAATTGCTTTTACTTTGTACACATTGTAACGTTAGCCTAATCTGATTATGCTGGGATAGCCGATTCCAAGGGTGACGTTTACCTCCTGACATCTGTCCTGTAGTTTTATTCATTTTAGACATATTGTTTATTATTGTCATGGACGAAGTCGATAACTGGAAGCCATGTTAATCTTGGAATAATACGGCCACCGTAGGAGTGAAAACGCCCTCGGAATTGAGAGGAACAGAAACTAATATTCACTGGGTAGTCATATACAATTTCACCGCTAGATGGGGGAAAATATCACACAGTGTAGCTTTAAATAAATGCTGTTGTTTAGAACTTTAATGTCATGGTTTCCATAAAAATATTAAGCAGCACAAATGTTTTCAACATTGATAATAATAAGACATGTTTCCTAAGCACAAAATCAACATATTAGAATGATTTCTGAAAAATCATGTGACACTGAAGACTGGAGGAATGATACTGCTTTGTCATCACAGGAATAAATTGCATTTTAAAATATATTAAAATATTAAACATTTACTTTAAAATAGTAATAATATATCACAATATTGATTTTTTGATCTAGTAAAGCCTTGAACATATAAGACTTTCAAAAACATTTAAAAAAAATCTTACCAACCCCAAACGTTTGAATATCAATTATACAGTACATATCAAAATGCATAATACACATCATCATTTCGAACACTGATGAAGCATGACAATGTAAAAAGAAAACTTTCTGTGCTGCATTGAGCACTTTTTGGAATTATTAATATTATTGGTACTTTGTAGGGATATTTTGTGTGAATTATACATATAATTTCTTCAATATGGACAAGTATTGATAAGAAATAATTAAATATTAACATAATTAAAAACCTAATATTTCATGTCCAATTAGTGTGTACTATATATATTTATGCTTAAAGTATTCTGTTGTTTTGTGGCACCTGTATTGAAACATGTATTGTGAGAAATGTCTTTAGAGTTCTATTGGTATAACATGCAGTTTGCATTTGTATAACAAGCGATTTGCATCATGTTCACTAAAGGGATGTTCACACTGAAAGCATTTAGTAGCGACAAAGCAATGAGAGTTGGAAATAATGTTAATGCAAATGAATAACAACAAAATGAAACAACAATGGGAGGGCAAACAGGAATTTGCCAGCTAATACGGCAAAATAGCAACGCCTACTACAAACCAACAGCACAGCGTTTCAGTGACCTCAGTGATTTATAGTTGTCTGTGTGAACACCCCAATACGATGCTCCATTTCAGTTGCCTATAGGCAGTAGGCAGTAAGGCAGCTTACTAGGTTTTGGAACAGATTCTTTCTCCTCCACACTCATCCTCACACTATCCAAACAGGTAATGTGAGATAATTATACTTGAAAGCACTCAGCTACACACATACACAACCACACACACCAATACATAACCGCAGACGGATGAAATGTCCTGCTTAGCATTGACAAGAGCTCTCTGCTAACTCTTTTGCACTACACAGCTAAAAATACACCTGCCTCCATCCCCTAGTGTGTTCTCTCTTCAGCTTCCCTCGAGAGCCTGGATGTGCATGTGCATAACAGAGTGTGTGTATGCATATGTGTGTCTTCGTGTAGGTGGTTGGTGAAAACGCAGCACTAAAACCCAAACTGTGGTACTTGAACTCAGCCCACTGTGATGAAATAAGAGGCTATAAGCATTTACTCCTCCGACGAACATGAGGAGAACTATTTTTGATGAAACAAAGAACATAATCTCGCCTTTAAAATAATATTTGGTGCAGTACAACTGCACAGTGTTCAGGAGGTACATCTTTTGGAGGAGAACATTCTGATTGTTCCTTCTTTTGTTCCACAGATAGTAACAAGTTAACTCAGCTACCACTGAGAAACTGTGGGTACTTTGCCTCTGAATAGGTACTGTAGCTCTTCTGCAGGTCTGAAGAACTGCAATTTGCCAGCAGTCAAGTTATGGTGTGAGGAAGTGCCCACGCCACTGCTGTTGACATTATTTAGTGTATATATGCATTCAGTATGTACGTAGACAGACATGCATGCATGTTTATTGTGTGTGTGTGTGTGTGTGTGTGTGTGTACATACATATATTTACACACAAAGTATATGAAGAAATGTTTAAAATTCTATAATTATGTTTATGGAAAAAATTTATTATTTGTGTAATATGTAAATATATTCAAAATTTGTATTACACATAATTATTGTGTATAAAAAAAGCATAAAAAGCATATATTATGTACACTATATTCAAATGTTGGGGCCAGTAAGATTTCTTTTTAAGAAATTAGTAATTTTATTTAGCAAGGATGCATTAATCACAATATTACAGTTTTTACTGTATTTTCTCTCTCTCTCTCTCTCTCTCTCTCTCTCTCTCTCTCTCTCTCTCTCTCTCTCTCTCTCTCTCTCTATATATATATATATATATATATATATATATATAAGGCGTTTACATCTTCATCCTTCCTCCCACACTTCCCACATTTCTCTTTCCCATTCCTTACTATTTTTCCCCCTTCCCTTCTTGTATCTAAGGCGTTTCATATTTAATGCAGCAAGGGTTACAGGCAACCCTCAACAGTTCATGATTGCGTGCAAATATTTACTTCCACAGCAGTGCGAGGTGGGGTCAGGGGCAGAGGAGCTGGGGAATCGCTAAAGACATGCACACACTTCACATGCAAAGACCTTATCTGACATCATTGCATCTGACATAAGCACTGGCTGACTGCGTGTCGCACTGTGTGTGTGTGTGTGTGTGTGTGTGTGTGGCTGTGGGGGGTTCTATGAGATTAGGGGTTGGGGAAGAAACAGAGAAAGATGAAAATGATTGGGAATTGGTTGGACAAATAATAACAGACAATAGTAAAATAGAAAGTGGCATGTATTTGTATGCACCCATTGCATATGGATGTATGCAAAAGTGCATGCAAACTTGCGTGTCTGTGAGCTGACAGCAGGTTTGATGTATATTTGAAGAGACAACTGCATTTGTGTGTGTGTGTTCGTGTGAATGGACAACTCTCTGCTGTGTTTGGGCTTGAAAGGGTAGAAGCACCATCACAAGTCTGGAAGAACATCAAAACACAATTAAAGCTGCAAGCAGCGATGAAAGGGCCCTCGCACCCGTGCCATCAACACTCGGTGGCTTTAGGAAGACAGAGCATGGTTGGGAAATGTACATTTAAGGAGGTATATATAGTAAGAGTATGTCAAAGTCAGTTACAAAATGTTTTGTATAATGGTGATAATAGCATGCTTCATGACTCAGCTAAGTGTTGCTAGCATGTTTAGTCTGTTTCTAGCATGCTTAGTACACAATAATTATGTGGTTAGTACTGCATTACTGTGTTAACCATGTCAGTTTCTGTTGCCAGTAGGTGGCGTTATGACTATAACTGAATATGAGCATGGATGTGTGTTCAGGACAGAACTCTTATCAAACTTGTGAAGTTTGGTGCAAATTGGACATTGCCTTCTTGAGTAACAACAAAGTCATGTTTCATTGAATTAGCATTCTTTAGCACTTAGCTAAGCATTACTAGCATGTTTTAATATGTTTCTAGCATGTTTAGAACTCAATGGCATTTTTAACATGTTGCTAGAACGGCATCAACGTGTTAAACATGTCACTTCCTGTTGCCAGTAGGTGGCGCTATTACTATAACTGAACATTCTCATGTAGATGTGTTCAGGCCATGACTCTTATCAAAAGTGTGAAGTTTGGGGCAGATTGGACATTCCATGCCTGAGTTACAGCAAATTCCTATTTAATTGCAATAATAGCATGCTTTAGCACTTAGCTAAGAGTTTGCTAGCATGTTTTAGCATGTTTCTAGTATGTTGTTAGCATGTTTAACACTTGCTGGCACTTTTTTATATGTTATTAGGAGTCCATAACAGTGTTAAACATGTCACTTCCTGTTGCCAGCAGGTGGCGCTATTACTGTAACTGAATATAAGCATGGTCATGTGTTCAGGACAGAACGCTTATCAAAAGTGTGAAGTTTGGGGCAGATTGGACATTCCATGCCTGAGTTACAGCAAATTCATATTTAATTGCAGTAATATCATTCTTTAGCACTTAGCTAAGTGTTTGCTAGTATGTTTTATTATGTCTCTAGTATGTTGGTAGGATGTTTAGCATCTACTGGCATTTTTTTATATGTTATTAGGAGTCAAGAACAGTGTTAAACGTCACTTCCTGTTGCCAGCAGGTGGCGCTATGACTATAACTAAATATGAGCATGGACATGTGTTCAAGAGATAACTCTTATCAAACATGTGAAGTTTGGGGTAGATTGTACATTGCCTTCTTGAGTAACAACAAAGTCCTGTTTCATTGAATTAGCATGCTTTAGCACTTAGCTAAGTATTGCTAGCATGTTTTAATATGTTTCTAGCATGTTTAGAACTCAATGGCATTTTTAACATGTTGCTAGAACGGCATCAACGTGTTAAACATGTCACTTCCTGTTGCCAGTAGGTGGCGCTATTACTATAACTGAATTTGAGCATAGACATGTGTTCAGGCCATGATTCTTATCAAACGTGTGAAGTTTAGGGCAGATTGGACATTCCATGCCTGAGTTACAGCAAATTCCTATTTAATTGCAGTAATAGCATGCTTTAGCACTTAACTAAGTGTTTGCTAGCATGTTTCTAGTATGTTGCTAACCTGTTTAGCACTTGCTGGCTCTTTTTTATATGTTATTAGGAGACCACAACAGTGTTAAACATGTCACTTCCTGTTGACAGCAGGTGGCGCTATTACTATAACTGAATATTCTCATGTAGATGTGTTCAGGCCATGACTCTTATCAAACGTGTGAAATTTGGGGCAGATTGGACATTCCATGCCTGTGTTACAGCAAATTCCTATTTAATTGCAGCATTTGCATGCTTTAGCACTTAGCTAAGTGTTTGCTAGCATGTTTTAGCATGTTTCTAGTATGTTGTTAGCATGTTTAGCACTTGCTGGCACTTTTTTATATGTTTTTATATGTCCACAACAGTGTTTAACATGTCACTTCCTGTTGCCAGCAGGTGGCACTATGACTGTAACTGAATATGAGCATGGTCATGTGTTCAGGATAGAACGTTTATTAAAAGTGTGAAGTTTGGCGCAGATTGGACATTGCCTTCTTGAGTAACAACAACATCCTGTTTCATTGAATTAGCATGCTTTAGCACTTAGCTAAGTATTGCTAGCATGTTTTAACATGTTTCTAGCATGTTTAGAAGTCAATGGCATTTTTAACATGTTGCTAGAATGGCATCAACGTGTTAAACATGACACTTCCTGTTACCAGTAGGTGGCGCTATTACTATAACTGAATATTCTCATGTAGATGTGTTCAGTACAGAACGCTTATCAAAAGTGTGAAGTTTGGGGCAGATTGGACATTCCATGCCTGAGTTACAGCAAATTCCTATTTAATTGCAATAATAGCATGCTTTAGCACTTAGCTAAGAGTTTGCTAGCATGTTTTAGCATGCTTCTAGTATGTTGTTAGCATGTTTAGCACTTGCTGGCACTTTTTTATATGTTATTAGGAGTCCATAACAGTGTTAAACATGTCACTTCCTGTTGCCAGCAGGTGGCGCTATGACTATAACTGAATATGAGCATGGTCATGTGTTCAGGACAGAACTCTTATCAAACGTGTGAAGTTTGGGGCAGATTGGACATTCCATGCCTGAGTTACAACAACTTCCTGTTTCATGGCGAAACATCGAAATTTATCAGGCCGCCGAGGACCCGCCCTTTGACGAAAACTCAAGATCTTCGCAATTTAACGTCGCAAAGGCCTTAAGATTACACTCACCAAATTTGAAGATGATCAGATTAAAACTGTAGGAGGAGTTCGTTAAAGTACGAGGCCTGAAAATGGCAAAAACTGCACAAAAATCTGAGAGGAAGTTCAAAATGGCTGACTTCCTGTTGTGTTTAGGGCTATGCTCCAAGAGACTTTTTTGTAGGTATTAGGTCATTACATGTATGTACCGAATTTCGTGCACGTACGTGGAACGTTGCGGGAGGCGCACTCCGTTGAAATTTTATAGGTGGCGCTATCGAGCCATTTTGCCCCGTCCAATTCTGAAACCTATATCAGATGTAAATTTTCGCCAGTTCTGATGCGTGTGCAAAGTTTTGTGAGTTTTCGAGCATGTTTAGGCCCTCAAAAATGCAATTAAATGCGGAGAAGAATAATAATAATAATAATAAACAGAGCAATTCCAAGAGGGTCCTCACACCATCGGTGCTCGGGCCCTAATTAACGGATGACATGAAGCAAGAGACAGAGGAAAAGAGAGGGAAAGATGGATAGAGAGAAATAAAAAGAGCATGAAAATGTGAGTTGTTATGACAAGCTGAACTACCCTGAAGAGACTATAGCATCTTTGAATCCTCCTTTCCCCACTCAAGTATTCTAGAAACTACATCTACGTATTCTAGAAACACCCCACAGCAGTTTATCATCCAAAAGGATTATGGGAGATGCTGAGCTCGATGAGAATCCCAGCATTTTTATCAGTGTGCAGAATAAACAGTGCGGTTCTGCTACGTTACATGTCTGCAACAACAAAAGTTCCCAACTGTGTTAAATTTGTCTTCTTTTTTTTCTCATCTTATGAATTCTTTCAAATCTGTTTTGAGCTGTCATCACCATTTAGGACTAAGTATTAAAGAATAGACGGGGAGAGATTTAGAGGGAGGGAAAGGGAGAGCTGGATAGGCAGGTTTTAACTGGATCAGAGCTTTGGGTCTCACTGGGAATCTCTCACAGGTGTGTAGGCGTCCAACATTTTGTTCTCGTTCTGTCCCAGACAGGTTAAATTACCTTCTTTCATCTAAAGAGTTGAAGGGGGGTTGAGCACTAATTAAGTTTGATACTTTGGTGGGTTGTCTCCTGTGTAGGGAACTTTGGATAAGTTTCAGATGTTGAATTAGGTTCGACCTTGAATTAACTGGTTTGGCCTTTAAAGTCCACTCAGGCCAAACTGAGCAGAAAATTGTGTTGCTGGTCAAGTGCTTCCATGCATTTTGAGTGTGTTTGTATTTTTGGATTTACATTTATATTCATTCATTTTGTAGACTTTTATATAGAAAGATTTGATTGAGCAATATAACATAAGCGTTTCATTCTAATAAAGCAATACAAAACTCAAAATTGCTCAGAGAAGTAACAGCTAAAAAAAAAATGTTTTTTCTTTGTTATTAACATGACTGAATCAAGGTCTCCCAGTGTCTTTAGCCATTTCTTGAAGGGATTCAAGAAGGGTTTGAAAGATCAGTCCACCAGCGAGGAACAGTGAAAGTTCAGAAAAGTGATTTTGTCTTTTTTGTTTGCAATTACGCTCACTTACTGAGAACATCTTCTGGAAAAGAGCAGCAACTGACACCCAGTGAAGTGAAGAGAGCTCTAGAAGAGATCCTCTCTTCGCATCACTGGCTGTCGGTGAGATCATTTGTTTTGCTGAATGGTGGAGTTGTATTGCATTGTTGGAGTGGCTGGGATTGAGTTGGAAAAGTTCTGTTTTCATTCAAACCAAGATATCTTTCAGGCAGGCCAAGATCTGTGCAGCTACATTGTTTGCATTGATACCTATTAATTATTTAACACTGAACAGACAGACCAAGGTTAAGGCACCCATACCATTCAGTATGCACTGACGCAGATGTCCAGTGAAATATATCTCTAACATTTAGACACAACACCCAGACGTAGATGTATCAGCTTTCTCCATCTCTCACTTCAATGCAACAACCTCACACTAAAAGTAAAAAAAAGAATCCCAGCATAATTTCCTGTATGACACAGATATACTTGAGTGATATTCCATGCTTATGACACACACATGCTGCAGTGAATATAAATTACACTTGATTATCTATTGTGCATCTTTATGAATTGGCCTGGGAAATCGCTGGGGAGTTTGGAGCAGGCACTAAATCAAGGCCAGACTGTCTGATCACTCAGTTGTTTCACCGGAACAAGCCTTGAAACACCATTCTGTGTTATTTACAGCTTTGTTTGGAAACCATTCTGAATGAAGCTTTCTCTGTATTTAATGCCCTGGATTTCTGAAACTATTGTCTGTACAGTGTTTCTGCTTTGTTATTTAGTTGAAGGTTGGCAGAATGAATGCAGGAACATGAGCTTGTTGCTTGTTTAGTCAGTTTTATACCTCACTTGCTTCATGCGAATCTGTTAAAACACTAACAAGCTGGCACGACTGACGTGAGAGATGTACTGTGTGTAACTGTGGGATTTAATGCTTTCCTTCTTATTCACACATTCACACATTCACAAAAGTCATTTTTGTTTGTTTTGTTTTGTTTTTCTGCTGAAAAATCCACCATAAACCAGCAAGAATTCCATGCTGGTCCAGGCTGGTTTATGCTGGTTAGTGCTGGTATGGTGTTGGTTTAGCTGGTGGACCAACATAATCATGCTGTTCCCTTTCAGTCGTTCACGTTCGACGTAGTCGACGTGTCGACTGATTGGGATCACGCTTAGGGAGCCTGTCATCTTTGAGTATTGATAAAACAAGCCAATGCACATTGGCGTGCAAGATTTGCATCTCGCATCTTGCATACCTCGCAGCGCGGGTATAAACACTGAAGCAGATGGACGCACCACTTGTCTTTCGCTTCGGAGCAGATCGGTCTTCATGTTGATGTCTCTGAAGAGTGTTGTTATATTCCAATGAGCGAGTGTGTCGGTGCTTCTTCAGGAAGTCTCTCCCGGTGCTGCAGCGGTGGTCACGAGCTTTCTGAGCTCTCAACTGCTGTTTTAACAGCATCACATTTCTGTTTGTGTTTGCTTGTCTGACGGCCGGTAGAGGGCAAAGAAAGTGAGTGCTTCACTGGTACAGGCTGCACCATCCCTGTCAGTGTTACCGCGATCATTCCCCTGTGTGCTCCGGCACTGGTGAGAGTTTTTCATTTCCTGAAAGAACAACTCGAGTGCGTTTGCGTCTTTTTCAAGATGTCATTCCAGTGCTTCTGGATGCGGTCGTTCCCTGTCCCCCTCAGACGGTCACAATTGTTGCATCACGTGTTGGGGCTTACAGCACGCTGAAGCAGCTTTTGTGGATGGCTCATGTTCCCATTGTGGGAATATGACTGTCTTGTTGTTGAGATCGAGACTCGCCTTCGTCCGTGAAGGTGGAGTCCCCATTACCACGCCCCACCCTGGGGTGCCGTGTGGGATGGGTGATCGGAGGATAGTGATGGAGTTCCTGCCCGGTAACCAATCCCTGTGGGCTCCTCACTCCTCCATCACTCCGCAGCCGGTGGAGTCCCCCGTTGAGAGCGCTGGTCCCTCTGTAATGGACCGACCAGACGTTTCATTCGGGGTCCCTCCAGAGGACAGGATGCCGATTGCAGTATCGGAGGGTGGAGCCGAGGCTGTCGGGCTCGAGTGGAATCCTCCACCATGTCCCGCTCAGTCTTGGTTGGATAATTGGTTTCTCGGGGCGGGCCGTGCTGGTTCTCAGCCTGCCGCCCCAGTGCCTTTCTTTCACGAAGTGCATGGAGAGCTTACTAGGTCGTGGATGGCACCTTTTACTGCCAGAAACTGCCTGGATAGCTCCTCCCCCCTCACTTCCCTTGACGGAGGAGCGCTGAAGGGTTGCGAAGCTATCCCGCCAGTGGAGCGGTCTGTCGTGGCACACCTGTGTCCGGTGGCCGCTGCATCTGTTCTTACGGGCAGAGCTTACAAAGCTTGTGGGCAAGCCACCTCCTTTTTGCATGCCATGGTGTTGCTACAGGTCTATCAGGCCAAAGCACTCATGGACATGGACGAGGATAGCCTAGACCGTGCGCTCATGAGTGAGCTCTACACCGCAACTGACTTGGCTCTCCGGAGCGTTGCAGCCTGCACGATCGGTCTAGTGATGTTTACACTAGTGGTCCAGGAGCGGCATCGTTGGCTCAGCCTGGTTGATATGGTGGATGCGGACAAGGTTCGGTTCCTGGACTCCCCAATATCCCGGGTTGGGCTGTTCTCTGCCACCCAAGAGCAGAAGGAGGCCATCCTTCCTGCTGCCATCACCCCGCCGCCGGTGGCAGTTCCTCCACCTGCTCATCGCCGAGGGCGTCCCCCTGCCGCCGCTTCTGCTCCCGCTGGGCCACCGCAGCAGCCTTCACCCAGGCCTCAGCAGAGAGCCAGCCGCAAATGTAAGACCAAGCGTCCCTGACACAGGCTGGGCTGCCTGCCTGCCTGCGTTGCAATCTGCAACATTGCTTCAGTGTTACTTTATCTCTCTATAGATTGGGACCATATGGAAACTGATCAGTGTTTGTTTAACACTGGGTTAACACAGTGTTTTTTTTATGTTATGTAAACATGTAACCAGCAACATACGTTTTTCTTTGTTAAATAATTTATTAAAAATGTATTTGGAAAATCGTCTTGGTCATTAATTATGAACACACACTAGGAAACGTGATATGTAACAAAATACACAAATACACACAACATACACAAATTTTGCTGTGGTCTTGCTGGGATCGTACCAGCACCCAAAAGACAACATCATGCTGATCCACCAGCACACCAGTATCCCAAGTTGGGGACAGCATGCAAAAACAAACCTTGTTGGATTTTTCAGCAGGGAAATATTAACAAATTACTGAAAAAGAACTGGTCAATGGCTGTAACATTAATCCACATGGATGACGCATACCTCAGGTCTCTAGTGACACGTGAAGTAATTCACTACCTTCCTCCTCATTCATTTTTTAAAGTTAGACATCAACCTTCTTAGTATTCCTCAATCAATTCATTATAAACAATATAACAAGACAATTATAAAAGAATGCATGTTTCACCATTCATTTTTTGTAAAAATCGTATAGGGTTGCTAACGACCCGAGGTGTGTAACAGTGTAAGTATATATTTTTTTGCACAACAATAATTAAATCTTTGATGACTGAATAAATGCAATTCACCAAATTCCACAAGGTGGCGATGTCTGATACACAATGATGAAGTGACGTTTCACTTACCACAGGCAGAAAACAAAAGAATAGTAAGTTTCATCAGCAAAACTTGAAATGGCTCAGCGATTTACTGCAGAGCAAGTACTGAACACAATCAAATATTAGTGTCACTATCATTTGATTTCACAAAGTCACTTGGTGGATCTGGTGAAGAAGCTGTCAGCGATCAAAATATTGCTTTTGAAGATGTTGAAAATTATAGTTTTGAGAATATGTATGAGGTCGTGAAAATGAGCCAGATGCTGAATATACTGGGAAATGAGCTCTGATGAGGACAGTGATGATGGTATAAAACATCTGCTCAAACTAAACCCTTCCAAGTTCCAAAAGTTAACAAAATATGCTTTATTTTATCTTCTGTAATTGTTACTCTAATATCAGGAGGGTTTTATCACGACAAGTAGAGATCCATCCGTGTTAGATACATATTTGGGTCTTTAGCAGCCCAGGTCTATAATAATGATTGGCGAAACATTCATGAATTTAAGGGTTAAATGACACAGACTATGCAGAATGGGACCAGCGGTGCTGAAGACAACTCTGTGCAAGACGGGAGGCAGAAGAGGAACATGGTCGGGAATCATGGTGGGAAGCGGTACTTACATCTCCCAGTTGATCAGCCACTTCTCTTCTTCCAGCTCCAATAATGTTCCCACTGGCGCACACCTGGGAGGCTTCTTTTCCGGGACAGACGAGGCTGAAAGCTGTGGCTCGTAGCAGGTACAGTACATGTTCTGGCTCAGTGTCCGTGGCTGGTATCAGCTGGCTCTCTAGGTCTGCAGTGGGGTCTAGCTCCTTATCCGTGGTGGGCTCTAGGTCTGAAGTGGTGACTGATGTTATCTGGACGCTGGGAATGGGACCCTCTTCAACGTTGCCCATCGCAAAAGAGGATCCATCTATCTACAGGGAAAAGTTGAAGTAATCTACCAGCGTCCATATAGAGTCAACATATATGTTCTCTGAAAACAAGTCTAAATATCTTATGCGATTTTGGCTTATCAAGCAATTTTTTAAAAAAAAATCTGAAAAACAAGACAAATACTATTTGGAATTTTTTTTTTTTTTTTTTTTTTTGCACTCAACCAGCCTGAACTAGCACAGAAATGCACGCTGGGTGAATGCAGGGTCTGGAACAAGGTTTTATGAGAGGTCTTCCTAACTGTGGCTTCTCACTGTTCCAGAAGTCCCTGCAGCATTCAGAGTCTGTTTAATACAGCCACATTTTACAATAAGGAGAGCAAGCCCTGCCTTAGGCTTACACTTCATCTCTAAGCCAGTGTGGTTTAAAAGAGGTTCAGAATGTGTGTATGTGTCTGTGTTATATTTATGGAGCTTACCTCTGCTCTCTCTTTGAGTGGTAAGCCCTGCTCTCCTCTGGCCATTTGATGAATAAATGCTCTGAGAGTCCCAAAGCTGGTGGCCCCTATGTTTTATCAGCTGGGAGAAGCACATTAATGTCAACATCACTGAAATGTTTACAGCGGTACCAGAAATAAATGCAGCTCTGTGCACATGAAAAGGAATTAACACACATATTAACATGAATAAAACAAAAGTTTTAAATCAAAGGATGGCCCAGACAGATACCCATGAAAAACTACACAGCTTAAAGCTTTCACTTAATATAAAACATCCATCTTTAATATCTGGTAAAGAAACAAAAATGGAAATGGGTGTCTATTAATCAAAAGACATGCCAAGCTAATCAAACCCTACTCTTCAGAGAGGGAATAAGAGTTTTCTTATTCACAAGCACATCATGTTGTAAATGTATGCCTGAATGTGAGTTCCAGCTCTATAAATTGCTTAGTGTAAAATGTTATTATGCCATTACTAAAATAACACTGTCTGTTTTGTTTGCTTTTTGTATTCTGGCAGAGTTCATCAGTTCATCTCCTTATTTTGTCTCGGTGCTGTCAGTTCCCTGAAACAGTGCTCAAAGACAGACAGATATATACACACACACGCAAAGGCACACTATGGAAGCTTTGTACCCTCAAAAGACAATCAAAACTTTTTCAAAAACATTTGCTCACTTTTCTGGCTTCTACAGACTCTAAAAAAACAATAAGCATCCAAAAAATAGCAAGAAGAGAAAAGAAGAAAAGGTTAAGTGGATTTGTTGAACATGAAAAGCACTTCAGTAAAAACACACATATACGTAATGTCAGCCGACTCCTCCACAGCGGCCATTGTTGAGAGCAGAGGGTATTCATGTGTGTGGGCTTTAGAAGATGAGTAGGATTTAAAGACAATTTATAAGAACGAAGATTTGATGTATATACAGTATAATTACCTCAAATGTCTAAATGAAGAACAAATGTAATATTAAGTTATACTGACGTTTTTGCACAACTTCTTTCACCTCAATAATTAATGGTTCAATGACAAATTAGAATGTCTAAAAATAGTTTAAATACTAGTTTAAAACAGTTATTAGAAATCTACTTTGTATTCATGTTGATTTAATGGTTTTTTTTATTTTATTTTTTATTTTTTTTGTGTTTATACCATTTTTAAGAAAAATAGATTAAATTTAATGTCATGTGGTGTAACCATTATGTAAAAAGTTATGACACATTTTCCTTAAAGGTGCAGGGTGTTATATTTAGCCGCATCTAGTGGTGAGGTTGCGAATTGCAACCAAGAAAAGTTACGGTGGCCGACAGGAAAATATGCCATCGTCTGAGACAGCAGAGAGTAGCCAGTTCAGCAATGAGGTTTCTTTACAAGGATAAATTAAGAAATTATGTTTACTTTATTATTCAGTAAAACAATATGTTATTGCGAATATTATTGTTACTTGTTCGTCATTGTGTCAGAGTTTTATTCGCTAACTTTAGCTAGCTTATTTGCACGAAGAACAACATAGTGACGAAATGCGTTTGTTCGTTTAGGGCCACTGTAGAAACATGTCAGCGCATTTCAATGTAAGGGGACCCGTGGTGTATGTAGATAGACAAGGCTCATTCTAAGGTAATAAAAACATAAAGGTACATTAAGTAAGGTCTTTATACACCACTGAAAACATAGTTATGTATATGATATTGCATTTCTGTCTACAGATCCTCCTAAATATTACACAATGCACCTTTAACTTTGAATACATGTGAGTGTACACATGTATACATATGTTTTTATTTTTTATTATGATTATTAATTCAGAATTATCACCACATGACATTTTACAACCTGAACTAACTACCTCGTCATAAAGAGGCCAAATTATCAGATTATTATTTTAAGAGATTCAATGACTTTGACACAAGCATGAGGGTCTGGAACGGTCAATGAAATAAATTCCTGCTTTTCTATGATGTCATTTCCATTTTTTTTTTACTGCAGTTAAGCAGTTTTGTTAAAATGTCAGCATGAAATTGAATACAGAAATTAAATACATGCTCATCACCAAAGAGGCTGTATGTATGAATTGCATGTTGCAATTGCAATTGCACTGTCTTTTTGAATAAATTCATAGCACAATGTGACATCATTGACCCTAATTCATCTTAACTGTCAGAAGTCGGAATGCTCTTGCATTAACTATATCTCAGAATTGCTGAGTTTACACAATTGTTACAACAAGATATGTCCAGAGCAGTGAGCCTTAAGAAGAATCCACTGGAAGTCTAAAATCACTTTTTACCCAGTCAGAACTGATATCTGGCCTCAACCCCACGCCGCTTCATCATCAAAGACCAAAGCAACATTAACAACCACTGCTGGGAAAAGGACAAGAGACGGCCCTCGGCACAACTGCAGTGCTTAATCACAATCACCCAGATCTTCGGACCTTTGTAAGGGATTCAGTCACTCTCGCTTACAGGGGCTGAGCTGCACCACCCTGACCCAGAGAAACCCTCTCCGTCCTGGGGTGTTTCAAACTCAAGAACCCCCTGCTACTGTGATTTCCTCTGGTGCTTAAGCTGGGAAAGCACATCGATAAAAGTGTCTCAGCACACATTCGGGCTCCTGTTGACAGTATTGATCCGGAAGGCGAGGGGGGGCTGTGTGGACGGATTTCGCTATCGGATTTTTAAGGAGGCAGGTGAGGAGAGTATTGAAAGGCCTCTTGCGCTCTTCAGAAATATTAGATACGGGGCCACAGGGAGCTGCAGCAAGGCACTGTGGGTGTCAGAAATGACGGTGAGAGATAAGGAAAAAGCAAGAGGTAGGTTGTCATTGGGTTTAACCTCCAAAAAGTGTATGCAAGTTTAAGACTGTGGAAAGCTGGGTTTCCTTTGAAGGCTTTTGAGGAGAACTGCATGACAGTAGCTGGCACAACACAACAGCACAAGGCCAATGAGGCATATAAAAGTGATTTCATAAGAACAACAACTTTGAAAATGAAACTTTACGCTTCTGGGAAAACTATAAAAAGAAAACGTTAAAGTCAGCATTGCAATAATGTACATTTTTTTATGTTTTTGATTAAAGATTACAAGACCACGTGAATTAAAATAAATAATAATGATATGTTAAAAAAATATATATCTTGGCCACTCTTAAATGAAGACTCAAGCTGTGAAACTTCAAAAACAAAGTGTTCAAAAATGAATGTTTTGTGTGATGTGTGCATTATAGTTAAGACTTCTGAATCATAGATGTGTATGACCAGACCATTACATTCATTTGGTATTTATTCAGTTGTAATATTCCACTCCTGTGCTGTTAACTGTGTTCAAATCATTTATTGAGTTCAGTCAGATTTATGAAAGAATCTTTAAAGATGTAGTTAACCCCACAATGGAAGTTCTCTCATCATTTACTTTTTAATAAAGAGTCTTTTCATGAACTTGATCAACATATTCATTGAAAAGACAAAACTCAAAAAATGATTTGATCACAAAAAGGACATTACTAATTTTCTCATTAACGTGCCTAGGCGAAGTAGGGTGGCTTTTAAGATATTTTGTGAATAATGGTGTAAATTCTGTTCCCTTAAAGCTGTCATCATTCCCACAAAGCTATCTTATGAATTATTATGCATTAATCAAATGGACTATACTTTTGTCATTCTGGAGCTTGACACACCTCATTCACTTTCATGATATTGAAAAGAGTAGCAAGGATATTCTTCAGAAACTCACCTTTTGTGTTCTACAAAGAACAAAATGGGTTTGGAATGACATGAAAATGATGGCAGAATTATCAGCACATTTAAGTGTATACCAGCCCGATACAGTGTAGCCCTGATTAAAGTATTGAAGTGGAATGAGAGTTCAAATATGAAGATTGGAATCTTTAAAAAAAAGAGCACGAAGTCAGCGAATAACACCCTCATGAAACAATATTTCAGCATATACTTTCAGACAAGCTGTATAAGCCCATGGAATACAATAATTACAGTGCTCTCTAATTTGACAAGTGTTCCAATGATCAAATAAATTCCCGCTCAGGAGATTAAAAGTAGACGCTTAATCGATTCCATCTGCACATTACGCCATGTGTGCTGTTTTGCCTGACACCGACAACACATCACAAAGCTCCCTTTAACCTGATCTAAGATCAGCCAAACCATGATCCTGACCAAATCCATTACCATTATAAGAAAAGCTGAAGAGCAGGTCTCGGATCAGTGCATCAGGGCAGCATCTACCAAACACCCATCATGGTTTGTGGGATATAATGGGTTTTCTCCTAGCGGTGGAGGGAAAGAGAAAGGTCATAGAAAGGACAGATGAGGGACAGCAGAGCTCCCCTCTTCCCATTTTCCAGCTTTGTCACGGTCCCTCTCTCTTAACTCATGATCCTGTTTGAGTCAGGGGCTAATCCGACTCTGCCCCAAGGACATAGAAGATTCCAGAAATCATAAACTCCACTGCTGCTGCACACACTCATACTCCAATTCCCAAGTCTGCGTGTTTCTGTGTGACCGTGAGAGCAGTATTAAACAATCAGGCATTTTTATCTTACCTTACTCTCAGAGGCCACATTCAGCCTTATTAAAACAAAAACAGGGTCATATTTGACAGGAACGTCCACACACCTGTGGCCAGAACGAAATTATCCACGTTCTCACTAAGCTTATAGGGGGAAGGCTATATATTGCAAGGTGATTCTAAATCTGTCAAAAAACTTTAAGAAAGAGTCCTTTGGACATTTTATTATGAGATGGGGAGACAGGGGCTAGTTTTCTCAAGAGACACAATCACGTTATATGATGAACAGATTAATTTAGACTTTTATTCACATATAAACATTTATCAACACACACATCAGTTGTGGTAAATGGAAGCTCAAGCATGCTCAATCAATGAGGTTCTTTCTCGTGTTACGCAGCACATTTGAGCTTCAGGATGAGGTTAGTTTTTGCGTGTCAAGCAGGTTCGGTTGAGCTTCTGTTTATGTTCGCTGATCAATGTTGATATGTGAATAGAAGCCTACATTCAATCTGTTCATCATATAAAGTGATCGTGTCCCTTCAGACAATTTGGACTAAACCAATCAATTCATATGGATTAGTTTTACGATCTCTTTATTAACTTTTTGAAGCATCAAAGTGCATCAATGGAGGGACAGAAATCGCTTATATTTCATCAAAAAGATCTTCATTTGTGTTCCGAAGATGAACTAAAGTCTTACAGGTTTGGAACGACATGAGGGTATGCAATTAATGACAGAATTTTCATTTTTGGGTGAACTAACCCTTTAAGCTCTAACTTTCTAAAATTCATTATCTCAGTAGATTATCACAGCTGCAGACTGTTTAAACCTTGTAAAATATGACTGAGGTGTTTTACAATGAACAAAGCAAACAGTTTTTACAGCAATCTGTCGCCATTATTCCTCACTGTCATGTAACATGCAATGAAAGACAAAATGGCTCTGGGTTTAATGGAGCATTCTAATTAGAAACCTCCTTTGCTCTGACCTTTCTCAAATGACCAGGGAGGAACAAAACAATGATTATATTTGTTTTTACCATAATGTTTACACCTGCAGGCCTCCAATAAACAACTGAAATACCACACAGACATTATTAAAACATTTCATGATTGTCTATGATTTTCTTCTTGTTTTTATTGTGTTAGAGCAGATGTGAATTTAATTGAGAACATTGTGTTTAGATTATAAAGCGTCACTTTTTTTAGTCTTTTATTTTTTGTACTTGAATCAATGAACGATAAAATTAATGTATATATTAACAAATACAAAAAATGTCACACGTTAGGATCTTATAGGACGCCCATCTGAGAGCACACAGAGTTATATTTGATTATATCATATAAAACTACAAAAAGAGAACTTCAGCAGGAGACTCTCAAGCAATGTTTATGATGGTCTTACAGCCCTTATTACAGAGAGAGAGAGAAAAAAATCCATCTTTAACCCCCTCCCTCATTTTCTAGTGGCTCATTGACTTTGGAGGCACAAACTCATTAAACTGCTTCTATTGCACTGACTCAGCTTCTATGATATAGGTAGGGTTTGCTTCATTACCCTTCTCTCTAATAATTGATCTTTTTTCTTTCTTTCTTTCTTTCTTTTTTTTTTACATTGAAGGAGCTTTTCACACATTAAAATGTAAACATAAGAAAATATTTCCTGTCATACATTTTCAATATATAAGCAAGTAGTTTATGTTGAAAGAGATTGCTAAATTTTAAAGGAATATTCTGTTCAATACAAGTTGTCTGCGTTGATTCTCAGTTGATTTCTGAGGGATCATGTAACACTGAAGGCTGGAGTAATGATGCTGAAAAGTCAGCTTTGCCCCATACTTCTATTATAGGCTCAGTGCTTTATTATAACCAATAATATTTTTATTTTATTTTATTTTTTTAAGAAAGAGGAATGAGTTTTGTGGTAATCAGATATTTTGCCACAGGTTCTGAGCTTAACTTGTACTGAACCAAGAATATTCCATTAAGATTGTTACGTTTTATGTATAACCACCAGTTTCTTTAAGTCAGGAAACTCAATTTCCGAACCTTATCCCTTGAGCTACTCGGCAATAGTCTGTTTTTCCAAGTCCACAATAAGTTCTTCTTTTTATCTCAGACAAGGGGATAGCTTTAGCCTGACCACAAGGTTCTGATGATTCTTGAAGTATGTCCCAATAGCCTGAGGATGAACCAAGGACGTATCTTACAGTGTGAGAAGGGTAAGTCTCACAATTAGATCCATCCCCTCTGATTAACACCTTCATTATATACTTCAAAGGTCTCCTTTGTGTGAGACATCCAAAGCTTTCTGCAGGCTTGATCTAAGTGTCTTGCATGCTGATGACCTGACGTTTAATTAAAAGGTCCTTAATGAGTTTACGGATCACTGAGGCTCAGTATTTACCCTATATTGCCGTGTTTGAGGGCGAGACAGCTACCGCTGAGTCTGCTGGGCAATGCTGAAGGTGACCGCAGCAAGATGTCAACAACTTCCTCTAGCTGTCATCGCTTTAACCAGCAGTTATATGGGCTCGGAGGATTCTCACAGACGGCTGAAGGTTTAGTTTTTTTTTTTTAAAGGTTTCATTATAGACAGTGTGGCATTAGATCCAAAATACAAGATGCTGTACAAATACTTTATTATTTGCTCTCATTTAAAATATAGTACATCATTTGCTGCCTTCAAGCTCCATATACAGTCTAGGTGGATGCCATAAGGGTTATACTGTAATGAATAAAAGCTGCAAAGCACAATCTATTCGTCTATCGGTAAAACTGATGGATAGATGCTTTAGCAGGAGATTACATAAACACACACTTATAGTTTGAGAGTGTGAAAGTGGATTTTGACAATGTCTTTCTTCTCCCTCCCAGAGAGAGAGAGAACAGCATGGCGTTAAAAGCCTACAATCAATGCAGGCTCCGATCCACAGTTTTATCATAAGTTATAAACTGAAATGACTCACAGATCAATGTCACGTCACACAGTGGAAATCCGATTTACAAGCTTCAATCCCTGAGAGGAGCACGGATGTGTATCCCAGATTTATGCCTGTGAAGAGACTATTGGGAAAAAAAAGAGAGAAACACAGAATATGTGTGTATAAAGGATGTGTAACTATACAAGGATTTCTTCAAAACTGAAGATTGTCTCAGGTATTGATTTTCATCCAAAAATGAAAAACTTTTTTTTTTTTTTGAAATAGTGAAAACATTAAAACTGTCCTAAAACATTTTTCCACGTCGTTATCATTTCCATCACAGAATACATACTGTATGTTATAACAGTAATATATAATTTAAGACTGACATGACATTTTAGAATAAAATGACAAAAAAAAAAAAAAATGTTATAATGTTATATCACAGCTGGACATTGCTAAACACACACACACACACACACACACACACACACACACACACACACACACACACACACACACACACACACACACACACACACACACACACACACACACACAATTTCCTGCAAGTCTGAAGTGTTTTAAGAGCTTATATTCTAAAGATTCACAAGGCCAAAAGTGCAGATAGCAGAAAGACCTGTATAGGAGAGAGAGAACCTGTTTGTGTGCTATGTGTGTTTTCTTCCTGAGCACCTTCCACATGCTGATTGTACCCCTCCACATCTCATACTGAAATGCTCATTACCATAAGAAGGAACCTTTCTCCTCTCTGTATTTATATGGGTCACTGAAGTCTTGCCAAGGTGGCCAATGAGGTTCAATTCAGAGACATGTCATCAATAGCTGAAGGCTAGTGGCTAGACTCTGTTTGCATCAGAGTCTGGACCAGAGTTCAGACTTTAAGAACTTATAAAAGTTTTTTAAACCTGACTGAGAATTATAATAACTATTTATGTGCCTCACATTGTCAACACCCCCTCCCACAATCCCATCTGTCCCAAATGTGGCAGGAGAGAGAGAGAGAGAGAGAGAGAGAGAGAGAGAGAGAGAGAGAGAGAGAGAGAGAGAGAGAGATTAATTATTAATAATAATTATGTCAATGTTTCTTTGTTTACATTTTTTTTTTTTTAAATAATAAAAGGTTCTGTTTATATTCAAAGGAAAGCACGTTGAATCCCTGATGTTGAATGTCTCAAACTTTAGTACCCCACTGTACATGTTAATGTGACACACTGAAGCCAACAAAACTGCAAATGTAACAAAGTTACCTCAGTGGGTACCAGATATCACAACCTTCTCTTTGCGTTTCACATTTTCTATTAGTGTCCTTGTGAACGAGAGCAGTGTCAAAACACTGCATCTGTTCTTCTTAAGAGTAGTTAGTATGCTTACTGTCTCACTTTCTGAAGAAAAGTTGCTGTAGAATTTGCACATGCCAGTATTTTAAAGAGTGTTGGCACAGCCTTGTGTTTTAATCAGAATTTAACAGTACATATTTAATTGGAGTTGTTTTGTCAAAGTTGTCAAAAGTTTTCCTAAACTGAAACTGTACAAATAAAGAGGCGTGTCCCTAGTTAAAACCTTATTCATAAAGACAACTGAAGGTATAATTAAAAAATAAGAACAAAGTAACTAAGTAATCTAGGGAGAATAGCAAGCTCATGAGAGCAGGGAATGGTAGGCCTCACTTTATATTGCATGTATGTTAAATATTAGTACAAAATATGCACACACACACACAAAAAAAATATTGTTTCAATTAACATTGAATTATTTATATTTTTTATTTACAGACATACTTAAAGACACCTATAAAGTGAGTCAAAAAACGGTGTTTATTTTATGTCTTGCTGTCTTTGAATGTATACACTAAGATTTAGACCTATGAATGTGGATACAAACATATTATTAAATGTACATATCTATTTGAATTACCCATTGTGTGATTTCAAGGAAATGTTCAATATGTTCCACAAAGATATTTAAATGAGATATTCTTTTATGCAACACATTACATTTACATTTGTACTGTGAGTTACACCTGAAATGAAATGAGGAATATGAGATACATTAAAAAAAAAACTTTTTACTGACTGCTGTTATTACATTGTTATAACATTTTTCCAAAATATGCAACTGGTTTGCACTTGGGTTTTATTATGATATTCAGACACTGCCAGGAACGGATGATAAATTTATCTAATACAGAATCAAATATTGTCTCCAGCCATTACAATCATAGAGTTGTTCATCTGCTATACTATGTTGAAAGTAATCTGCATGTACTGTAAATGTCACAGCGATAGTAATAACTAAACAGCCAGAGCACAATTTATGAAAGCCATTAAAGAGGATAATACAAAAATGATGTAGCAGGCCATGCAGAAAGGCCTGACACAGCAGATGGTATAAGTGTGCCCAAATCAAATTAAATGAAATCAAACAGAAAAAAAGGGCTTCACTTGTGTCAAATGCAACATTTAAATGTGTCCCCCATGCATGTTCTACTCGACTTCTAATTAAATTTGTGTAGATATCAGACGTAATGTTAAATAAATAGTGGATAATTTGATGTATCTCTGAAATATATAGGCCTCCATGAAATGAAAGAAGCCTTTAACATTTAATCTTTGTATGCGTTTTGATTGTGTTAGAGCTCTTTCAGACGGAGTGCAGTGCAGAGGAGTTCTTTTAGCAGTTTTAGTCAATGTCTGTACAGAACATCAATGATGATTTATGAGAAATAATTAGAAGCCGCATACTAATGCTAATGCTATTAACCTCTTCTGATGGAGTCTGATATTAAAAACATGTTTGTCTCTTTTGAAGGTGTGTTTGTTTCCAATTACTCTTAAACATAAAGGTTATAGTTAGAACCAAAAACACAGATGCCATATTAGAAACTTTTTAGGGTCCATCAAAAGCATTTTAATCTCTAGCTCTTCAGAAAACATTGTACTGATGTGCATTCCTCATGTTCTTATCAAGGACAGTAGGCAGTAAAATAAAAACAAAATAAATAAATAAAAAAGCTACCAAATAAGAAAATGCAACTAACATCTCCAAATATGCATGCTTTTTTATTCTAAAATGTACAGAAAATACTGTTACTTTATTTGAAGGTGTCCTTCACTTTATTTGAACAGTGTATTTATACATTGAAGCACTGAGTATTATTAATCAACAACATGTAGGTTTAGGATTAGGGTTAGTTGCATCTATGCGTAATTTACTGTTATTACTAAGTACATGTAACATGTAACACTGCAAAGTGAAAAGTGTTCCCGAAAAAAACACTGTTGTAACACCACAATAATACCTTTTCGAAAATTTAATTTTCACTCTATTAAGTAATACAACAAAAAAATAGGCATGAGCCATAAATATACACACAATACATGTACATATACACACAACATAACCGTTTATGTTCTTATATCACACCCGCTGAGTCTCCTGCCTCTCCTATCCAATTCACTAGATCTATCGGACTAGTCAACTCACCTGAATTCTGAACTCTACCTGGTTCTAGGACTCCATTTCCCACAATCTTCTGCCCAGACTCATCATTGAAATCAGCTGTTAGTCATTAGCCAAAGGATTAATCAATATCTGTTCACTCACTTGTTGTGAAGATGTCACACTCAGGCTTGGACATAATGGCTGCGTATACACTTAGCATTAGCATGCGATCACCGTGATAAGCCAATCAGGACACGGCGCATTTACACCTGTCCATATCAAGTGGCTTCTGTATCTGGATAACAAATCGGTTCTCGCATCCCCGCGAAAAAAAAAAAAAGTTTCCGGTGCAAAGTCGCCCTGAAGTGGTGGGTTTTCTTTTAAAAACAGTTTTCAGTCGGGGTACATTTTACAAATCTCGCAACATGAGGAGGATGAAGAGGCTGCAAGTAGCCTACTAATAATGTGGATAGATGCCGTAATGGAAACGGTACAGAGAAACGTATCCGAAAACATTGCCAGCTGTGGTGGGAAAAATGCGTGTTCTTTACAGAAAATGAATGGTTCTGCAACTTTAGGGTGCAAAAGCAAACATTTCAGTACTACTTTGCACTCGACTGTATCGCAAAACCACACTGCTCTCAGTTCTGGAGAGAGGAGGGGGAATAATGACAGTGGGCGGGGTTTTGTATGACGTCCACCTGTGAATGCAGACACGATGGCTGGTTTGCGTTTACATTACACTGAGATCCGATCACAATGCGTCCTCGACTACCTCCGAACCTGGGGCCTCATTTATAAAACTGTGCGTAGGAACCTTACTAAAAGTGTACGTGCGCCCGAAAGCCAAAAATGGCGTACGCAAAAAAATATTCAGACTTATAAAACCGTGCGTACGCCAGAACCTGCTCAGAATTCACTTTATAAATCCCAGTCAGCAAGATTGTGCGTACATGCGTCTCCACCCCGAAATAACCATATATGGAGCTTACAACGCCTAGTTTTACTATGCAGATCCTCATCTACATATTATTTGCATATGATTATTCATCCACGTGATAACTTAAACGTTATCACGTGGATGAATAATCATATGCAAATGATATAAACGGTACAAGAAACATTACATTAATACAAATCAAGTAGTTGTCTATCCTTGCCTTGTTTTTGAATAGCCTACATAAATCAAATAGTGTAAAATACATTTCAGAGAAAGTTTTTCTCAATCTTTTCCACTTGCCGAATTGTATTTTTAATTGATTTATATTTTTAATGGAAACAGATAGGCCTTGGGCATTATTTGCACGAAACTATTTTCTCAGACAATCTGGTATTATCATGATAAGCAATTATCTCTGTGGTTAAAACATTAAAGCACGCCACAGGAAAAGTGTTCAAAAACAATCGCATCCACAACAAATATTTCTAATGATTGAATTTTAAAAAATGTTGTAACTTCAGTAATGATTTCATGTTTAAGTGTTTAACTCCATTAATTTGAATGGCATATTTAATATAAATGTTTATATCAGAAGTATTTTATTTATTTAAACTGTTATTTGCGTCAGTTTCACTAAACGGCTCAACACGCTCGCTGCCGCGGACATTTAAGAAGGAATGGATATTTGCTTCAAGTGACAGGCTTGGTGATTGAAATTGTATTTGTATAATCTTTCTGTATATGTTTAATTTTCTTTAGATTTTCTGTATAAAAGTGACCAAAAATACATTTAACTCCAGCTCACCATCGGTGTCGCCAAAGTGCTCCATCTCCAAAACGTTCGTACGCATGGGTCAGAGTTTGCGTGCAGGTGCGCAAATTTTCCCGTCAAGTTTTTCTTTATAAATCCCACCTTTTGAGCAGGAACTGGCGTACGCATGTTTTCAGCCCCGTTTTGTGCGTACGCAAGCTTTATAAATGAGGCCCCTGGACATGCTGATCGGATAACATTCCGATCAGAAGCGTGTTTACACTTGTCTTTTCAATGTGTATGTGGACAACATCCGGATACAGGTCGCATGTTAATACCAAGTGTAAACGCAACCAATGACCAGAACTGAGGTAAAACTCAAACAGGTAGGTGTCTTTGCAGATATGGCAGATGCATAACGCATAATCAGGTAAGTGATGATACTTGAGATCGTTAGCAGATGAGATCTATATAGTTAACTTTGAGTCTTTAACAGAAACGTTGGAGCACACACACATAAGGGAACCACACTGAGATGAGGGATGACTGGAAGATTACTTGGATGACTGGCGATAGACTTGGATGAGGTAATAGCATTAGCCAGCAAAGTAGTCAGGAACATAAAGCAGGTAATAGCAAGGGAAGTATCAGATGAGGTCAGACTGTAGCTGTGTCCCAATTTAGGGGCTGCGTCCTTTGAAGGTGCGGCCGATGCGGCCTTCGAAGTATAGCCGATTGAGTCACCACGGCGTGACAAAGGCTGTCCCAGTTTGAACGTCCTTCGAAGGCTCCTTCAAAATGCGTCCTTGGCTGGATCCCAATTGGCACACTCCGGCCTTGTGGACCTCCTTCGAGTTCACAGTTGGTGACGCCAGGTAGTGCAGATCTAAGGGGCGCTGGCCTCGAGTCCACGCAAGAGTGTATTTTGAGACAGGCTTGATGACATTATGCCACCGAAAGTCAAACAGCCATGAAACTCCTTCCCTCATTTATCTCATTGGGCATTCGCAATGATTCCTGGGTAGGTAACTCGTGTGGAGGGTGTGAAAGTGCGGGCTTCGCCGAAGTCCGCATTGAGGGCACGAAGGCGATGCTTGCGAGCACACTTCTGAGCACTGAAATGCCAAATAGGACACCCTACGGACTCATACACTTGGCGAGCACGCGCAATTTAAGGCCACGAGACTGCGAGTCCACATAAAGTGTGCCATTTGGGATCCAGCCCTTCTTTTCCCGTGAATGCAGGATACATCAGAAGGATCCTTCGCAGCCTTGCCTACCCCAGAATGCATTGTATGCCGGAGATGAAATTGCCAGATTACACTTTTAAATGTAAGCATTGGGTTTCAATTTAATTGAGTAATCTAATAATAAAAATGAATAAAAAAATTATAATAATAATATCACAATAAAGGTTCAAATGTTGATTTACCAGTATGTGTTTTTACATAGGCTAGTTACTCTTTAGACTTTATTATGTACATAAATTGACCATGGCGAACATTTTTAGATAGGTTTTCAACCCCATTTTGTTTTTAGGCAGTTATAACTATATATATATATATATATATATATATATAGCCACGGGTGGTTGCAGGAAGGCTGACGGAGACAAGGATATAATTCCAAAACAAAGGTTTAGTAATTAAACACAGGACGGCAGAGCAGGTAGCAACACACACTAAATATAACTGAGATTGGACAAAGACTGACAGAACAGACAGAACTTAAATACAAACACAGATTACACTGATTAACAGAACACAGGTGATACAGAGTTCGATGATAGACTAAACAGGTGATACAACTGAACTGATAATGACAGTCACCATGGAAACGAAGGAGTGGTAGGAAAAGAACAAAGGAAAACAGGAACCAATCAAAACACAAACTGAAAGTCCAATCATATATATACATATATACATATACATATAGCTTATATAAAGTTTTATATATAAAGTCCAGTACAAATGTTACAGCTGCTCATCACAACGGCTCTCACAGTTGCTGGGCGACAAAACCAGACCGTTACATTGAACAACTCCCGGGACACAGCTAGCAAGAAGTTGTTAATGTGACAATACATTCTGTTAGTTTAATTTTCCAAATAACCAGTGGTGGAATGTAACATCATAAATTTAGAGGCAAATATTGTACTTTTTATTGGATATTAGATTTTGATATTAGATATTGTTTAAAAAAATATGAACAGTATATAATAGAAACATTAAAAAATATGTCTTATAGATCAGGGATAGCCAACGTTCGGTCCTGGAGGGCTGCTGTCCTGCAGAGTTTAGTTCATAGAACGGTTTTGCATGTTAAAATCTGTTATGGTTTGATGGTTTAAGTATGTGAGTTAATTTATTTAATTTTTCCCTCTTTCTGAGAACATCTCAGTGATATGGCAGCCCGCACTTGAGTCAGCCCTACAAACCTGTTGGTAGACAGTGGTAATTTGCACTCATCCCAGATGATGTCCCTCCAACAGAGGCCTTACCAGTGTCTCTATTGTGCAGCTCATCCTGATCCAGCAGCACCACCAGAATCTCCTGCTTAGCTCAATAAAAGTCTACAGAAAAATGTTTTCCAATCTGTTTTATGTATACTGTTAATTTAAACTTTTATTTTGTTTTTCTTAACTTATACTGTACGTAACTTATCTTGTAAATAGTTGTACTTTAAGTAAAAATGTATAGAACAATTTATTTTGTATCAAATGTACAAATTAATTGACATGACAAAATAAATGTACAGAATAATTTCTTTATTACATTTACAAGTTATAACTTGCATTACAATAATAAACAATGCACAGAAATTATTTTTTGTTTGATTTACAAATTATAACTTACAAAAAAATAATGTATAGCCTACAATTGTTTAATTAACAAATTTTAATTCACATTACCAAAAGTTTATTTCTCTACCAATCAGGGAGGGAGGATGATGGGAAATGCAGTCTGTGACAGAAGCTTTGTTTGGTACTACTACAATTCTGAGCTTTCCTACCTTTAGACCTCTGCCTGTTCTTTCTTTTGGATTGCTTATCTACTGTTTGCATGTCGTTGACCCCAGCCTGTTTGACTACAAACAGATTTTTGTGTTTGCCCATCCTGGTTTGACTATTGCCTGCTCTGTATTTTTACTTTTGGCTTTGATTTATTAAATACTGCACATGGATTGTGAATCTACTGACACAAACACAAGATTCACAAAATGTATAGACATTGATTTTAAATACATTTTTTAATCTGGTAACCAACAATTTATCTACGCAAAACCTATAAGGAGCTAAAAAAAAAAAAAAAAAAAAAAAACTTTTAAGGACCTGTTTATTTTTAAGAGTGTAATTTGCATTTATTCATTTAACAGACTATTTTATCCAAAGCAACTTAATGTGTTTTTGGCTGCATTAGCTTGCTTATATAATGGTTGTAAAATGTTTGCATTTCTCTCCCTACATGTCATCTTGAGTGGTGTGTGCATATATCCGTGTGTATGAGTGTGTTTGTGGGTGTGCGTGACTGAGCCAGTCCAGTGTTTGTTTTGCCTTGTTGTGGCTGACTGGGTTGTACGTGTAGACTTTGTTTGCTGCTGTTTTGATCGCTGTGTGTTCCCTGCAGGGACGGAATGGAGGATAGAGAAAGAGAGAGAGAGGGAGAGTGTTACCTAGCTGAGTGGAGGGGAGTTGAGGCCACTAGCATGCCAAGTGTTCCCTCCAGACCCTCTGGCTGCTGCCTACAGCTCACTCACCACTTAGTGCACACAAGCGTGATGAGAGAAATGAGGACGCCCTGCATCTTCCATCACTCCATTCTATTTTTCTCCACATCTCCATCTCTCACTGATTCTTAGCCTGTCTCTGTCCAATTCCAAACATCATAGATTTCATCTCTCCATCCATCATTGCTCTTCTTCTGCTTCTTTCTCACTCTTCTCTTCACATCAAAACTCAGGTTTGAATTTGATTTTCTCTAGTGGGTTACAATGGTGTATGAATTGAACTCTTCAAAGGAGGAAGTGTGTATCACATGCTTTGAATCCTGATATCCACAGAGAGGACACATATGACCACAAACTCTTGAGCCCGATAAAAACAAACAATATAAATCCCGATTAGCTATTGCAAATCTCATTTCTTATTTACAAGAAATGTATATGTGAATTTTGCCCTTTTTTTACATTTCAAATTATATTAATATATATAAGATAGCTTTGAAATCTTTAGATCCCACTCTCCTTTCAGAGGGCTCTCCAAAGCCACGCCTCCTCCAAAATACATGAACACATACAGTAGAGTCTGCAAAGCATTTCGAGAGACTGCGTTAAATTACACAATGTTATGTAATGTACCTACCTAAAACAGGACGGTTGCAGGGTTACCAGGTCTGTGCAAAAGTAGTCCAAAAAGCCCATCGGCTCTTTTCCATCGGGCGGCCAAATTCTCCACTGGATTTGTGCGTCTGAGGGATGTTTTGGGGGTGTTGGAGTGTCGAAATCATACTTACGGGGATGGAAATCAACCAGCGGAAAGAATGTTTACCCGCGGCAACAGCTTAAAAGTAGTCAAATTCCACTGGAAAACCTTGGACTTGGCAATGCTGACGGTAGGCCTCATTAGAAGGATCTTTCCACTTGGGACAGCCTTCGTCGCGCCGCTGTGACGCAATCGACCTTCAAATGCAGCCTTCGGAGGATGCAGCCCCTGAATTTGGACACAGCTCATGTCTTCCAAGCACTGGCTGACTATAAGAGGCATATAAGTGGCATCTATCCAGTTCATCAGGGAGGGAGATAAGTCACACTCCTCCAAAAAGACCAAGAGGGAGGTCACAATCATGGGAGATGAGAATGGACCTGGGAAGGAAACTTTCCCCAGGTCATTCAAACATCCCCAAGGCCAGAGGTGGTAATCGGGTCTGAGGAGGGAAGAAGGATCATAATGATTGAGCTGACAGTCCCATGGGAAGATGTATGTGAGGAGGCCTCAGAGAGGAAAGTTACCAAGTACCAGGACCTGGTCCATAAATGCAGGGATAAAGGGGGGAAGGCTTGGAAGGCCTGGCTATTTCTAATTGAGGTTGGTTGCGGGGGTTTCACTGCACAGTCTGAGCTGGAAGCCAGGAGAAGATGGGCAGGCCATGACTGCTGACCTGCCAACTGGTTGAAACATCTGAAGAAATTTGAAAGCCACCTGATGACATCTTTTCCTGGCAGAAAGCTACAGTCATAAGTAAAAATGCAATGATTGGACCGAATGCAATGATTGAAAGAATTATTTTTTGGTCCTGAGACTTACACAGAAGATATATGAACATTTATATATGCACTTTTTTAATATATGTGGTGATGCGATCAACCATTATAGTGATTAGGAGCGGATATGGTGCGTTCGGTGGATATAAAAGGAGATGAGACTGACATCTAACTAAGCATGTCATTCTGGGTCCTGGAAGTGATGTCATTTCTGGCACACCGTGTTTATGTCCAGGAGGTAAGAGCTACTGGTGACAGTCTCATTATGAACGTTTTGTGTTAGGAAGGGTAATTTGAGACTCGTTTAATTTACAGTGTGGCTGAGTAGTACTGTAGACATGTTGAGCAAATGTTTGTCTTTGTGAGCCCTTAATTTGCACGCCATCGAGTGCACTGGGTGGTGCGAGTCACCATCTGCAGGTATGTTATACTTATTTTAATGCTAGGTTAATGAGACAGCAATTTCTTAATTTGAAACGCTGTGTGTTATATTTTAACAGTGACACGGGGGCCAGGAGGTGTTGCAGCAGGCTTTGTGGGCACTGTTAGCTTTATGCGACCCTTTTCTGGTCATGTGAATTATGATTACCTGCATGCGGTAGTGATTGCCCGAACTGGAATGCTTCTGAACGGACTGGATTGTGTTCTCCCCTGCAAGCTGCCTCTTCGACCATTCCTCTGCCTTTTATCGGAACGGCAGATGCTGCCGATCCTTATGTAACTTTAATCTAATTGCTTGACGATCTAATTTCAGCGAACGAGGATCTCCTAGATGAACGGAACAATAGCGCGTTTACAGCCTGTGGTGACTCATTTAAATTGAGTTGTTTCCAGAATTTATTGGCCTTAGGACTTGAGGAGTTTTGTCACTACTAATGTGTTTCATTGTGAATATTACATCTCTTTGAATTTCGTTTGTTTGTAAAGTTGTTGTTTTTTTTGTGTGTTTTGAATGTTATTTTGTAATGTAATCTGAGATTACTAGGGGTGTAACGATTCATCAACTACATCGATGTATCGATTTATATTCCTATGATCCAACTACATCGATCTGTGCTCGGCAAGTTGGCCTTCCGGACGACATATATTGATCTAACATAGTTTTAAAAGGTAATGGATCGATTGTATCGATACTAGGAAATAACGCATTGGATTTAAGCACGTCAGACTTTATATGGATGTTTTTTCTTAGCACTTTTAATGATAAAGGCGTTAAACGTTAGGCCTACTCGATTCAGTCTGCCTATCTGTGACGTCGTCGCCATGCGTGAAGCGCCAGCAGCAGCGCAAAGACAACAAGCAGCGCAAAGTCTCTCACCTCAGAAAAACAGACTGTCCTGTCCTCTCAGCCGCTACACTGCATTAGCGCGCACTCTTCAATTGCACGCACAAATGCGCCGGCGCGCGCTGTACTGTATCACTTCACTAAAGCGCAAAATAAATACGAGAATGCAACGTCGTAAATTAGTAAGTTAAGAAATAAAAGTAAAATACCAATAAATTACGTTATTGGTACGTCATGTGTGTTGCTATTTATCAGGAGCAGTTTCCATGTTTCTTTACCAGTACTTCTAAGTATTGTGTATCACCATGGTAGCCTAATTGTTGTTTGTTTCCATAACAAAATGCCACTTACTGGTTATTCTGTATATTTTTATATGACTGTGGTGGCTCATACCAAGATTGTATTAACAAAAACTTGTTTGGTACTGCTATTTAATAGCTTAACCTCGCAGTGCCTACTGTTTATCAGTATTTGTCATATTCTTACAATTTTTTTTGTATGTTAAGTAAAGGGGGACAGAACTTGTGTGTCAACAATTTTTGTGTAAACAATGTATTATAATAGGCCTATATAATTCCTAAAAAGGTGGGTCGTGGCTTGATGACCATGGGGAAATGTGGGTCCCATGGCCAAACTATTCAAAACATAATTCAATGTTGTGATAATCATAATTAATAATCACAATTACAATTTCAAGGGAATAATCGACAATTATAATTTTTGTCATAATCGTGCAGCCCTACTTTATTCAAATAAAATGTGAATGCATTTGACATTAATTGTTGTTTACTTGTTTGTTTATATCCATAATTAATTGATACCTGATTCCCTTACAAGAATTTTTGGCTAAAATGTCACTGAATCGATTTCAAGTCACTGAATCGTTTTGGATCGTATCGTTCTAAATGAACCAATATAGTCCTTGAATCATATCGACAACCACGAATCGCGATACGAATGGAATCGTTGTTAAAACGAATCGTTACACCCCTAGAGATTACACTTTATAGGATGGCGCTGTGCTGACAACACTTAACAATTATCAGCCAGTGAGCGGTTGCCATCATTGTGTGACAAACTGATTCCTTCTGGCAGCATGTGATAAGTGTTTAATCGGCAGACCATTATGTGGAATGTGTATTTGTGGGTTTGCTTGTGTCTCATATTGTTTTCTTTTCCATTCAGAATTGGGGTGCCAGTACTAGCCAGAGTCCTCTGTGTGTGGTGGTGTTTTGGCTATCGTTCTGCAGTGTTCACAGCGGTTGGTTTGGTGTTGTGTGGTGAGAGAGCACAAGTAGTTGCTGTGTTTATTGGATAGGCAAGACGAATCCCCCAATTCCAGTTAATATAATTAATTTAATGTAGTAAAATTAATATTACAATCAATCAACCTATTCGTCCCGTGAACTCTCAGTGTTAATTGTTTATTGATTCTAAGAAATGTTCATTTCCGAGGGAGGGAAATGTCTTTCTTACTGTACAGTACTACTAAGAGTCTGTAGTCAAAATCTAAATCGTAAAATAAACTTTGTTGCAAGTAGAGAATCCGAACCAAATACGGATGTGCACAAGTTTTATTAACTAAATCACAAACATAACATTTAATGACCATAATATGGGCTATCACGTTAGTTGGCTAGAAAAAAAAAGAGCTATAGAGAGTATTTTGCTAAATATGTGTAGGCTACTATATTACGTATTTATTATATTTTTATTTGACGTATTTTATTTTACTTTTACTAAAGTTGTTATTATAATAAAAAAATGCATTATATTTAATTTGAGTTATTTTTAACCAAGTAATACTACCAGTTGATAGGGCTCTTTGTAGCTATGTTTACATCATTAGGTGAGTTTTTTTTTTTTTTTCTTGAGAAAAATTAACACCTATATTATGTACCTAATATTTATCCAAATATTAAATCAAATCACAAGAATTTAATTTAATTGAAATCGTGAAATTTGTGTCAAGCAATAATAACAAAATGTAGCTACCAGAAATTGTACCATGTTAACATTGTAACATGTTGCAACTAAACCTAATAAAATTCAGTTTTTGTCATGTTGAAATAGCCTGTTTACACTGATTATATACCAAAATCAAAGCTGATACTGTATGCTAATAAATAAAGGAGTCATAATAACATATTACATGCTTTGAATTCCTTATAGCTATGCAGTGTTCTAAGCAGCCTGGATGGGTCGCTGTACGTGATGCAACACTTATTATAACGACAAGAGACTTGAGACTTGACTTGGACTCTAGCTCAAAGACTTGAGACTTGACTTGGATTCTAGCTCAGAGACTTGAGACTTGACTTGGACTCTAGCTCAGAGACTTGAGACTTGACTTGGACTCTAGCTCAGAGACTTGTGAGCATCTCTGCATCTCGATTACCATCTCAATTGCCTCAAATTGATGGCTGTATTTATGACCCTGAGGTACTGCCTGTCACAGTGTCTGGTTGCTTTTCCCCGGGTTTCCACGAGATGTCCTCCTTCCCTCACGGTGTCATCACATATGAACTTCAGTTCCCATAATCCTGTTCGCTACACCTGATTCCCATCACAGTCTCAGCTGCGTTCTATCACCTTAATTATGATTGTGTATATAGTCCTGTCCGTTTTAGTGTGTGTTGTCGAGTCCTTGTAATATGTACGACACTTCTGTGTTCTTGTTCCCTTGCCCGTGAGATCTGTGTTTATTGTTGGACTGATTTAATGGATATCGACTCATGCCTGGATTGTTTACTCTCTTGGAATTTCCTAATTAAAACATACTGCACTTGGATCTGTCTCCTCTTGTGTGTGTCGTGACAGAAGGACTCGACCAAAACAAGATCCAGCGGTATGTTTTTTCCCCCAGCCACCGAGCGGGAGAAGAGGCTGCAGAGAGCGAACTTTCGACCCAAAGAGCCAGAGCCTCGCATGACACTCTTTGAGTGTTATGCCTTATGGGCTCGTAAGCCTGAGGAGACCATGGTGGTCAACACCCCTCCCCAGAGACAATCCTTTCAGGGAACCCGCCAAGTCATCTTCCGCGGGACACGGGAAGGTCGCGGAGGGGGAGGTAGCCGAGAGGATCGGCGCCACTGTCCATCATGGCCTCCCTTCGATCCGGAGCCGGCAGCTTTCCATCAAGGACGGCAGGGGAGGAGGGACTCTGCTCGCTCCTTCAGTGGTCTAGAGCAACCGCTGAGCCGTCCAGAGCAGCCGCTGCGCCGCTCAGAGCAACCACCGCGCCGTCCAGAGCAGCCGCCGCGCCGTCCAGAACAACCACCGCGCCATCCAGAGCAGCCGCCGCGCCGTCCAGAGCGACCGCCGCGCCGTCCAGAACAACCGTCGCATCTTCCAGAGCCGGCGGTGCGTCTTCCAGAGCCGGCGGTGCGTCTTCCAGAGCCGGCGGTGCGTCTTCCAGAGCCGGTGGTGCATCTTCCAGAGCCGGCGGTGCGTCTTCCAGAGCCGGCGGTGCGTCTTCCTATGCCGGTGGTGTCTGTTCCTGAACCGGTGATGTCTGTTCCTGTCCCTGAGCCGGTGGTGTCTGTTCCTGGGTCAGTGGTGTATGTTTATGAGCCAGTGGTGTATGTTTCTGAGCCAGTAGTGCCTGTTCCCGAGCCGGTGGTGTCTGTTTCCGAGCCAGTGGTGTCTGTTCCAGAGCCGGAGCCAATGTCTGTTCCCGAGCACCCAGCCGAGCATCCAGAGCACCCAGCCGAGCATCCAGAGCACCCAGCCGAGCATCCAGAGCACCCAGCCGAGCATCCAGAGCATCCAGAGCACCCAGCCGAGCATCCAGAGCACCCAGCCGAGCATCCAGAGCACCCAGCCGAGCATCCAGAGCACCCAGCCGAGCATCCAGAGCACCCAGCCGCTGACCCGGAGCCCGAGCACCCAGCAGCTGACCCGGAGCCCGAGCACCCAGCAGCTGACCCGGAGCCCGAGCACCCAGCCGCTGACCCGGAGCCCGAGCACCCAGCAGCTGACCCGGAGCCCGAGCACCCAGCAGCTGACCCGGAGCCCGAGCACCCAGCAGCTGACCCGGAGCCCGAGCACCCAGCAGCTGACCCGGAGCCCGAGCACCCAGCAGCTGACCCAGAGGCCGAGCACCCAGCAGCTGACCCAGAGCCCGAGCACCCAGCAGCGTGATCGGCCGGAGCCGGACCCAGACCCTGATCGGCCGGAGCCAGTCCCAGACCCTGATCTGCCGGAGCCGGTCCCAGACCCTGATCTGCCGGAGCCGGACCCAGACCCTGGCCGGCCGGACCCAGACCCTGATCGGCCGGACCCGGACCCAGACCCTGATCGGCCGGAACCAGACCCAGAGCGGCCGGAGCCGGACCCGCCTGATAAACTTTTTTGTGTTTCCCGGCCACCTAGGTTTTTGTCACTTCCTGTCCCTGTTCCTCTCCACGGACCTGGCCCCCCATCCTTCCCCCTGATTCTTTACTGTTTTGCCTCCCGCCCTGTACTCTTGTCTTGTTCTGTTGTTTTCCTTGTCTTGTAGTGTCTGGGAGCCACTCCGTTGAGGGGAGGTTATGTCACAGTGTCTGGTTGCTTTTCCCTGGGTTTCCACGAGATGTCCTCCTTCCCTCACGGTGTCATCACATATGAACTTCAGTTCCCATAATCCTGTTCGCTACACCTGATTCCCATCACAGTCTCAGCTGCGTTCTATCACCTTAATTATGATTGTGTATATAGTCCTGTCCGTTTTAGTGTGTGTTGTCGAGTCCTTGTAATATGTACGACACTTCTGTGTTCTTGTTCCCTTGCCCGTGAGATCTGTGTTTATTGTTGGACTGATTTAATGGATATCGACTCATGCCTGGATTGTTTACTCTCTTGGAATTTCCTAATTAAAACATACTGCACTTGGATCTGTCTCCTCTTGTGTGTGTCGTGACACTGCCTCTACCAGTTAAGGGGCTACCATGTTCTGGTGCGAGTGGACAATACTGTGGTAGTCACTTATAACAATCGCCAGGGCGGACTGCATGGCCCAGGAAGCATCTATATGCGATTCCACCGATCGTTCCACTCCCGCGAGTCCTGGCGAAGGTCCGTCAACAAGGGCCATGCTGAGGGCCGTGTTTGTGCGCACACACTACAAAACCTTGAGGGGTCCAGACACTTGCAGTCGTTTTGATTTAACACATATTGTCATTTATTTGTTGTGTTGTGATGTTAAGAGCTCATCTGGTAACACTTTATTTCAATAGTCCACTTTAGACATTCTAATAACTATAAATAACTTTGCAACTACATGTTAACTACCAGTCGTTAAAGTTTTAGAAGACTGTCTCCTTAAAATCTGCTAAAAAAATGTGTTGGTTCCCAGACAGACATTCTAGTAACTATAAGTAGCTTTACAAGTATATATCAACTTATTCTACTAACCTTAATCTAACAGTTTACTAATGCTCTAATGAGAGTTAGTTGACATGTAGTAGTAAGTTAATGAGAGTTAATACAGTTAGCAGAATGTCTAATGTAGACTATCGAAATAAATTGTTACTAGATGAGCTCTTAACATCACAACACAACAAATGAATAACAATAATTACATGACTTTTTATATTTCAAGAAAATGTTAGATGGACTTAGAGGCTTTTGCATCTGAAGTCTTCATTTGTTCATTGTCACTGTGTAACCGTTACCCCTTTTGGGCTTAAGTTATATATCAGAGTAGGGATGGCAAGGCTTGATATTAACTTAGGTATAGATAAAAAAAACAAAAAAAAAAACTAGTTTGCTTTGGTTTACCCAGCTATATTTCTGAAGAATCAGACCCAAGCTTTATGCTTATAATGTATTCACCAACCCAAAATCTCAAATGTTTACATTATACAAAAAAAAAAAAAAAAAAAAAAAAAAAAAAATACTAAACAAGGTAGAAAACAGGAAAACATCAGTTACATCAGTCATCAAACAAGAAAAGTTAAGCGTTTGGGGAATCTGGACTGGAAAAGTTAATGATTAAACTTATAGCTGCTGCTGGTGAAGCCGACAAGGCTTGGTAATGGATGAAATGTCTTTGCAAAAGTCAGCACTTTTAATTTGATAATCCCAATGTTGCAGATAGGAAAGGTGTCCTGTCTTCCACAAGTGCAATCCAAACCCTCTAGTGCTCACGTTAAACGTCCAAGCGTCATGATCCAAGCATTAAACCACAAAGCATAAAGTTAGCTGAAGCAAGTACTTTCACCCATGTAAGAAAGCACAGGAATAAAATGGTCCATCGAAATAGACGACACGGTCACAATTAGCATGAATAGCCCAATGCTCAACACACTCAATATCATAGTTATACATTAAATACATGTACACTCTGGTTTTGGTAATATTTGTAAAAAAAAAAAAAATACTACTTACTGATTGACCAAAAAGGAAACACATTCCTCAATCATAGGACCTTATAAAGTCAAACTGAATAGCCCAAGAAAGCCATAGGCCCATGTCACGAAAAAATTGAAGACCGGAAGTACGTCTTTTAGTAGGGATATGGCCCTTCCAGCTTTTTACAATGGCGGAGTCCGATAGATACCGCTGGACCAAATCTCTCCGCAACCTGCCTGAAGTCACCTGCCTGACGATGTGGTTCGGATGGTACATGAAAACTCTCAAGTGGAAACGTCAAAACTGAGGAAAGGGTACAAGTTCTTCTGGGAGAAATTCATTTTCAATTACAGAGGTAAGTGTTTGAATTCCGCCGCCAGTAAGGGAAACGATATGGTAACAGCGAGTTGGACCAATCAGCAGACATTGCTGCTACGCTTAGGATTGTGGGTAGTGTGGTTTTTTTTTTCATAAGATCGCGGATAAAATATGTTTTTCTTAAAACAAGGTTGATATCATACAAACTTATAGCTTCTACAGGAGCAAAAACCTTCGTTTCACAACCTCATAGCTCGTGGTCAGTCTACCTCGGATGGTTTAGACATTATGGCTGATAATCTAAATCAGTGGTTCTCAACTCCAGTCCTCGGGACCCGCTGCTCTGCACATTTTGTATGTCTCCCTTATTTAACACACCTGAACCAGATCATCAGCTCATCAGGAGAGACTCCATGAACTGAACTGAACATGTCAGATAAGAGAGACATACAAAATGTGCAGAGCAGTGGGTCCCGAGGACTGGAGTTGAGAACCACTGATCTAAATCCTTATCAAGAAACACTGTTGACAGAAAGTTCTGAATCCCTACTCCGCGTTCCGGAAGCAGGAAGTGTGACATAGGCCTATTGTTTCCTCTATCCACATGCTTGCCTACTTTTTCAGGTATAGTACCTGGCTAAATACTCATCTATGAAGATGATTAGCGCCCCCTAATGGTGAGGAGAAATATAACCGCTAAGGTAACAGAGTAAAAGCTGTTACAACTGTTCGTGAGGTTTGTGTCAAGTGTTAAAATCTATTTGCAACTATATCGCAAATATTTTTGCTTTGTAGGCTGAATGTGCCTTCAGAAACAAAGATAGCATAGTTTACTTCACATATTGAGTGTCTTATAAAACTATTTATAAAATGGTTAGTTCCAGTCCTTGATTCTGATTTTATTCATGATAAAACACGGCTACGACCACTTTACCTAACGGTTCTATGTATCACTACACAACATCCCTAGCAACCACTCTTAGCAACGTAAACATATGTTCTCATTGATATTGTTCATTGAAGCTTATAGAGTAGAGTATTGAGGATTGAGTAAGCGAGTGTACCTGCATTTACAGTAGATATAGCATTTTCCTTTCGGTCAGTCCGCTGCAATATCTTGTCCTTTTAACAGGGTTTTCCCGTGTCCTGACACACTAATAATTTGTCAGTTACATCTTGCTTCTCCGTGTTCACAAGAAGTTCAGTCCTTTCAATATAAAAGTTTTCTCTTCTGACTGACTCACTCATAAAGACAATCTTTGCTGCCATCTAATGGCAAAATAATGTAACTTCTGTTGCTGTTCATGGTCAGGGACATTTTTTTTTTTTCAACAGAAGGAAGGCTTTTAGTGATTTTACTTCATGAAAGTTGCATTGATACATATTTTTTGGCTTTAATATTTGTTTTGTGTGGTAATTGTTTTATAAAAGCAATAAGGTACTCGAGGCTAGTGCTGTATCGTGAATAAGTCACGGCTGAAGGCGTTGCAAGCATGACGCGAACAACGCCCTTCAGCCGTGACTTATTCACGATACAGCACAGCCTCTCGTACCTTATTGCTTACATAAACAGCTACCAGAATGACAGATCAATTTGTTGTGTTACTAATTGAAAATTTGTTGTACAACAAATCTGCAATTGCCTTTATGAATTTATTGGCTGAATGAGACATTCTGCATTTCACGAGTTCACACGTACATGGAATCTGATGTAGTATTTATGCGTATTTGGCTTGCTGTCCAGGGGAAGGCTCCGAGCTCGGAATTTGGCCCGAACCCAGAGTACTCCCACAAAAAGGCCAGGTAAGCGCGGGACAGCGAGCGTATAATTAATCCCCCCAAAAAAGTGAAGGGCATGAGAAGGTATTTACTAGAGAATGAGCTTGACCGTTCGACCGTGAGGGCTCTCTCAACGTCCGACAGGAACTTGGATGCTCATGGCATCGGACGGATAAGCCCCGCCAGCAGTTGAACTGACAGCTCGATGACGCCAGATTTATACGAGCGTGATTTGGGAACGAGTTAAGCCATTCAACCGGGAGGGCTCTTGCGGCATCCGACGGGAACTTGGATGCTCACGGCATCGGACGGGTAAGCCTCGCCAGTGGTTGAATGGGGGGCGCCCGCTGCACTCGGGTGGGAGGGCTCCACCGGCACTTCGAAGGGGTCTGGGACACGGGAATAGACCCCTCGCGGCCCGACGAACGGGGAGCCCGCACGGCGACACAAGTGCGGCCATCCGACGACGACTAAGACAGGCAGGCTCTCACTGCAATTCGAACGGGAGGGCTCGACCAGCGCTTCGAAAGGGCGGCTGAGCCCGGCCTATGAACGGGGAGCCATTGCTGTGTGCGAACGGGGGAGCCTGCAATTGTTTGTAAAAATTTATAGATATTTTTATTGAAGCGAGTGTAAATGCGGCGAGCAAAAATAGACTCGGAAAGTGGGTTTGTACCGGTACTGGTGCGGAAAGTGACGAAGGATGTGGCGCCGCAGGTGATGGAAATGAATGATCTGATTAGTTAGGGCTTGGTGAGCGTTTCTGATGTGGAAGCGGCTGGATCTAATGTAGGTTTTGAAAGCTTCAGATGACCAGCAACCGAGGGTTTGAATTTGTTGTTGGGAAAGACCTTTTTGTGCGGGTGTGGTTGCTGCTCCGATGCGAAAAGAATGGCTTGAAAATTTGTTTGCTGTGATGCCGGATTTGATGAGGACTGCTTTGAGATGTTTTTGGAACCAGAATCTTGTGGCTGGATGATCAAGTTATCTGCGGAGAGTGGATCGAGAGGGGATTTGAGCGTAGAACGTTTATACTGCAGGTAATTTCACTAGTTCACATCTACATATAATTATTACAGTAAAGGTTATGCGTATTTGGCGTGCTGTCCGGGTGGAGGGCTCCGAGCTCGGAATTTCTGCCCGAACCCAGAGTACTCCCCCCGTTGGTAAGAGTAGATCGAACTAGAAGTGAGGAGATGGAACTAAAAGTGAGGAGATGGGGTGGAGGTGGGATGCTGAATAAACTGTCAAGGAACAGAGGTGGGTTCTGCTGTTATTTATATTGTCCTGAGTTGATTACAGATTGATCTCCACTTGTGCTAATTGGGTTAATTATCTGCACCTGCTCCTCCCGAACCTTGTTAATAAAACATCATTTAGCAGAGAATGGTACGGTTGAATGGAAGTTGGCAGATTGAAAATGTAAACAAAGTTACCTTTTTTTAGCTCGATCTGTTTTACTTTGTTTGATGAAAAAAGATATAGTTTCGTTATCTACGATCTGTAAATCTGAAATTGTAGGGTGAATATTTGAGTCGAAATTAGATGTGATGGTCAATTCTGAGCAGCGGAGAAAACCGAAGAAAGCTAGGATGAACATTGCTTCTAGTGTGCGGGCAGTGTTGGGGGAGTGGTATCCGAGACTGAGTGATGAAATACATTTGGTGAGTATGTCAATTTTAATGGGTTGTCTGGTATCCGGGCAAGTGAGATGAGTTCTTTGACTTTCTTTAATGAGAAGGGACGTTTGAGAGTTATTTATGGTAGGGGTGGGCCTACCGTAAACTAATTTGTGAAAGAATTGAATGCCGCTTAGATAGCTTTTTATGGATCAGGCTTAGAGACCTTTAACTCTATTGAGGTGAGATATGAATGAAGTAACGGTTAGAAGAGAGAATTCAGGAAACGGCAGGTTGTGAGAGAGATGAAATGATTTGAAAGATTTCCACGCGGTGTAATATGTTTGGAGGGTTCTGGGTGAAACTGCTTGGATGATGGAATCAATGGACGTGTCCAGAAGGGATTTTAGCGGATGGTTTATGGGAAGATTAGTTGAGAATAATGAGGTACTGGGGTTGGAATGGGGTCCGCTTCTGGTGCCAGCATCCTGAATTTCTGAAAAGAGAAACGGGAGAGAGAGTCAGCGATTTGGTTTTGAGCACCTGGGACGTGTTTTGCATTTATTATGAACTGATCGCAGGCGGAGATCCAGATGAGGCGTCTGAGGAGTGGCATTAACGCAGGTGAGCGAGAACGACCTTTGTTAATGCAGTGTACGGTTGCTTCGTTGTCGCAATGGACTTGAATGCTTTTGGATGACCACTCTTTCCCCCATAGGGAAGCTGCGACGACGATCGGGTAGAGCTCGAAAAGGGCCGAGGAGGCTGAAGACTGGGGAGTGTCTAGTAAAAAAAAAAAAAAAAGTTAAGCCGTTCCACTGGTTAAGGAAAGTTATCCATAATTTTAGCTCATTTTTGCACTCGCAAGATAGGATAATTCGGTCTTCCAGCGCGTGAACGGATGACGAGAGGGCGAGGAGATGCGCGATGAAAGGGCGGCCTTGCGGAATAATGCGCATAGCATAGTTTGGGTGGCCAAGCAGCGAGAGGAGTTCGCGTTTGGAACAATTTGGGCAGTCTGTAAGATTGGACGCGATTAAAATTATTCTATCGATTTTTTCCTTAGGCAGTGAAGCCTGGAAATTGACTGAGTCCAGATTGATGCCCAAGAACTCTATGGATGTAGTTGGCCCCGTTGTTTTCTCCTGGGCTAACGGAATCCCTAGCTCGGCGAGCTTTTTCCGCCTAGTTCACGCCAAATAAATGCCACGAATCTGGGTGGATTGGCATTACTTTAAAAGCAGAAGTGATGTCTACTTTTGCCAACTATGCGCCGCGACCAGCTATTTTGATCATAGTTGTGGCTTGTTCGATATCGTGATAATTAAGAGAATACTCTTCGAGGGGGATAAGACTGTTAATGCTTGGATATGGAGAGTTATGAGGGGCTGAGAGATCTATTATCATACGCTTTTTCCCTGAAAATTTTCTAGTAGCCACGCCTATATGGCTAATGCGAAATTTGTCGAACGGGGGGGCCTCAAAGGGGCCGATCATGAAACCTGATTCGATTTCTTTTTTAATTAGATCGTCTACTACTTCAGGCTCTGCTAGGGAGGACTGAAGATTATCGCAAATGATGTTTTGCGTGGGCTGACATTCTACGCCGGGTTTAAAACCTTGGTTGAGACCAGACAGCAGATAATTTGTAAAGTTGACATCGGGGTGATGGGATAAATCCTCAGCCAGACGGGAAACATTCACAGGAGAGATAATTTTTCTCACTTTTATTTACAGCTTTTTGTACTGGACATACCACACGGGCGTGGGCACCGCCACAATAATTGCAGACGTGGAGAAAGCGACAGCATTGTCTTAGGCATTTCCCCTCGTTGAAATTATTGCAAACTTGCCTGTTGGAAGCGACGTATGGTGCTCTGTTCGAAAAATCTTTACCGGAAGAGTGATCAAGTCCTCTCTTGCAGGTCGCGGAACATAACCTGTGGATTTGATGGGGTTCTGCTCTGGGCCGGGAGGAATCGAGGGATTAATTTGAGGGCATGCCGTGGTGGCATGGTTTACGGATCTGCAAATTGCGCAAGAGATGTTTCGGCACCCGAGAAAAACTTGGTTATGGAGATCAGAGTCCAACGCTCCCCAATAAGGACACTGATTCCATTGGGAAATACAGACGGTGCATTTAGCAGAAAACAACTTGTGGTAAGTGTAAAAATGACTACCCCCATAAGACAGCGCGATCTCCGCTATGATGGAAAGGTAATCGTTCAGCTCGCACCGTCTATGGGGAAAAACAGAGCATATAATTTCGGTATAGCGGTTGAAAGAAATACAAAATTCGGCCAACGACAGTGTGCGTGATGAAACCTGCGTATTATTTTTTAAAGTAACGGATATGTCCACCTGGTGATTGGATTCTGACAGGGGCAGTAGAGAGCCCAAGTCCACATACGCACCTGCGAGGATTTGAACTCTGATGTTGTTCGTCACTGGCGGAGGTTCTGCGGCGACGGCGTTTGGAGGGGCTGGTTGAGAAGTAGCTGAATAGAGAGAGAAGGGAGATCGAGCGAGGAGAGGGTTGATAGGAGGGAGGGCCGGGGCTGTGGCCGTTTGCGGAGGCATCCTCATGCAAATGTCAGCCCCCGGTACAGGTGGGGGAGGAAAGAAATGAGCATAGTGAGGAAGGGGAAGGGATTGCGTCTGCGCTTGTCCGGCTAACGGAGGCATCCTCACGCTAGGGTGAGCACCTGGCGCTTGAAAATAGGGAAAATTGAAAGAGGTAACGTTAGGAGGGAGAGGGAACATTTGAGGAGCTGATATGTAGTTGGTGTTGCAGGGATCTGGAGCGTGCGGTGCCACGGTGGGAGGGGCTGAGGAGAAGAGTTGACCTGGAGGATATTGAAGCCCTTCCGCGACTGGCTCTGGGGCGTGGCCCAGGCTGGCGGAAGGTCTGCGGCGGTGTGGTGCGTGGGCGGGGCCCGGTACTGCGTGTGAGGAAGGTGAAGACGCTGCGGAGCGATACATAGAGACATATAGATTAAATAATTCTGCTTTATTCAATCTGCGAGAAAAATTGACATCGGAGTTAATTAGGGCTTGTCTCAGACCTTTAACAGTCCACTTCCCTATGGGAGGCATGTTTGGGTGGGCCGGAGAGTGTGAAGACGCGGGGACCACCGCCGGTGAGGAATCCACCATCTTCCTCCGCGTCTGTGAGGGTGAGGAAGGTGAGGAAAGGCTTTATTTATACCAGCTTCCTCTTGTGCTGATTGGTTGATTACCTGAACGTGCTCCTCCCGAACTTTGTTACATGAAACTTCATTTAGTAAACAAAACAAAAAAATTCTAAATGACAACAAAGTATTGATACATTGGACATTTTTTGATATCTAACATTGAAATCTCAATGTATCATGCTGCATTGAATTTGTACATTTTCTCAACAATTCCTTATCCATCATATGAATTCATTGGAAATCATAAATAACCACATTCTCTCATGAGCTCGGGTTGGTGGTTTCAATATTTTGGACCTCACTGTGCAAGCATATGATATGTACTTGATTTCATGCCACTGATTGTGAAATTATATTACAACTGCAGACGCACCAAGTTTATGAGTGTGGAGGGAATTCAGGGACATCTACATTCTGAGCACAGGTTTTATTAAAACTTGTGAAAACATGCTCCAGCAGATTAATATTCCTAACAAACAAATTTCAACAGTGCTGGGTAATTAGCATATTATTGAGATGTGAAGGAAGTCACCGCCCAAGAAAATGTCAGATCAAAGTGCCTGAAGATAAAAACTCTAACCAGGCTAATTTACGCTTGTGTCCCTTTTGAATTCAGTGCCAGTAGTATTAAGTGGAGAAAGCTTGTGACAAAGTGTTTACTCACACAAACAAACACGTACACAAGACAGACATGTAAACACAAAAGACATTATCTCATGCATCAGGTCTTATGTATCAAAACTGGAATAAATGTCTGCATGACGGGGGTATGTTCTTCAGGACAACAACACGAAAGTAACCGTGTAATGGCCCTTCTCTATCAACCACACCATAGCCGTGTCATGTTTACCACAATTTCCAATTTCAAGGCTTTTCCAGTCCTCACAGACAAGAGCAGCTTATCTACTGAGCTTACTTCAGAGGGCATCATAGACTGTAATTGAGCCACCCAGTCCCTTTGGTGGTTGACCCCACTTTAACAGCAGTTATCATCTTGCCAAGTTCCCACCTCTAATGCCTCGGCTTCATAGGGTCACTTTATTTTTTAACGGTTTACTTATTATTCAGGAGATAAAACAAGATAATTTAAGGTGTGGTTATTAGATTTTTTTTTCAATTACCAAGATATTGGCTCTGGAGTAAAATAGCAGATGCTTTTTCTTTTTTTATTTCTTTTTTCTTTTTTTGGCATGACAAACCTGTGGCATTTAACAGCCCAGACAACCCACTGCTAGGCCAAAACTGTGACTTTTTTTTTTTTTTTTTTTTTTTTTTTACTTTAGTGGAATTCTGTGGAATGGACATGTAAAGTCAAGGAATTGTTATTTGTACAGAACATTTCAAACCTCAGTAGATCTGAGATTTGGCTCAACAAAATGTTTTGTTTGTGCTTAAATGTGAAAATGATGTGCATCTGCAGTTCTAAAGCTGCTTTGACAAACTCCCAGTGAAGGTCTTTTGCCAGAGATGATGATAAATGACTTCAGTTTGGACTCTTTCTAGCATGACAGTTAAAGAGATAGTTTATCCAAAAATTCTGTCATAATTTACTCATCCATATGTTGTTAAAAACCTATATGATTTGCATTCTTCTGCTGAACATAAGAGAAGAGATTGTGAAGAATGTTGGTAATCAAACCATTTGGTGAACATTGACTTTCATTTTATGGACACACAAAAAAGTCACACAGGTGAACTATACTTTTAAAAGTTTATCGTTTTGTTCCTGGTACCACCACAACACTTATAGGAATAATTGTAGTTATGTAAGCTTTCAGATGTATGAATGTTTTTTTTTATTATTATTCTTAAAAAGAGATGCCTTCTGATATAGCAGGCTAATCTCATGGGAATTTTTATTGTACGAGATTGTGTTTCTGTATGAATTGTATGATCTGACTCCGCTCCAAAACATAGCCATGAAGGCCGATTCCTAACCCCATGCCTAAACCTAATTCTCACGTAGAAGTGAGCAGATCATACAAATGAGATTTTGTGAGAACGGCACCATTTTTCCACATTGTACAATACTCAAGAATTGTCAGTATGTTGGAAATAGATGGCTCATTCAGAGATTAATATAATTGATAAATCATATTGTATTTGATTAATCATTGAATTGGCTTAGGGTTGATTTTTTTGTGAAGTAACACAGAATGAGCTTTGTCTAAAGGTCAATTCATACTGTACCAACAGACTACGACGGATGCCAACAGTCAGCCAGATTACAGTGCAAAGGCAGATTCAATATGTTCAGTCGTGAATGTCAGATGGAGATAGTACTGATCCAACAAAACTAAATGTGTCTGTTGCCATTGGTCAGCATCTCTCGGTGCAATGTGAATTGGCCTTAAGAAACTGCTCCATTATTATTATTTTTGATTGTAATCTGGTTTTATGGTTGAAGCACTGGATGCATCCATTTTCACGCATTTCAAATTAATTTTAGTAGCTTCCTGAACTGATCCAAAAAGCACAAGGCAACAAACCCTTAAGCAAGCAAAATCTGCAATTTGCCAATAAAGCAGGTCAAGATTATGGACCAGAACCTCAAGTCAATAATTTAGGCGCTGTAGTGAAAAATATTGTTTTTCTAGAATTCTCAAATTCTTGATAGAACTGCAATGAGGTGCAAAATAAAAACACTCTGAAGCTGCCCATGGGACAAGAGGTCATGAAGTAACTTTACACTCTGCTGCTGTTTAAGGTATGATGCAATGGAAGCGACATAACTAATTCCCTATTGTGACATACATCCACATGAAAAAGTAGGGAAAAAACATGAAATAACTTTGTTCTATCTGATTGTTGATTGGATGGAGACAAAAAAAGAGAGAAATATATATGTGGATGAATCGTTCACAATAAGATCAATAACATTCATTTATAAAATAGATTATAAAAAAGAGCTGCTCTCTCTGTGCTGGCTCAAATTATCTGGCTAGACGAATGCCCTATAGAAGTCTGTTAAAAAATATGTTAGCTTTGACCCACCTTAGCCTCTAGTGTCAGAGGCAACTCAAGTGCTCCTTTGGTTTTGTGTAAATGAAATGCAGCATCAGTGCAGCGTTAAACTGTTGTCATTATCATACCGGAATAAACAGCATATTTTATAATTTCATATTTCTAGGAATATATTTACATTGATAATTAAATTTTTCTTTCATGCATTTGTCACCTCTGTGCTGAATAATTTTGGTAGAAATATTGATACTTTTCATTGAATGGTATAGTTCCAAATTGTTCCTTTTCCTTCACATTTACAAAATGTTCTCTTTTTTTATGAAAATATACAACTATAATGTCACTATAATTTTGTTGGAGAATGGAGTGAAAAACATTGTACGTGTGCTACTACAAATGCATGGTTTTGTAACTTTTTGTAACATTCTTTCTAATGCTGCCAAGACTATCACAAGTCATTTCTGCAGTTTTGAAAAAAACTCATTTGTTAGCCAACAAGATGATATTATCTTGGTAACAAATCAGCAGAACTTGCAACAACAATGTGGAATAAAATCTAGATAATATCCCCAGGCCATCAGGCCCACCTTATCGTTGAGACCTGCAGTGTATAAATGCTGTCTCATTGCGTGACTAGGAATTCTGGCCATCTTTTCGGCACCATCAATAATACATGCTGATGATTTAACTAGTTTTGTAAAACATTTCCATCCCCTACATAATTTATCTCACCCAGTCAATGCATAATGAATAGCACTCAACAGACAAACTGCAGTGTTGCAGTATTCAGATTTAGAGTCATTGAGAGATTAGTCTACCATTATGTGTAACAGAGCTTCCACTTCCACCTTGGTAACAGTAGAAGCACAAAGAGTGAACACATTGAGTTGTGAATCTTAACATCCTTCACAGCAGATGTTCATCTGCCAGTTCAAGTAACAAGCTGTGGTAACTTTAAATAAATGTATACAAATCTACAAAGCCAAATTTATACTTTTTTCTAGATGCAAAGGTGTCTGTTCAGGGACTATAAGATAAGTATATATTCACATTTGTAAGTCCTAATCCAACAGTAGCTTTGTGAATGAATGAATTTCATTAAAGATCCAATGTAAAACCAATAAAACAGCGTTATTAGAACACCAGGGAGATTTGTTGTGATTTGAGGAAGGGTGAATCTGCCAGGAAAACTGATTTCCTACTTTGTGCTTCTGAGAAATGCTTCATTAAAACAGAGGCAAGGTTAGTTTTCTAACATGTGTCACTTTAAATGTTATATCTGGCTTGAGAATCCTTTTTACTGAGTAGCAGCTGGACCAATCAGACACCATTTTTTATCATATTTAATGAACAGTCGAACAGACCTCTCACCCAAACACAAAACTAGATGCCAATGTGTCTGTGAACAACCACCCAAAACGTAGAACAGGCCCTGGTTACCATGGCAGCAAAGGCACGCCAGCGAGATAATTCTGGGTTTGTGACCCAAAGGAATGTGGAGAGAGTCAGCATTCAATGGCATTCTCCATTTAAAACAGACACATAAAGGCCCATAAAAAAATGACTTCTTTCCATTAATTCATAGACAAAACTTTCTATGAGTGAACAAGCATATTCCCAGGACATTGTGTGTATTATTACTGTTTTGTGTATTGTCTTTTGTATTGTATACTGTTTTATGTGCCATGATTGAACCTAGGTAACATAACCTCTGTATAGCATGCATTGTATTGTATAGCATCTTGGTGACCTGCCCTCTTCTTCTTCTGGTTGCAGATCGTGTGGAAAAGACTGGAGACATCTGGTCCCCCGATGCACATTCGTGCAGCTGGAGGGGCCTCAAAGTTATAGCCAGCCCTGCTGTAACTTTCCCTCACAACTGAGTCAGCCTAACATTGCAAGTTTGTCATTTCTTCATTCAACATGGAAGAACCTGATTGAAACTTCACCACCATCGAACTACTGAACCATCAAGACTTTCTTCTAAAAAACTGCATTTCTGGACATTGTACAAGGCATTGTGTAAGTATCGTACATTTAAGTAAAAAAACAGAGGTTTAATGTAAGCTGTATACCCATTGTTGTCAAAGTGATTTAAAATTAAGAAAGTTCTGTTCAAGTGGTTACCTGACTCTTACATGTCCATAGCTTCATTCCCCTGTTTCTGTTTTGGTTTCATTCATTCACTTACACTTTCCTTTTACTCATGTATGCATGATTTGTGTGAATGTATTTATTTAGACTAGTTATGTGTTCGTGATTTAGTTAAATAAAACGCGGGTGACGTCATTGACCAGGAAACTATAAAACACCCCTGAATCATAACCGCCCTAGCTTATGATAGGCTGAAGCAAGTCGATCACGGGCATGCCGGGAATATGGCAGGGCAATTCAGCGTCTCGTTCCCTCTTCAGGGAACTAGGGTTATATACATAATCGAGACGTTCCCTTTCAAGGGAACTCGAGCTGCGTCAAAACGCTTCGGGAACGCTAATACCCACGTCGCCATAAGAGCAAATGTCTGTCCGTGTGAAGTAAAAGCGTACATTCGGACGAAAGCACCTGCGCCCCTGAAGTGTAGCTGAAGTCAAGATTGTAGAATCTAACGAATGTGTGCGGTGAGGACCAGCCTGCAGCATCACAAATGTCATGTAGTGAAACTCCTGACAATAAAGCTTTAGAAGCAGCCATACTCCTAGTTGAGTGAGCTTGTACAGCCAAAGGTGAAGGCTGACCAGCCGACTTGTAAGCAAGTGAAATAGCCTCAACCACCCACTTGCACATCGTCTGTTTAGATGCAGGACACCACTTCCTGGGTGACCCAAAACAAACAAACAGCTGTTCAGGTTTCCTCCACAGGGCAGCTCTGTGGACATAAGCATCTAATGCCCTAACTGGGCAGAGCAGATTTAGTTTCTCTTGGTCTGACATCAGAAAAGGAGGAGGACAGAAAGCCTGCAGTACTAATGGTCTAACAATATTAGTAGGGACATTAGGAACATAGCCCGGCCTAGGATGGAGAAAAGCCTTTACCATGCCAGGCGAGAATTCCAGGCACGAGAGAGAAAGCGAGAGTGCTTGAGTGTTTTCAATTCTTTTGAGAGACGAGATAGCAAGAAGAAAGATAGTCTTAAGAGTAATGAATTTCTCAGAAACCGTCTGGGAGGAAGTATTTCAGGGCCTGGAACACCACCAACAATACTAGACAATTTATATGCCACAAGAGATGATGGTCCTGCCACAGACCTTGGGCTGGGCGACCACTCATTATCGCCCCCCAACCCGTGAGGGAAGCATCCGTCGTTAGCGTGACACGACGACAAGAAGATCCCAGCACGGGCACTTGGGACAGGAACCAAGATTCTTTCCACATAACTAAGGCACAAAGGCATTGCTGCGTAACCTTGATCATGCTTGATCCTGAGCCACCACTGCAACGGTCTGATGTACAACAGGCCGCAAGGTATAATGCTGGACGCTGTTGCCATCAGACCTAACAGTCTCTGAAACTGCTTTACGGTGAGCAACTGGCCTAGCTTTACTTGTTTCACGGCTAAGAGAATCGAAGCGATGCGAGCAGGAGACAGACGTGCCTGCATCGTTGTTGAATCCCAAACCACACCCAGAAAAGTGGTCCTCTGTAATTGAGATACTTTTCTTGGCATTCAAGTCACCCGCCTATGACGTTCCGTCTCACCATTGGACTGATTCCATACGTGCTTCATGATGCACTCACGCAGGGACGTTCCTGCAGCGTTTCGACGCAGCTCGAGTTCCCTTGAAAGGGAATTACCTTTCTGAGAGTTGACAGATGATTAATACTGATTGTTTGCTGGGCGAACAAGTTAATTGATTGAATTTTATTTCTGATGTATCAAGTTAATTTTATTAATTGATCCAAATATTTATAATTGATTATAACAAGTTATATAATTACATAATTTGCTACATATTAATGGTGGAGATTAAACAACACTTATGAGCTTAAACCACTGTCAACCTAAAATGGAGCATTTGATAATTCCAGTGAGAATAGGATGCAACATACGATACATATTTATGTCTCTAGATCCTGGCTTGTTTAACCCCCTGGGGTCGACGGTATCGCCGGCGATACCAGCTCGCTTTTTTTCAGTGCAGTTCAAAAGAAATTAATTTAGCTCTGTGGACTTTGATATTACAAGCAAGTTTCATACATCAATCGATTCTGTTAAATGTGTATTATTTTTGTGCATACTCACAATAAAAACAAAGTGTTGTGCTTTTTGCCAAATAAAGAAAAATAAACGTGATGCGAGTTCTGCCTTCTCTCTGTCAGTGAAGACCATTCTGAAACGCGTCCGAAAATGAACTGTAACTCAGCGAATACTCAGTCAAACAGACATACAGATACACAGGCATGAAGCTTGAATTCTATTCTTTTAAATGAGGTAATTTATATAAAAAACAAATATTCTCATCTTGTGAAATCTGTATTAACCCTCTGGGGACCAAGGTGTTTTTGGGGCCCTTGAGATGTTCTGACATGCCTTGACATTTGTGCTTTTTTCAGTTATTTATAAACATGTTACTGGCTAAGGTGTAAATTCACTCTATATAGCACAAACAGGGCTACCATAATATGCGAGCAACGTGTATGTAGATGTTTGTATTTTTAAGAGAATAATGTTTATGCGTGGTTATTGGAAAAAATAAAAATGAAAGTTGCTGAATTAAGACCACAAAACACATATTAAATATGTGTCCACAAGACTTTTGACTAATGGATGTTGTCCCTTTGAGTTCTAGCTTCAAAATTATGTGAAAATAGTCTTGCTTTATCGTTCACAAAAAAAAAAATACATTGATTTAAATGGTGTACAACAGGTTTTGCTTGGAAATCCATTATGCGAGGGGGAGGAGTAGTTTACACCTTAGATTACAGTGTCCCACCCACTCTGCATAATGACTCTGCCTAATGAGCCATTCATTCAGGTGTGACACTGACTGAGCCACAATGCAAGGACAAAAGATGTATTAGAAGAAGACTTATATTGACCATTTAAGATTTCGCTTACATCTCTCTTGTAAATATGTTTTGCTATTTTATTAAAAATGTTACAATTACAACAATAATTACAATTTCAACAATATTTCAAGTGTACTCTTTCTTTGTAAAAAAAAAAAAAAAAAAGATTATAGGCCTACATTTTATCATATGTATTCATTAGTTTGAATATAGCCAACATTGGAACATCTAACATCTTAGTCTATGACTTTATTTTTGACAAAAATAGTATATATATATATATATATATATATATATATATATATATATATATATATATAACGTTAGATATGAGCAGAAATTGCTAAACAAAAGCTTTTTTGATGTGGCGGTATATTCTACAGTAGCCTAAAAACTGTACCCTAGTCTAGTCAACAAAATGTTGTCTTTCATACTTCGCCTGACTGTAACGTTGTTTTTATTAAATATTAGGGCATATAAATGCTAATTTGCAGTTTAACCCTCTGGGGTCTAAGGTGTTTTTGGGGTCCTTGAGATGTTCTGACATGCCCTGACATTTTTGCTTTTTTCAGTTGCTTATAAACATATTAATGGCAAAAAGAAATTACACACTATTTAGCACAAACAGGGCTACCATGAAATGTGAGCAACAACAATGTACATGTCTGCATTTTTGAGAGAATAATGTTTATGCATGGTTATTGAAAAAACTAAAAACTAAAGTTTCTGAAATAAGGCCATAAAACACATTCTAAATATGTGCCAATAAGACTTTTGTCTAAAAGATGTCATCGCCTAGTGTTTTTTCTTCAAAATGAAGTGAAAATCACCCTGCCTTATCATTCACATAACAAAAATACATTGATTTGAATTTTGCAAAGCACTTTCTGTTTGGAAAGCCAATATGCGGAGTGGGCGTCAACGGTCATGCATATTTAGTGGTTCACACCTTAGGAGACAGTGGGGCCCACATACTTAATTAGCCATTCATTCAGGTGAGTCACTGAGCCACAAGAATGCAAGAGCAACAGTTGGAAGCATCTCAATTCTTTTTTATTTTTCCACATATTGTGCTTGCAATTTGGCCTATAATATCCAAGGAAAACATGTCTAGTAATTGTGCAGTTAATTCTCATACTGTATTTTCAGTTTTGGAATATTTATCCTCTCCCCAAATTTGTCAATAATAAAACACAATAAAAGTTATTTAAAGAAAAGGCTTATATTTACCTTTTAATAGTTTGTTTACATCTACCTTGTAAATATATTTTTTTTATTAAAAAGGTTACAATTACAACAACAATTCAAGTGTAATCTTTCTTTGTAAAAACTAAAGTATACATTTTATCATACATATTTCAAAGTTAAGGATTTGATTGATTATTTGATAACTTTATTTTTGACAAAACATATTATATTTAACATAAGCAAATATTGGCAAACAAAAGCTTATTTGAGGTGGCAGATATTTTACATTAAAAATGTATAATCTATCCAAAACTAATCAACAAAATGTTGTCTTTCATATGTCTGTAACATAGGTCTTTCATTTTTATTATAAGAAATATAAATGTTAATTTGCAGTTTAATACGTTGCTTATACAAATACATTTTATTTCAACATATTTTAGTCGATATTTACTGAGTGTAGCAATACAGTTTGCTAAAACCGAAACATTCATACACAAACAGAAACGCCTGACTGTAACGTTGTTTTTATTAAATATTAGGGCATATAAATGTTAATTTTCAGTTTAAAACGTTGCTTATACAAATAGCCTACATTTTATTTCAACATATTTCTGTCGATTTTTACTCAACTCAGTACGGCAATACAGTTTGCTAAAACATCATCATTCATTCACACAGAGACGCAATTTAAATTTAAACTGTCTTTTTGCGAGCTGTGATAAACAGCGCGCATCTCTGCGGCTGCCGTTCATTCATTCACAGAAACGCGATTAACTTGAGAAGGAAAAAAAACTTACTACATATTCGGATCCTCTCTCCTGCAATACCCGCACTCTGAGGTAGATTTTCCATTATTAATATTTCTCACAGCGCTGCCAGATGGTGTAAACACGTAGGCTACAATGATCTGAATAAACTTGTGTTTTCTCGAGCTGATATGGGGGGCGTTCACAGGTTTGCTTGGATTGCCTCAGTAGTTTGCGTTTGAAGAGCACGCGCTCTCCGTGGGCGGAGACACATTACATTTGAATTAGCTCTAATTAGCTCGACTGGAATCGCTCTTTTTTAAATGCAGATAAAGACAAGCTTGAATTGACATAGGGGAGAGCGGGGCACAACCTAACACTTTTTGACTTTCTCAGTTTGTGTAAATTCACTTGGGATTCAGAGTATTATATTTTTCCCCACATTAATTTTGTACATGTCTAGTACATTTAAGTGGTTTTGTTTCATAAATACAGTGTATACTTTTTTCTTGATTTACCCTGAAAGAATGGAAGTGAAATGTGACAACATGCCCTAAGTAGGGCACATTGTAACATGACCATTTTAAACATGGCAGCTTAAAATATGATCTGATCTAATAAAAAAAAAAAAAAAAAAAAAAAAAATATATATATATATATATATATATATATATATATATATATATATATATATATATATATATATATATATTAGTGGTGGGCCGTTATCTTATCGCGCGATAAAAAAAATATCGCCGTTAATCTATTCTCCAAGTTGGGTTGGGAGCTGGCTCAAGCTACACAAGCTATGATGACGCAATCTACCCGCGGCCGCGAGGAACACCCGGCTGCAACGCATCATATTCGTCGTCATCTTAAGTAAACACGGCTGAAAGTGAAAGCTGGTGTAAAAGATCGGTGCAACATCCATTATTTGGACTTGGTTCGGATTTAAGCCGTCCGACGTAGACTGTGTGGTGTAACAGTTCGGTAAGTTAACACACGACTAATCCGTTCTAGCAGCTACCACCTCAAATTCAAAACGAAACATATCACTGAATACCAGCGCACGCGTATTATTCCCAATATATCTTAGTGGTGTAGCACATAATCTCTTTTTATTAAAAGCGCCCGATTTTAAGAATAGTTGTTGTGTTTCTTTTTAACTGAAAAGCCATCAGTTAGACAATATTCTAATTTTAAATTTGGGGTTTCATAAGCTCCAAGCCATAATAAACATTAGACCTACTTAAGTCTCTGCAGCTAGTGTACTTAAATTTTATTTATCTGCAAAATTATGTTGTATACTTACAGTTTTGCACAATATATGTTCTCAAAACTACATACACCCTTTCAAAAAAAAAAAAAACATTTAGCAGGGTCTGTAACCTGTTCTGAAATGGTTTTATTATAATATCGTTATCGCAAGAGGCTGCAATGTATATCACAATATGGATTTTAGGCCATATCGCCCATCCCTAATTGATAGCTGTCACGGTTCATGAATTCACTGACTCCTTCTCGCGCTGTGTTTGTGTTGTGTGTGTGTGTGTGTGGGCGTGGTCGCTGATCAGCCGCTGATTGTCATCAGCGCCAGCTGATTCTGATCAGCGATCTCTATTTTAGCTCATGGTCTTTCGTCTTGTGGTTGTCAGATCGTTGTGGGATTTTCCCTTGTGTAGTGAGTCTTCGTTTGGTGTTCCTGATTCCCGGTGTGGTGTTCCTGTCGAGTTCGTTCTGCCTGTCGTCTTCTGTGGATCCTGTTTCATCTCTTCACTCTGCGGACTCGGTTGGTGTTCCCGTCATCGTCTTCAAGGATATTCTCACCTGTTTACACCACGGGATCCGGGTTGCCCATCTGCCATCCTGCGCTACCAGGGACCATCTACTGTGTGCTTTATATCTCTGACTACGTGTTCATTCAATAAACCTTATTCTTGCATTTGCATCTTCTGTCCTTATTTTACGTGACAGAACGATCTGACCACATGGATGCAGCAAGAGACTCTGACCTGGCTGAATTCCTGTCCAGGAGCGCTACGAGGATGGACCAGCAGGAGGAGAACTTGAACCTGACTGGACGCGCGGTTCAAGCCTTGGTAGCGCAGGTGTCCGAGCTCACCCAGCGTATTCAAGATCTTACGCCTCCCACTGCGCCGCCCACACCGCCAACGCCACCCCCGCCGCCGCAGATTAACCATCCACCGGAGCCTAGATTACCTGCACCTGAGAGGTACAATGGTGAACCACAACTGTGTAGAGCATTTCTAACCAAGTGTTCCCTGTTTTTTGATCTGCAACCGCAGACTTTCGCTTCAGAGGAAGCCAAGGTGGCTCTGGTTCTCACTCTACTGTCTGGACGTGCATCACAGTGGGGGACGGCGGTGTGGGAAAATAAGGATCCATGCTGTTCCTCGTTCCAGTCACTCGCGGCTGAGATGAGGAGGGTGTTTGATCGAGCGGTGGCCGGAAGAGAAGCTGCACGTCAACTAGCTGATCTTCGCCAGGGAGACCTATCGGTCACCGATTACTCGATCGAGTTCCGCACCCTCGCCGCGGAGTGTAACTGGAACGAGGAGGCGCAGTGGGATAGATTCCTGCATGGGCTGGCTGACCGTATCCAGGGAGAAATTTACGCCCTGGATCTTCCTAAGGATCTTAATGGACTTATCGAGTTGGCCCTGCGGGTGGATGCTCGACTGCAGCGAGTGGAACAACATTCCCGCAGGACCTTGGTTCCAGAGGCCTTTCCAGCACCTCGAGCCAGTGGCAGCGATACGGTCAGTCCAACCTTCGATCACGAGCCCATGCAGGTGGGTAGAGCTCGGCTCTCCCGGGAGGAGAGAGAACGACGGAGATCCCGGGGCTTGTGCCTTTACTGCGGTGGAACTGGACATTTCATCAACACCTGCCCCGTAAAAGATCGAGCTCGGCAGTAAGCAGGAGGCTACTGTCGGGCGGGATCTCCACCAGCAAGACCTCCTCCACCCTCCTCCCGGTGAGACTGCAATGGGCAACCCGGTATTACAACGGTCATGCACTTCTGGATTCTGGGGCCGAGGGAAATTTCATGGACTTGTCATTAGCACGTAAGCTGCAGATTCCCATCATACCACTCACTAACCCGATTTCTGTCAATGCACTCAACGGACAAGAACTACCTGTCATTTCATTCACCACTGATTCATTGACACTCATAACCTCAGGCAACCACACTGAAGAACTGTCATTTCTACTCCTGGACTCTCCTCATGCTCCGGTGGTCCTCGGTCATCCCTGGCTCACCCAGCACAATCCCAGGGTTGACTGGGGCCACAATTCTGTGTCTGCGTGGAGCACTAAGTGTTATGCGTCTTGTTTAATGTCTGCTTGTTCTTCGGTGTCTAGTTCTGTTTTGCAGGAGGAGTCTGTGAATTTGTCTAACGTGCCCGCGGAGTACCTCGACCTGAAGGAAGTGTTCAGTAAGTCTCGGGCTGCTTCTCTTCCTCCGCATCGTCCCTATGACTGTGCTATAGATCTTATACCAGGTACGTCTCCGCCTAAGGGCAAGTTATACTCTCTTTCTGTTCCGGAGAGGGAGGCCATGGAGAAATACATTTCTGATTCTTTAGCCTCTGAATTCATTCGCCCTTCCTCTTCTCCGGCGGGGGCGGGGTTCTTCTTTGTTGGTAAGAAGGATGGATCTCTGCGACCGTGTATTGATTACCGAGGGTTGAACAACATCACGGTAAAGAATACTTATCCTTTGCCGTTGATGTCTTCAGCCTTCGAGCGGTTGCAGGGAGCCTCTGTCTTCACAAAGTTGGACTTACGTAATGCATATCATTTGGTTCGCATCAGGAAGGGGGATGAATGGAAAACTGCTTTTAACACCCCCAGGGGCCATTTTGAATATTTGGTCATGCCCTTCGGGCTGTCCAACTCCCCAGCAGTTTTCCAGGCACTCGTCAATGACGTGCTGAGAGATATGGTTGACCAGTTCATATATGTTTACCTGGATGACATATTGATTTTTTCATCTTCTCTCCAGGAACATGTTCAGCACGTTAGACGAGTGCTTCAGAGGTTGCTAGAGAATGGGCTTTTTGTCAAGGCGGAGAAATGCGCTTTTCATGCACAGTCTGTTCCTTTCTTAGGCTACATCATCTCATCTGAGGGAATACGCATGGATCCTGACAAGGTTAAGGCTGTGATGGATTGGCCAAGTCCAGATTCCCGTAAGGCCCTACAGAGGTTTCTGGGGTTTGCCAATTTCTATCGGCGTTTTATTCGCAATTTCAGCCAACTAGCCGCACCTCTGACTGCCTTGATCTCCCCCAGAATGACGTTCAGGTGGTCCGATACAGCCGAGGCTGTATTCGCTAACCTCAAGAGCCGCTTCAGTTCTGCTCCCATCCTGATTGCCCCTGATCCTTCACGTCAGTTCGTGGTGGAGGTCGACGCGTCAGAGGTGGGGGTAGGTGCAGTTCTATCCCAACGTTCTTCCTCAGATGACAAGATGCACCCTTGCGCGTTTTTGTCCCATCGTTTATCTCCTGCCGAACGTAACTATGACATTGGTAACAGAGAGTTGTTGGCAGTCAAGTTAGCACTGGAGGAGTGGCGCCATTGGTTAGAGGGTTCGGGGGTACCTTTTATCGTTTGGACCGATCATAAGAACCTGGAATATATTAGATCTGCCAAAAGACTCAACTCCAGGCAGGCTCGATGGGCACTTTTTTTCGGACGTTTTGACTTTGTTCTATCGTACCGCCCGGGTTCCAAGAACATCAAACCCGACTCTTTATCTCGTATTTTTGATCCATCCGAACGCCCGGTGACTCCCGAGTGTATTTTACCTGAGAAAGTAGTTATCTCCACACTCACATGGGAGGTCGAATCGAAGGTCAAGACGGCCTTAGAAGGGGTAATGCCTCCGCCCGGTTGCCCACCGAGTCGTTTATTTGTGCCAGAGGGGGTTCGGTCCGACGTTATTCGATGGGGTCACTGTTCCAGTGTAGCATGTCATCCAGGTGTTAATCGCACCAGCTTTTTGGTCAAGCAACGATTCTGGTGGCCATTAATGGCTCGTGACATTCAGAGTTTTGTTTTGGCTTGCTCGGTTTGTGCCACTGGTAAGACTTCCAATCGACCCCCAGAGGGATTACTCCAACCGCTGTCTGTCCCTTCGAGACCCTGGTCCCATATAGCGCTAGATTTTATAACCGCCCTCCCACCCTCCCAGGGTAAGACGGTCGTTTTGACCGTAGTGGACCGGTTCTCGAAGGCGGCTCATTTCATCCCCTTGCCCAAATTACCTTCAGCCAAGGAGACAGCGGTGGCTGTCATAGATCACGTCTTTCGGTTACATGGCCTCCCGACTGATGTGGTTTCTGACAGAGGGTCCCAATTTGTGTCCAAATTTTGGCAGGAATTTTGTAGATTACTGGGTGCGACTGTCAGTCTGTCTTCGGGTTACCATCCCCAAAGCAATGGGCAAACCGAGAGGGCCAACCAAAATCTTGAGAGAGTGTTGCGATGTTTGGTGTCCAAGAATCCTTCCTCCTGGAGTCAGCAACTGTCATTGGTGGAGTACGCCCATAACTCGTTACCAGTGTCATCCACGGGCCTATCTCCGTTTCAGTGTAGCTTAGGGTACCAGCCACCAGTTTTTTCTAGCCTGGAATCCGAAGTCGCGGTCCCCTCCGCTCACGCTTTCGTCCAGAGGTGCTGCCGCACATGGACCGGAGCCCGTGAGACTCTGCTCCAGGTGAGGGCACGCACCAAGGCCAAAGCCGATCGCCACCGGTCTAGGCCTCCCGTATACGTCGTGGGTCAAAAAGTGTGGCTTTCTACTAGAAATATTCCGCTCCGCTCCGTCTCTAATAAACTTGCTCCTAAATTCATTGGCCCATTCACTGTCACCAAGATCATTAGTCCGGTGACAGTCCGCCTCAAACTTCCTCCAGCGTACAGGAGAATTCATCCCGCCTTTCATGTCTCCAAATTAAAACCTGTTTTTCGTTCTCATCTTAATCCGCCAGTCCCGGTTCCCCCACCGCCGCGACTCGTAGATGGGGAACCTACATATTCGGTAAAACGTATTCTGGACTCGAGAAGGAGGGGACGCGGATTTCAGTATCTGGTGGACTGGGAAGGTTACGGTCCTGAGGAGAGAAGTTGGGTTCCTGCGAGAGACATTCTGGATCACTCCCTTATTGATGATTACAATCAACAGGTAGGTCCTCCTGGGAGCGCCAGGGGGCACTCCTAGGGGGAGGGGTAATGTCACGGTTCATGAATTCACTGACTCCTTCTCGCGCTGTGTTTGTGTTGTGTGTGTGTGTGTGTGGGCGTGGTCGCTGATCAGCCGCTGATTGTCATCAGCGCCAGCTGATTCTGATCAGCGATCTCTATTTTAGCTCATGGTCTTTCGTCTTGTGGTTGTCAGATCGTTGTGGGATTTTCCCTTGTGTAGTGAGTCTTCGTTTGGTGTTCCTGATTCCCGGTGTGGTGTTCCTGTCGAGTTCGTTCTGCCTGTCGTCTTCTGTGGATCCTGTTTCGTCTCTTCACTCTGCGGACTCGGTTGGTGTTCCCGTCATCGTCTTCAAGGATATTCTCACCTGTTTACACCACGGGATCCGGGTTGCCCATCTGCCATCCTGCGCTACCAGGGACCATCTACTGTGTGCTTTATATCTCTGACTACGTGTTCATTCAATAAACCTTATTCTTGCATTTGCATCTTCTGTCCTTATTTTACGTGACAATAGCCTATAGTAGTTGATAATAACATAGGCCTAACTAATGTTGCCTACGTACGGTAACAGTACAGTAGTAACCTTTTACAGTCTATGAGTAGAACAGCTTTCTCAAGCAGTTTGTGATGCATTTTGGAAACAGGAGATGAGCCCCTGGTCTAATGCGCCACCTGGCTTGAGAAACCCGTTCTCAAAGACTTACTTTTATAGTCATTATTTGGGTAGCACACATATTCTGAATGCCTTCGGCAGAATTCAAATGAGCCATTTTAATCTAGATTAATCTAGATTAATTTCAAAATTAATCTAGATTAATCTAGATAAAAAAAATGAATCTATATATATATATATATATATATATATATATATATATTAGTGGTGGGCCGTTATCGGCGTTAACGTGCTGCGTTAACGCGAGACTCTTATCGCGCGATAAAAAAAATATCGCCGTTAATCTATTCTCAAAGTTGGGTTGGGAGCTGCTCTATTCTATGATGACGCAATCTACCCGCGGCCGCGAGGTAAACCCGGCTGCAACGCATCATATTCGTCGTCATCTTAAGTAAACTGCTGAAAGTGAAAGCTGGTGAAAAAGATCCGTGCAACATCCATTATTTGGACTTGGTTTGGATTTAAGCCGTCCAACGAGCAGCAGCAAACTATATAGACAGAGTGTGTATGGTAACAGTTCGGTAAGTTAACACACGACTAATCCGTTCTACCACCTCAAATTCAAAACGAAACATATCACTGAATACCAGCGCGCGCGTATTATTCCCAATATATCTTAGTGGTGTAGCACATAATCTCTGTCTGCGCCCGATTTTGAGAATCGTTGTTGTGTTTCTTTTTAACTGAAAAGACATCAGTTAGACAATATTCTAATTTTAAATTTGGGGTTTCATAAGCTCCAAGCCATAATAAACATTAGACCTACTTAAGTCTCTGCAGCTAGTGTACTTACATTTTATTTATCTGCAAAATGATGTTGTATACTTACAGTTTTGCACAATATATGTTCTCAAAACTACATACACCCTTTAAAAAATATATAATAATAATACATTTAGCAGTTGTTTAGCAGGGTCTGTGTAACCTGTTCTGAAATGGTTTTATTATCATCACAAGATCACAATATAGGGATCATACAAACGATTTATTTTTAAAATTAAACATTTAAAAATTTAAATTTAAAATTACAAGGTTACATTGACAATGTATAAAGCATATTATAAAATGCTGCCTGATAAAATTTTGAGTATGTTTGAGAAACGTTATTGTAAGTATGAGTTAAAAGGAACATGTTTGTTTAAAAAACTGAAGGTACGAACAAATATTAGATGCAGAACTATCTCTGTAAAAGGAGTGAATTTATGGAATTGTTTGCATATAGACCTTAAATTGACACAAACAATAAGTGGATTTAAAAGGCTCCTAAGAAACAAGATGATACTTTCATATAGATAAGTTTTGGGTAATCAATTTCTATGACTTTGTTGTTTCAAGTGTTTGCAAGAAGAGAATTGAGCACTGTTTGACTGTTTGTGAAAATTGAGAGGGATAGGGATAAGTCTTGAGCTTCAGCCTATACACTTTGGTTTAATCAAAAGTTATGTATATGATGAGTTGAATATTTGTTATTGTATATTTGTTAGTGATAAACCAAATAAACGAAATGAAATGAAAAATTATAATATATATCGTTATCAAAAGAGGCTGCAATGTATATCACAATATGGATTTTAGGCCATATCGCCCATCGCCCAGAAACCTGTTCTCAAAGACTTACTTTTATAGTCATTATTTGGGTAGCACACATATTCTGAATGCCTTCGGCAGAATTCAAATGAGCCATTTTAATCTAGATTAATCTAGATTAATTTCAAAATTAATCTAGATTAATCTAGATTAAATTTTTTTTATCTATGCCCACCTCTATATATATATATATATATATATATATATATATATATATATATATATATATATATATATATATATATATATATTTGTCAATAAAATACAATTATTAACTTTTTCATATCAAATAATTGCATTTTTTATAATTAAAAATAAATTTTGAGTTGACAACAAACACCACAAAACACAGCTATGCAGCATAGTTCAAAACATAATAATTTCTGAACACTGACTCTCAGTCTTTATTCACCTTTTTCTCATGGTTTCTCAATAGAATTCATAAAACTATAGAATATAATAGTATATTCTAACGCAGTGTTACAACATGCCCCACCTGCACAACTGGGATTTAAACCCTGCTTGCGTCTTCTGCTGGTTAGATCAGCATTAAATAACTATCTCAAGTGTTAAATAACAGATTTAAGATTAAAATAATATCAGATTTTTCTAATTTTAAATAAACACACATACAAAAAAAAAAAAAAAAAAAACAGATGAAAAAATAACTTAAGTAAGAATTGTATGGTTAAATAAATGGGTAACACTTTATAATAACTGCATGCTATTAATCATTAGTTGAGCATTACTAAACAGTTAATTCATCATTTATAAAGCATTAATATACATTAATAAGCAGTTTATAAATACAGCTATAAATGCTTTATTCTTGATTTATAAGCATATCTATAATGTGTTTAATAATTGTATTTTCATACTTTATTAATGATCAATTTATCATTTCTAAATTAATTATAGCATTATTTACAAACCAGTTACATTATTTACCATTATTTACAAACTAGGTGTTGTCATTGATTAATAAGATCACTTAGAAAGTGTGAGTAAATGTAGTAAATTCAGGTAGTTATAAAGCATTTAGTAGTGGTCAGTTAACTATTTTGTGAGCTCATCTAAAGTGAGGACCATTTATGCTTTGTAAAGCATTTATAAAGGAGATTTAAATGCTCATTTATCTTCTAAACAGAAAAAGGAAACAAACACAACACAGTGATACAGAACATAGAAATATTTAACTGAGCCTTTAAATCTCCTTTGTAAATGCTTTACAAGGCTGAGCTCACAAAAATAGTTAACTGACCACTACTAAATGCTTTATAAGTGCCTGAATTAACCATGAATTACAGTAGAAATACATGTTAATAAAGCATTTATTAACACACTAAGTAACTATTACTATATGTCTGAATAATAATATGTATTTAAACAGTTTATTAATCATTTACTTACACTTTCTAAGTGATCTTAGGAACCACTGACAACTCCTAAATAACCGGTTTGTAAATAATACTTAATTTAGAAATGATAAATTGATCATTAATAAAGTATGAAAATACAATTATTAAACACATTATAGATATGCTTTAAAATCAAGAACAAAGCATTTATAACTGTATTTATAAACTGCTTATTAATGTCTATTAATGCTTTATAAATTACGAATTAACTGTTTACTAATGCTTGACTAATGATTAATAGCGTGCAGTTATTATAAAGTGTTACCAATAAATGTCCAGTGATATCTTCCAAATATTTTTTATTTTATTTTGACTTTCTCCATATAGTGCTGAAATGGGAACTAGTAACTAGACTGCCGTACACAAATAAACAAAACATAACAAAATGTCCAGGCCTGGTCATCTCTCATCCTTCACTGTCGTCGCTCCTCCTTTTATTTTTCCGAAGCACCTCCGTGAGAGATACGAGACTGGTGTAGCGTGCAGGTGGCGCTCAATATCAATCAGGCCCCCCAGCCCACCCTGCTCGCCACAATTCTCATTACATAGTGGTTGATGGAAGATGGTTGACGCATGTTGCATTTCCAAATGCAAATTATAAGCACCTCAAACACGCAGCATACTATGAATTGAAACTAAACCTCTGAAATATGCAGTGTGTCAGACTATGTATTTATATAATTGCATCACAACCATTGTGCTTTGATGATCGCACCAAGCCATATCACATTCTCACAACCCTGCATCATCAAAAAAATAAATAAAATATATCTGGGCAAGTAACACCATTTAAATTTTTACTGCATTTGGTGCTTTGAACCCTGGCTAACATGTCCCGCAGATGGTGCTGTGAGCTCATGCAGCACTGTCAGAAGCAATCCTTATATTAAATAAATGTATTAGAAAACATAACATTTTGAAGTTAATTTAGTAATTGTTTAACGCCATTTCAGAATTTCAAACAGCATCAGTCATTTTTTTCTTGCATTTACGCAATTCACGTGGGTCATACTTTTCAGTTCAGAAAATATGGAAATCTGTATAAATATGGAACAAAACATCCCTGAGTATTGCTTTACCTTTTTCTGACAAAGAAATCTCAGTACAGTGTTATGAAGGAACATTTGAGCGACACTCATCTTTCAACATTGTAAAGGCCTTATAAATAGTTAGATCGATGCCATTCATCTAAACATTGACTTTAGATCTACAAGCTATCTACAAGCATAGCTACCTGGTGAATAACTATTGTTTCACTTGTAATGAAATTTGGAATGAGTTGGAAATTTTGGAAATTTTGGAATGTAACGGAGTGAAATTTGTAATAATGTGCTTCGGTATTTGTTTGTAAATACATGTAACTGTGTATGCTTAACTCAACAAAACGCATCCTATATGAGATTAATCAGATATTTATACAAAATAAGCATAATATTATGAATTATTTCTGCACAAAATGACGCAAATGCACAAGTGAACTTAGGTTACGTGCTAATCAGAATTTGTAACTCGTGTTGTTGATGTGCTCTTCCTGGAGCAATGAGATTAAACACGGTAAACCCAAATAATTCACAACGTTTTATTACAACATTGTTCTCTGTATAATGTTATGTAATATGTGCATTGCCATTTGAGCTGCTTACACTGAAGCTGACCACCAGCACGCTTTATACCACGTTAATTCTCAATCAAATGCATCCTATGAGATAAATCATATATAGGCCTACACAAAATAAACACAATTACATTTGCACAAAACAAAAAGCTGCGAATGCACACAAAAACTTATAGTCAGAAAGGTGCAACTCTAGCCTTTTAATGTAAAATGGTCCCAAACATAACATTTCTGCTCGTGTCTGCTTTACGTGTTTTGCGGTTGAGCAGCATGCACACGCATAAACTTGCTTAATTGACGATCGATATGTTCTATCACTCAAACTATTTTCAACAATTAATCGATCGTCGATTAATCGTTTGCATCCCTAATATATACTATTCCAAATCTTATTTATGTTACATATTCTCTATATGTTCATTTAAACTACATTTATAATTACATTAAAAATAATTGTTAAACTAAAATTGTTCATGTGTAATGGATTAGGGGTATAATATAATTATATAAATAATATATAAATGAGCAATTTATAAATGAGCAATTATATAAAATAATTATAATAAATAATCATCACTAAAAGCCAGACAATTTTGTATTTAAAAATCTCTTACTATGTAGTGACCTTTAATTTGGAGCAAGAGAAACTGGGGGAGTGACTTTATTTTGTCAGAGATGTGTCACTTTGCTTACAGCTGATTGGTCCAATTTCGGTTTGAGATGTTACGACCCCTGCAATAATGGGCTTGACGTGAACTTTTGCTGTTGGTAAAAAGGAAACCAGCCCCAGCCGACAGATCACCAAAAACACAATTCTAAGTTCCACAAAAAGTATAATTTATTTAAGGTGGAAAAAGTAATTGAATTAAGGAGCAATGGCTTCAGGGTGCCCCAAGGCCAAAATAATAAACAAAATAGACTTATAAACAAACATGTATAAATTACTTAATCAGGGAATGAACAAAATTACAAAGAAACTTCCCTAACTCCCTAAAAATAAACAAATCACAAGCAAAGTCAAAATAAATAGCAGGACACCCCTACGCTACTATAACATAAAACATAACCAAATTAAATCATCACAAACAAACGAACATGAGCAACTGAAGGTTTTTGGATCTGCCGACGGGAGGAGGAATCTGGAGCTCTTCACGCCACAAGGCCAACGCCAGAATGAGCTCACCATCTTCGGTAAGCACCACCCATTTAAAGCAGTGCATCAGTAGATCCACCAATCAGGCTCCTCCGACGGCAGCCAATCCCTGCACACATATACAAAACAACAACCCACACAAAACAGATACTGAGGATCGTAACAGATCTCTTGCACTATGCACCGATACCAGTCAGATACTGTCCTATACTGATACTTTCATTTTTGGTACTTGCCGATACCGATACCTGTATTTTCTCTGCATTTGTTTTTTTTAAATATAGTGGGAAGATAAACCAAAAGAATATGAATCATATTAGTTAATTTAATTTTTTTAGTAAATATATACTTCCCTTCTGTAATTTTCATGCTTAATTAAGCCTGTTAAAATGTATTGTGTGAGCTTCTGTTACTTTCACTGTTCATTCTATTGCTCATATTTTATACTTCATTTAATAGCACAGTGCATATTTAGAACTGCTTAAGCAGGACTCAGTGCTAAGGATTGGGTCAGTGGTTCAAATGTTTAGATACCAGTCAAGTCAAGTTTATTTATATAGCGCTTTTCACAACGTAGGTTGTATCAAAGCAGCTTCACAGTATTAAATTAAAACAATACATCAATGTTTGTTTCTAGTGGAACGTTACCAGTGAAATATCACCATTCTCTATTCCAATTTTTCCAAATATAAATTTAAAACATTATTTAAGACAAGTTAGCAGTCAGTGATAAAATAAGAACAAATAATCAAATTATAAATAGCATAAATACATACAACAGAACAAAGATGAAAGTAGGTTTTAGTCTCAGGTAGTTTTCAGGTACAGAATTTGAATAAAGTAATCAAATGTGAAATAACACTGCATATTCTTCCCTGTATAGGTTAAATATAGATAAACCTTTATAAAGTTATTCAGTCAAGAGCAGTGAGTAATTTGTCTTTTGTAGTTTGGTTGCCATTAAAAACACAGCAGCAGCTCTTTCTCTTTCCCTCTCTCTTGCTGAGTGGTTAAGCTGCGTTCCTAGAACTAAAATCGTTCACAGTTTCTGTGGTGCGAACATTCTAAAAAGCGGGTACTTCCGCCATTAGTTCTAGGAACCATGAAAAGGAACCCTTCAGTTCTAGGAACCCTTAGTCTCATTAATTGATTAAGTATCCCCTACCACTTTTAAAGAAGTTTGCGTTAGAACAAAGAAACTGGCGGTTTGCTCAAGGCAACTGCTTGAAATCTGCAATTTCAAACAATGTTATAACTTCTTGCTTTCCTGTATTATGTTTTAGCTCTCTTTCTATTGCTAAACTGTATGTATGTGAGTGTGTGTTAGATTAGTCTAAGTGTTTAGTCTAGTTAATAAAGTCGTGTTCGTGTCACATGTAAAGTTGTTTGTGGTTCATATACTGGAGCCCCTAATCATGCAGATTTTGGCTACATGCTCTGAGTAGTACTGAACAGTAAGAAAGTTATTTCCAATACCCTGAAAATTATCATTGCTCAGAATTAATAAATAACTAACAATGAGTTCGCTGGATAAACTGGTTAGTTGATTGTGGTGTTAATTCTTGCGGCTGATCTAAATATCTATAATTAATTATAACTAGTTATGATTAGTCATATTTCCTTTTGAGCTCATTTGCTACACAATGTATAAGAATCAGATACTGTAAGTTCTCTCTAATAGATTTGCCGTTCTAATCTCCATCAGTCACTGCTGATGACTGAAGATCTGTGGTGGGTTTTGTGAGTGTGGGTGTTATTACAAGCTTAAATCCCCATTTACCTGAGGGATTACAAGAGAGAATGAGAGGCATGCGGATCGGATCAAAGCAGAAAGTGCTATATAATTCTAAGAGGGTGCTTTATTAGAAATTAAATAAGAGAATTAAGAATTACTGCAAGGTTCACGGTCAGTGGCTTTCTTAATTTAAACCATGTTACTCCTTATTAGACTTTGCAATTACAATTACAGCCTGAGTTATTCAAAGGAGTATGGTGCATGAAATATGAAATGAAGGAAGCAAATTTATTCCAATTATTCATGATACGGCCGTCTGACTCCATGGCCTTTTCCCAGTGAAATAAGGTGCTTTAAATGAGGGAACATTGAAAAGCAGTGATCTCGAAGCGCTATCTGGAAATATAAGGTAGACAATATAGTCTCATTTTTAGCAGGTTAATAGCTCTTTATAGAAATGGTGTGGAAACACTAAAGTTGAAGGACCCATATGGTTGGCCTTTAGTCTGCCAGAATAGGCCTCACCAGCCACAGATTTTGTTGGACAAATCCAAATTCAGTTCTGAAGGGTGAGGGATGTGCCTAAAGCAGAATACCAAATTTGAAAACGTGCTATTTCCCACAGAAAGCATTTTTGCTGTTAAAACACAATGCAGAACGGAAAAAAGCAAGGTTTAGAGGTATGGATTTTAAAAGATGAACTTCTTGATCTTCTTGATTTTTTAGAATGCATCATGCACAAGACGTTGCAAATAGCGCAAGATGCGATCACAACAATCAAACATGACTATCTAGTGTATGTTTATGTTACACAATACAGTTAAAAAAACACTGAAACACTTCAATTTGAATATTTTAGTCAAATATTAATCATGTTCATGGAAATAGTAGATAAGTCTAGTAGTGGATATGGGTACGTTTATGCGACAACAATGTATTCAGGATGTCGCCTTGCAGTGGTTGGCCTCCTACCTCAAAGACAAATCCTTTTCAGTGAGCATTGGGAAGCATTGGGTGAGCATTTTTTCTTCGTTGTTTCCCCTATTATGCGGTGTGCCCCTAGGGTCCATTTTAGGCACCTCTTCTCTTTTCACTTTACATGCTACCATTGGGTGCCATTTTTAAGAAATATAAGATTTCCTACCACTGCCATGTTGACGATACACAGTTTTATCTACCAGCAAAAAACTGACAATTCTTATCCTTTGGACGTGCTTTGCGACTGTTTTGAGGAGATCAAATGTTGGATGGCTAATAATTAAGCTTTTAATTTAAATTAAAGCAAAAGTTACATTTTGATTATAGGCCCCTCGAGTTCTTCATCACTTTTTAATTTAGATTCTGTTGCCGCCAGTGTTCAACCTCATGTAAGGAACCTTGGGGTTACATTTGATTTGTCACTCAATTTTGAGAAACGAATCAGTACAGTGGTAAAGGGCAGTTTCTTTCATCTGAGATCAGTTGTGAAATTAAAACAGTTTCTACCTCCGAAAGATATGGAGACCGTAATCCACGCTCTGTAATTCTAATGTAATTCCCTGTACTGTGGCCTGCCTCAAACTGCGATCTCTCGCCTGCAAATTGTCCAAAATGCTGCAGCAATACTTCTCACCGGCACAAAAAAGAAAGATCACATTTTTCCCATTTTAGCGACTTTACATTGGCTTACTGTAAGTTTTTGTGTTCAAGGCTTTATCTGGTGTGGCACCAAAATACATTAGTGACCTTCTGATTCCTTAATCTCCCCAAATAACACTTAGGTCTGGTAATCAGCTACTCTTAACTGTCCCACGTTTTCACTGTAAAACTAAGGGTGGTCAAGCCTTTTCTGCTGCAGCACCTAAACTTTGGAACAATCGGCCCATAAATGTAAGGTGTGCTCCTTCATTAGCCAGTTTTAAATCGGCTCTTAAATCTTATTTGTTCTCTCTGGCTTTTTATTAGATTAGATTATTTAAAGGTCTAATTATGTTAAGGTTTTTTAAATGTATTAATTTGTTTATTTATTTTTGTATTCTGTTTAATGTGTTTATATTTTGCACCGTGCCTGGTTCCCTTTCAGTCAGTGATTAAGTGATCAGTGATCCCAATTACGACGTAGCTTCTGTTTGACTTAAGAGTTCTACAAGACTGCTACTGTGTTGAAGACTTCAAAGAAGACTCTCGTATCCAGTGTTGGTGTGACGGCGCGATCAGCAGTGGCCGCGAGCATTGCAACTCACAACTGCTGTTTCACAGACTGCAGTTCTGTGTGTGTGTGTGTGTGTGTGTGTGTGTGTGTCGGTTTCGGTGGGCGTTTCCTCCTGAGTGTGTGTAAATACACACCGCGGCTACCCCTGGGTGCCTCAGCACTGAGTTTTTCTGTTTTTTGTTTTCACTAAAAGAGCAACACAAGCGTGACCCTGCGTCCTTTTCATGATGTTATTCCGCTTGTGCGTTTCTGGGTGCGGTCGTTTCCTGGCGCCAGCAGACGGCCACAATAGTTGCCTCTCGTGTTTGGGCATTCAGCATGCTGAGGCAGCTTTTGTGAATAGTTCATGTTCCCATTGCGCGAATATGACTTTGGCAGCGCTTAAATCGAGACTCGCTTACCTCAAGGGAGGTGCAGTCCCCTCACCTATGCCCCAATCTAGCGTCTATTCTGGACCTCAGAATAGACCTACTTCTGTGCATGGCCAGGGTGATCTGAGGATCACCGTGAGGGCTTCTCCGCCGAGACAATCTCCGTGGGTAACTCACGCATCACAAGCGCTGTCGCCATTGGAGCCCTCAAAGGAGCGTGCTGGTCCTCCTCATGGATGACCAGCCATGTCACAAAGCCTGGCAAAAAGGCTTACAAAGCCTGTGGACAGGCTGCTTCCGCCATCCATGCCATGGTGCTTTTGCATGTCCACCAGGCCCAGGCGCTCATGGACATGAACGAGGGTGGTTCTGACCCAGAGCTCATCTGGGAGCTCCATGTGGCAACCGACCGCACTCTCCGGGCGACGAAGGAAACCGCACGTTCCGTTGGTCAGGCGATGTCCACCTTGGTGGTCCAGGAGCACCACCATTGGCTCAACCTGGATGATATGAGGGACACCAATAAATATCGGTTCCTGGATGCCCCTCTGTCCCAGGTTGGGTTGTTTGGCAATGCAGTCGAGAGCTTTGCCCAGCAGTTCTCGGCCGCACAGAAGCAGATGGAGGCCCACATCCTGCCCTGGCGGACCGCTGCTGCTCCCACCCGTCTGCTGGCCACAGACCCTCCGTCCACTCGTCGCCGAGGTCGGCCTCCTGTTCTCCACTCCCACTAAGCCTCAGCAGCAACCACCATCCAGGCCTCAGCATGGAGCAAGCCGCAGGAAGTCGACCCCGCCCGTGCAGGCCAATGCTAAACCAGGAGGCAAGCGAAGGTGCAAACGACCCTGAGACGGGCGACCCAGAGGTGGATCAAGTTGCTCTTCAGGAGATGGTGAATGCACCACTCCTTCCCCCGGTGGAGGGCCGGGCGGAGAATCTTTTGTTTCCTTTTCTTTTTGTACCCTCAGTTTCAACAAAAGAGCAATTTCTGAAACATCTGGGTCCCAAGAGGGCGCTCTTGGCGGTCGATGACGCTATGCCTTGTCACCCTCAAGCCCCTCTTTCATCACCAGCGAGCAGCAGTCGCTGTGTCCCGGACGCACTGACGCCTCCGCACACTCACTCTGCCCTTCGACGGAAGCAGGCACGTGTTGCACCACACACTCAGACCCCACTCCAGGCCAATATGCCGTCCGAGTCGGGTCGCTGCATTCCGCTGCGCTGCCCCACCCCGGGTACGTCTGTGGTGCTGTTGGTCTCGCTTGCACAGTGTCTGGGAGCCTGGCTAGTGATTCCCAGCCCGTCTCGCTGGCTCATCCATACTATCAGACTCGGCGATTCAATTCGCCCGGTGCCCCCCTGTCTTCAAGGGCATTCTGTTCACCCGTGTTCTGGCGGACAATTCCCCTGTGCTCAGGGCAGAGATTGCAGTCCTATTGGCGAAGGACGCGATCGAGCCGGTCCCTCAAGCAGATATGAAGACCGGCTTCTACAGCCCGTACTTCATTGTACCCAAGAAAGGAGGTGGGTTACGGCCAATCTTGGACCTGCGTGTCCTGAACCGGTCCCTTCACAGGCTGCCGTTCAAGATGCTTACGCAGAAAGGTTCTTCCATGACCAGCTCCCTGCGGTGAGCCCGTGTCTTTCCTTTGGCAGAGTCCGCTCTGCCGTCACTGTTCTGTTTGGTGCTGCCTCCCCCTTCTCCCCCTTCTCCCCCTTCTCCCCCTTCTCAGGTGGAGCCACCCCAGTGACATTCCATATGTTGCACTGCGCCTATCCGGCCAGTCCATATGTGTATTCTCCACATGGTACCTCCCTTCGGGCAGGATGTGGCTTCTGCAGCGTCCCTCTCCCCTGGAAAGGCACGTTTTCCCAGTGTTATCCAAGAGTTCCTCAGTGTGGGGTATAACGGAACAGCAGTAGAACTCCCTCTACGCAGGTCTTCCGCTCCAGCCAGTTGGGGGTCTGAGAGTCTGCGTAGGGCACTGGATGTGGCAGCAACCGTGACGTTTTCCATGGGATACCAATTACGTCGTCACGTCGACGTTACGCCGAACGTGAGCGACTGAAAGGGAACGTCTCGGTTACTGATGTAACCCTCATTCCCTGAAGGAGGGAACGGGAGACATAACATCCCATCGCCACCGTTGCTGACCATCACTGCAATGGCCGTGTAGCAAATTAGCTATACTTAAATATTAATAATCAATAATAACTGGTTATAATTGATTATGAATATTTGGATCAGTTAATACAATTAACTTAATGTTGTAGCTTAATTTTGCAATCAATTAACCTGTTTGTCCCGTGAACACTCAGTGTTAATTGTTTATTAATTCTAAGAAATGTACATTTCCGGGGCATGGGAAATGTCTTTATTACTTTACAGTACTACTAAGAGCAAGTAGTCAAGATCTATGATTTAGTGACTCCAGATATGAGCTTGAGACACGGACAACTTTACATGTGACATGAACAAGATTTTATTAACTAGTCTAAACACTTAAACTAGTCTAACATACACACACATACATGCATACAGTTTACTAAGGGAAAGAGAGCTGAAGCAGAATACAGGAAAGCAAGAAGTTATAGCATTGTTTGAAATTCAGCAAATCAACAGCCTTGAGCAAACCATCAGTTTAGTTCTAACATGCCCTTCTTTAAAAGGGGTAAGGATACTTAATGTATCAAATAATGAGACTAAGTTTGATACTTGCATGTCTCACCCATTTGAATTAAACTGTCCTGATGCAATTTGTTGAGGCTCCAGTTGATCTTTGCTGATGTGGTCTTGATGAGAGAGAACCAGTGGTAGTCAGAGTATCTTTCGTGAATGGAAAGACAAGGCCACAGCCTGGCACAAACTTGGAGGGTCCTTAGAAACTTCTAGTTCAGCATCATTTTCACGTCAGCATTTCAGAAAGGGACTAAGAGAGAAGAGAGAGCTAAGAGAGCTAAGAGAGCTGATCTTGTGATCAGTGATTTTTAAAGCGTGAAGATGTCACACCCTCTGGAGGTGTGTGAGCCAATAAGAAGTGTTTTCCTTTGGAGGGAAATTTCTTTACGACCCATTGTTCAAGCAGGCCTTTGAACATGTAATTTGATTGGATGTTTAACACAAGAATCTTTAACCCTCTGGGGTCGACAAACGCGCCCGCGCGTTTTGCTGGATTTTCTTCACATAGTAGCACAATAAACTTAAATTTCTCCGTCATTTATGGTCATACAGAAAAAAGAAATATAAAAAAAGAATCTGTGATATTTCTACTTTTGTATGTGTCCACTTACAATCAAATCAAAACATTGTGCTTTTGTAAAATAAAGAAAATAAACAGGGTGTGCTTTCTGCCTCCCCGTCGCGGTGAACTTTTTTTCTTGAGCACGTCTATAAACTGAAACAAAACTCAGCGAATACTTGTCACACATTTATGAGCCATATACCTTTATAAACATTTAAGTGTGTACTTTTAAATGATCGTATTCAAACTGAACACAAATATTCTCTGTTTAAGTCATTTGTATAAAACCAACAAGATGTCCAGTATCTCAAACATTTGCTCATTATTTTTAATTTGACCACGCCCACACGCGCAAAAGAGATTCACATGCAAATCTTCACATGGAACGCGAACGCGCTCATTACCTCAAAAACAAAGCACCAAAAACTTCACAAGTCTCTGCTATTCGTCGAGTTTGAAAGACGCACCGTGAGCATACATTGGATTTACCTCAGAAGAAGAAGAACGCGATTTGAAGACAAGAAAGATGTAAGGTAAGAAATTCTTACTTATTAGTTTATGTTATTGTTGCATAAACTTCACATTGCAGTTGAACTGTTGCTAGATATATGGTGAATATTATAATATTTAGACCCGTGTTTACTGTTACTGTGTTTGTGGATATCTGCTCAAACGTAGATATGTATAATATGATAACCATAATGTTTCATATTTTGGAGCATGCTGTGCGTTTGAATGTATCATATTTTGGAGGGCGATCGCGTTTGAAAAGCAAAACGCACCAAACATTAGGCTTCATGTTTTTACTATTATCTCATTTCATATCATCATAACGAATGGAAACATTTGAAGTAACATATGATAATCAATATATTTTTCTCCAGCGTAGTTGTTACTGAAATCTTTTGGAAGATTTATAGGCTGCTATAGGTTATTGTTATTATTATTTTATGCAGCACTGCGCATAGCCTATGCTTACAAGGCACAACAAACCTGGTGTTCATTAAAGTATATATTGTTGGAAACATTTGTGTGTGTGTGTGTATTCTGTGAATTTTAAAAAGCAATTTTAACCTGAAAAATCTAAAATGTATTCCCAAAATCGTGCAGGCCTATAGAAATCTTGATATCAGTATGTTCACTTTTTTTTTTTTTTTCAGGGACCAGATGCCACTGAGTACTGCTGACTTCAACATTCACATGAGTCTCTGTATATGAACATGGTAAAGTGAAAATCAAACACCTTGGAAATGAAAGGTGTGTACAATGTTTTTTGGAATGGCACAAAGGTCTCTGTCTTTGGATCATTGTTTTCAATAGTGTGCTTTTTTGTCATTTGTTGTGTATCTTTGGATTATGTTGTGTTGTAAATAAATCCAAACAATCAAAAAGCCATTCTTTTTTAAATCTCCTCATTCTTTGTGCAAGGTTGCTCAGAATGACAGGGCCTGATGGCTCCTAATAGGGCCATTATGGAGGGTCTTTGTCTTTCTCAGGTGTGAAAAGCCTTACATATTAATGATGTGATCACGCCTCCCGTATAAAGCTTTCTCACTCAAAACATGTCTTACAATTTTTAAATCAATATATTGTCTTATCTGAATGAGCAGTCAGGGTGATTTTCACATAGTTTTGGAGCAAATATTCTAGGCTACGTGATACAATTTTCAAAAGTTTCGTGAATAAATAATCAGTAGGGGTTTCATGGCCTTATTTCAGTGACAATTTTTTTTTTGTATTTTCACAAACCACGCATAAATGTCAGTATCTCAAAACAACAAACTTTTACATACATGCTGCTGACATATTATTGTAGCAGAGTTTGTGCTGAATACAGTGTAATCAGACTTTAGCCATGAAAATGTCACAAGTAACAGAAATAAGCACAAATGTCAGAGCATGTCAGAACACCTCCAGGACCCAGAAAACACCTCAGACCCCAGAGGGTTAAAATGCTTATAATACTAATGCGTCACAAAGTTAGCAAAATGTAATGTAAATTAACAAATGGGGGACGAAGATTGGAGTTTAATAGAGACTAAACATGCCACACATATGATTTTGGTAAACCATAGTATGCAACACAGTCTGAAACATTAATCCCAAACGTTTACAAGAATATAAAGGCCAAACCACATAAAAGGAAAATCATTAGATGAGAAAATTAGATACATGTTTATATATATTTCTCAAGGGGTTATATATAGAATATATAGGATTAACATGGTTTATTTAAAATCCTCAGCAAGAATTAAGTGAACGTCACAGCTCTCTGCAAATTCCTTTTTGGGGTCGTAAAACTCTTATCAGTCTCAATGTGTCCTGTAACAGGACACCGCGTTCTGCCAGTGTGTTAGCTTCACTTGTGATGTTAGTTTTGGGGGAAGTTTCACAGGCCGTTGTTGGGAGAGTGAGTTTGCTGGATTATTCATTAAATATAATGCATAATTTGTGTGTGTCTGATTGGGCATGTGCTGATTGGGCATGTGCATGACGTCACTGTTTGCACAAATTTGAGTCTTTGTAGTTGACAGATACGATAACGTTATCGTTTTCAAAAGCTTGCACTTTGAAACCCATTTTTAAAAGTTTAAACGTTTTTAGGTCCCCAAAAGGGTGTTGTTGTGTAAATGAGCAGCCAGAAAGTTTTCCATTTTTAGTTGACTACACTGTCATGTAAATAGTTATGTGAGTTCTGTGTCCTAGTTTTAGGTTTCTATGTATAGTACAATTAATCTGATCTAACATTTGTGGTTAATGGAGGGCCTGTGGTCTCTCTAGACATGGCCCATGAGTCAATAGGAGCCACTATGATTTTGTCCAGGCATTACAGTATAAAGATCAATAACAGGGGATTACCAGTTAAAACTCACTCCATGCACATACATGGAATCAAAATGCATGAGAAATGAAATCACACAAGGAAATGAACACAAAAGATGATGCATGACTGAATGGTGTTTGGTGATTTGCAGAGGCAGACGGTTCAATATTAAGGATATCTAAAGTCTAAAGTTTGCTTAGCTATAGTGGGCTCAACCATAAGAATTGTGCTGTGACAGAGAGTTTTGAGTCAGTTGACGGAACAGTCACTTGCCTTTTTCATAAATATATTGTAAACTTTAGATGTGAATTCTAAATCTCAATTTTTTAAACTTGGCAGCAAGGTAAAATTATATTACTGGCTAACAAATGAGGTTTTGTTGAAACCATTCATTAATCAATCATTAATGTTATAATTATATTAATAATTATAATATAATTTCCATATATACTGTATGTTACGGCTGGCTCATGGCCGCAACAATAAAGGGAAATCAAAATGAAATCTCGATAAAATGACTATAGTTTATTACATAATCCTAGGGGTTTCACATAATATAATACGCAATTTTATGCCATTTGAAAAGTCCAAAATGATGTCAGACGACAGATACCACTTGTGCGAGGTAACAAGAGGCCAGCCAGAAATTATGTCACTTCTCCGTACCACACCCACTCCATGCAAGTAACATCGGCTGCGGATGGATGTTACCAATCAGCGAGAGTTGCCGTGGGGAGGAGCTGAAAACGGAGACGTAAAGTCGGACACTTTCTGCTTCCCGTAGTGAACGCTCACGTGGTGTCTGTACAGACCGCTCACGTGGTGTACACAGACATTTCAGATACATTTCCATTTAATACTTTATGTACTGCTTTATACAGCGTCTGTTTGTACAATAACACATTTCAACATAAGCCTATGCTATTTAAATACCAATGTAGTGGGGTCTATGTTTTTTATCAGTTTCACTTTGATAAACATGACACAATATAAAATAACGACTAAAAATGCTGATTTGTGAGCATTAGTGGAACTGAAAGTGATCGAATAAACACGAAAAACACGTGATCGTTGTCATGCGGTGAATCCGGCCAATCATGAAACAGCTGTGTCATCATCAGAGCTCATGCAGCCGCTCTGGAGAAGCTGCGCTGGTTGAGTTCTCCCGCTGCTCTCGAATTGCTCTCGCGGTACTTTGATGACATTCATCACAGTCATGTGGCGTCGCGCTGTCAAGTCGGACAAAATTTCTAACCGGCATGCACTGCTTCCAGTCAGCCGCCGATCGGTCTGTGCAGCGCTGCATGAAGTCGAACAAGCCTTTATATATCTACCACCTGATTTGGATCAGGTGTTTCTCACCTCTCCTGCCACCTACAAGACAACCAAAAGGAAACAAAAGACAACCACACACCATAACACCTCACCCCTTAAGAGAGAGGATCCTTGCAAAGAAGAAAATATTATTAAATCCTAATCAAGTCACTAAGGTTATAAAAAAAAAAACACAACATTTAACCCCAAATCATTATAACAGGCTGCAAACCCAGTATTCAGCCTTCTTAATGCCTTCTTAAACCGATCCCCCTCTGCCACTTGAATACAGCAACTAGCAGCGCCTAGGAAAAGCCAGTCACAATGAGAGAAAACAGAAGAAAAAAACATCAACTGAATCAGCCGCAAAAACTCTCACGCGGGGCATGAGACAGGGCATCCGCCAGAACATTTTCCACACCCCTTATGTGTTGAATCTCCAAAGGATAGTGTTGTAAAAAGAGAGACCATTGAATAAGATGCTGGTTTGGGCTCGGCAAAGAGTGCAAAAAGGTAAGAAGATTGTGGTCTGAAAATACCAATTGGAAAAGTACCACTTGATAAATAGACTTCAGAAAATTACAAAGCCCAAATCAATGCCAATGCCTCCTTTTCAATAGTAGAGTAATGCAACTGGTGAGACTTAAACTTTCTGGAAAAATAAGAAACTGGTCTTTCTATACCATGCGCATCAGTTTGTAACAGCACAGCTCCATCCCCAACTTGACTGGCATCAACCTGGATCTGAAAAGGCTGTCCAATGTGTGGGGCAACCAGCACAGGTGCAGTGCTAAGCAACAGCTTCACATTGTCAAAAGCTTGTTTACACTGCAATGACCACTCAAATTTCACGCTTTTCTTCAAAATCAGTCAAAGAGGCTACCGCTGAAGAAAAATGTAGGTAAAAATTCCTGTAATGGCCCACCATACACAGAAACCGCATAAGCTCTCGTTTCGTGTTAGGTAGAGGAAAATTATAAATTGCCAAGAACTTAGCGCGCACCGGGCATACATTACCCTGCCCAACTACTCTCCCCAAGTAGGTCACAGTCGCCATGACCATGAGCCTAGCCTCAACCAAACGCCTTAAAAAGTGCTCTAATACATAAAAGATGCAGCTCCCATGTATCACTCAATAGAACCACATCATCTAAATAGACAGCACATTCATTTAAACCAGAAGTTACATGGTTCATCAAGCGTTGAAAAGTAGCGGGCACATTTCTAAGCCCAAAACTCAAAATAAGAGTATAAGAGTATTTTGTGTGAAGGAGTAATGAATGAGGCAATCTCCTGTGCACAAGCGGTTAAAGGTACTTGCCTTTCATTAAATCAAATTTACTGACATACATAGCAGAGGCGACAGAATCTACACAATCTTCCATTCGGGGCAATGGGAACGAATCTGTTTGTGTTACATTATTCACCTTTCGATAGTCAGTACAGAAGTGGTACGTTACCCTGAACCTGAACAGAAGAAGCAGTCGAACAACAGGAGAGCTCATCAGTCTGTGAGTGTTTAATTTTCCCAGTAGATTTTAGCGCGGCTCTGTGTTGCTAGGAAGTTTGTTTTGTTTACTGTGTTTTTACTCTGGTAAAAGCACCCGTGTGACGTTGTTTGTGCATCGTGACTTGTTATTTTCGCTTGACTAAACAGGAGGGCGGGGCCTAAGCCAGTTAAAGTATTTATTCTAACAAAATGCTAGTACTTATTAGAAGAAGCAGTCGAACAACAGGAGAGATCATCAGTCTGTGAGTGTTTACTTTTCCCAGTAGATTTTAGCGCGGCTCTGTGTTGCTAGGAAGTTTGTTTTGTTTACTGTGTTTTTACTCTGGTAAAAGCGCCACTATATAGGGTGCTCACTCTGTGGTCTGTGTGGGTCCTAAAGCCACAGCATAGTGACAGGGACACTGTACTGTCAAAGAGCACTGTCCTTCGGATGAGATGTTAAACCAAGGTCTTGACTCTCTGTGGTCATTAAAAATCCCAGGATGTCCTTTGAAAAAGAGTAGGGGTGTAACCCCGGCATCCTGGCCAAATTTGCCCCTTGGCCTCTGTTCATCATGGCCTCCTAATCATCCCCATATACTGACTAAGTATATAAGAATAAAGGATGTCTAAAACTATCTACTATATTGTAACACACTCTGAGGTGGAGACCATCAGAGACCACCTTTTAGACCATCATAGACCATAGACTTTGTGGATGGTAGACACTGGTTTTGCATCACACCAAGCTGCCGCAAGACTTCCTGAAACACATGGGAGGTAAAATTTGATCCATGGTTGCTTTGAACAACCATAGGAATTCCAAATACAGGAGAAAAAAAAAAGCTTTAACAATAGAATGAGTAGTGATTGAACAAAGAGGATAGGCAGTGGGATATCTAGTACTCGGGCACATTACTGTAAGAAGATATGCATTTCCTGATTTAGAAGGGGGTACCCACACAGTCTACGGTCAGTTGCTGAGATGGTGGTTCAATCGCTGGTATTGGATATAGCGGTGCTGGTTTGAGGCACTGAGGTTCGGCTTTCTTGTGAGCTGACAGGTTGGACAGGTTTTTAATATACTTCCTCACTTTGAGACCAATAAAAATAACATGACAGATTATTATAAGTTTTGTTGACCCCAAAATGACCCGCAACATCTCCATGTGCTGTACCTAAAACATCATCTTGAAGAGACATTGGCACTACCACCTGAATACAGGCCTCACTCAAGGGTACTTCATTGCCAGATAGCCATTCCTTAACACAATCTCATCCTCAACAAAACAGCCAGTTGCTGCACTAGCTACCTCTTCAGGGGACTGTGTGGCAGTTAGGGTGGAATCCTCCCATTGTGCCACCACCAAATTCTGCTGAGAAACAGAAGGGAAAAGAAATGAAAGAAATCATTTTCTACACAGTCAGACTTAGGCTCCAAGCTCTGAATTTCGGACACATTTTTACTCATTGCACGAGTAACGGCACCAGTCACGAACACATCAGGAAACTGTTTATCAGCATCAGCTTGTTCTGTTAAGGAAGGATAATCTGTTACAATAGGAGGGGGTGGCATATCCCTCCAAAAACGCCCTCCATTTAAATTATTACCCAGAATAACAGTGATGCCCTCTGCTGGCAGGGAATGTCTCACACCTACAACAATCTGACCAGTGACTAAATCTGATTCAAGTCAAATAGTGTGCAATGGAACAGGCAGAACATGTAACCCAATGCCTTTTATTAACACCTCATTTCCAGTATGGGACTCTCAAAAAAGGATAAAACACACTCTAAAATAAAGGTCTCTTAAAGTGTAAATTGCAGGTTAACCACCACAACCAATTAATGTGTAAATTAAAGTGCTCAATATGTAAATATTTAAACATTTCTGTCTTAAAATGTGTTAAAATAACATTTATTGGGGTTTCTTCAAAGGTAGCATGTTTTTTTACAGTAACTGGGTGATGACATCATAAGAGGGAGTAGCAACCCATAGCAATCCATAGCAACCCATACTCTGCTAGATTCCTACTGTTTGTGGCTTGACTATGGAGAACGACTGGGAGATTGCCAGAAATCATGGCCCTCAAAGAGTTATTTATGCTTGGTGTGAGGAAAATGAGTGGAGGGTTGGCCAGGTGTCCTGGTGAGTAGCTAGAGCTAGCCTAGGTTAGCCTGGTGCTAACCTGGAGAACATTAGGGAACAAGCCAAAGTCTTTTCAAAATCTTGTCGTCATGTATAATAGCAAGGAGGGACAACGACTGAAGACATTATTTGCTTACATGGTGTCAGTAGTCCTAATCAGAGCTGTAGAGATGCACACACTGCACAGGCACAATGGCGCTTTGCCGGCATCTGCTGACAGAACGCGATATTGCCTGTGCTAAATCGCAACTAATTAGCGATGCTCATTGTCAGAAAGAAAAAGAGAGATTGATGCCCCTATCGCTGTGTTTGACAGGTTTTTGTGTGGGCTATGCCACCCAATGGAATCAGCAGTGGAGAGTATGTGCTGCCGTGAGGTGAACACGTTTTGGAGTTTAGTGGAGCAGCTCGACCCGCAACCGGCAGATCTGACGTGCCTCACGCAGCATCCTGTTTTTGACACATGCTGCCTGAACCCGTTTGTTTTGCGAATAGCTTACTCTCATTTCAGGCAGGATCACGGTCCTCTTGAAGTCAGCACACACAAGTACGTTTACAATTGAGTTATTTCATTTCACCATTTTTGCTAGCTAGGTCTCCAATATAACTGCTAGCCTACTTGCCGTTAGACTAACGGTACTCTAGACTTGGAGTCCCTCTTATGACGTCACGCCCAGCCTAGTGAAAGGGAGGGGGAGTGCTTAAAACCACTGTAAAAAGTACCAACTTTTCATATTATATTCAGCATTTTGGTATAAAAAACATACAAAACAATGGTGGGCGGTTCTTATCTTTATGTTTAATAAGCACATTGCATTATCTTCGTGAAAAATGTAACCTGCAATTTACACTTTAAGCTCCAGTATCTCTGAGAATTTTAACTGGGACTTTACATCACTTCCCACCAGAGACACCAGAGCTGTTGGTAATGAAAAGAACATAGCTCAACTTTTCTTTATTAACACCAAACTTTCCTGAACAGTTTAAGAACCAACACAAGGAACATCAGCTGCTTCAATAACTGAAGATGCAGCAAGAGCAGATTTTGGTTCAGATTTAGCAAGGTTCATTTTTTCTTTAAGAGCTGGACAATCTTTTTTCTAGTGTCCTTTATTAAAACAATAAGCACACTGATCGCTTTTGTCAACCAAAATTCTTGGCTTTTTCTCAATTTTCACATTACCAGGAAAAACAAAAAACAAGTCTCCATAGGAACCCTTTCCACAGAGCTATTAGAACGACACCAATGATTTTTTGACAAGTCAAAACATATTCATCAGCAAGGCCTCTGCATTCTGAACATTATGCTCCATTATAAAAACAGCTTCAGGTAACACGTGTCAGGTAAAGTGTTTTTAAATTGTTCCAACAGAAACAATTCATAAAGAGAATCACAATCATCTGCTTGGGAAACCGAACACCAACAATCAATAACAGAATTTTCAGTTCTCTGGCGGAATCAGTAAAAGACTGCTGCATACCTTTTCGTAAAGTCCGAAACCATTGCCTGTAAGCTTCCGGAACTAATTCATATGCCTTCAGCACCACTTATTTTACCTTAGGCTACTATAAACCTGACTGTCCCGGACACTAATAGTGGAGTAGGCTTTTTGAGCTTTACCACAGAACACACACTGTAAAAGTAGTGTTTGCTCACAATCTTCCCAACCCATAAGATCATAGAGTAAAAAAAGGATATAAATCGTTGTCCTCAAATTTTGGCATGAGGATAAGAGAACTAGCAACATCAAAAACTTTTGGAGCTGGACTTACAATTGGGGCCTTCAAACTCTCAGAGTGGTATCCCAACTTACCTTCTCTAATTAGAGCAAACCTTTGAGCTTCAATATCTAACTTATGCAACTCAACTTCTTTACTTATTCTACTCTTCTCCACTTCTAAGAGCAACAGTTGCTTCTGTTCTTCAAACGTCAGAGATAGAGCAGTACGAACAGGAACATTCTTTTCTCCTTGATCCTGATCTCTAGTAACACTTAAAGGTTTCTCTGATTCGGATACTAGAATACCTAAGTTAATAAGAGCAGCTTTTAGAGCAACTTCTAGAACAATTTCTCTCTTTTTTTAAACTTCTCACATTGTATGACCTTCCCCCCTACCTCAACCCTAAGCTTCGTGCTTCAACCAAGAGCTAAGTGACTTTAAGCACTCCAATACCATCCGTGTCGACCCCTCTCGAACAAACCAGAGAGAGACGGGGCAGTGCCCTCAGCCCAGAATCAGCACAAAAACAACAAACTAAAATAATAAAAGAGTCATGCAAGCGTTGCTTCAGCCTAACAAGTGAAGTCACCAATATAAGGAGACAAATATCAATTTACCTACCTACCTGCAAATACCTACCTTTGCGATCCTCTCTTGAACTGTCCAACCTTCAGCCTTTTCAGTCATCTGTGATCATCCGTTTACCAGCCTTTCAGTCACTTCTCTGGTCTGCCGGCAACAGATAATTACTGCCAGTATCACATCAACTGCCTTCTCTCCAGTTACTCACCTGTTTGCATCCATTCCAGTACACTAATAAACTCTGTTTGGATTTTACCTTGTCTGCATTCTTCTGTTTTATGACAGAAGACCCAATCTTAACGACAAACAAAATGTTTGTTAAAGAGAACGTTTACAACCCTCATCCAGTCCCATCCCAAAAGCGTTTGGGCACTCCAACTCACCCCAATCCTGAAACCAAACCCTCCACATCCCTTAACATCAGGACCATCTCAGCTGCTTCAGAATCCACTCCAACCCCTGAACCCCCTTCAGGATTCAGCCATGAATCTGTGACAGTGAGAGAACTTCACCAGTATGTTCCAGTGAGATACCTTCACCAATTTGTTCCAGTGCAAGCATACGTCTCCAGCCATTGTGGCCAATTCAAGAGTCAAGGCCAGTGAGATCAATCCTACATGGCTCCTCGAGCTACTTGCACCGTCATGGCCCCCTGAGCTACCTGCTCCACCATGGTCCCCTGGCTTGAACTACCTGCACCGCCATGGCTCCCTGCAGTGCAGGTACCTTCCTGTCTCCCTGAACTAAACATCCTGCCGGCACTGCCCTGGCCACCTACTCCCCACTGGCCATCCTGTCCAGTGGCGCACACAGGCATCCTCCCTCTCTTTTGCCTCGTCTGCTTTTTTTCTGTATTATGACAGCTCCATGCATGTAACAGGAACACTTACATATCCACCTCCTGATTTGGATCTGTGTTTTTCTCATCACTTCTGCCACCTACAAGACAGCCAAAAGAAAACAAAACACGCCCACACACCATAATCTGTTATTATGAAAAATATTTAAATAAAATGAAATTGTGTTATGTCTGAAAACATGTTAATAAACACATATTATTTAATTACTAATTCATTTATAAAATGTTTATCTTGAGTAATTATTAAGTTATTTAAGTTACTTAAGTAATTATCTTAAGTATATAATTATTAGGGGTGTAACGATACGCGTATTCATATCGAACCGTTCGGTACGAGGCTTTCGGTTCGGTTTTCGGTACGCATTACGTACCGAACGGTTCGTTGGACCATTTTTTCTGCCGACAAAAATTCCGTTATTTCAAATGAAGGCGCGTCGCGGGTGGCAAGCGCGGCGCGACCACAACATCAACTGGCAAATGCAATGTAAGGAACGACACTGAGCTACTCTTATTGTGTTTGTGTGCACCGTTTATCAGTTTTGACCTGTGAAGCGGGACTCGCGAGCCCTATGCGCGAGCCTGATCAAGCAACACTACCAAACAGCGCTAAGAGATCCAGACCAGTGAAGAAAGCATTTGAATTTCAAATGCTTTTTTAATTCGCCACAGAAGTAATAACATCGCTGCGAGATCTAGTGAGAAACATGCACATTTCTCTGTTATTAACGGATCAGACAGCGCTGACGTGGAAACCAGGAAGAAACATCGTGCCATGAATGAACTGGCCGGTGTCAGATCAGCAACATTCACCGTAGAATGGATTTACTGTAGTAACACTAACTGCAAGGTATGGAAGTTTATCAGGAATAGTGGGCTTTAATGCTTTCAAGTAACATTACGTCGGTTTTATTTTGACATTATGAATACAATTATTGCTGCCCTCAAATGTTAATCTGAACTAAAATAAACCTTTGTTTATAACTAGCCTACTACTACAATATTACATTTCATTTTGTCCAGGAGCTGTTTTGTTTTATATGCTCATTAGAAGAGTCAAGTATAGCTCCATTATTGTTCAGTAAAAAAAGCAACAAAAAAAATAAATAAAAAAAATCATATTTTATGATGTTAGTTTCATTAAATAAAATAATAATAATAAAAAAAAAATTCAAGGAAATTTCTCTGGCATTTATTTATTTTTGCTGTATGGAAAACGTACCGAACCGAATCGTACCGAACCGTGACACAAGTGTATCGTATCGAACCGAACCGTGAATTTTGTGAACCGTTACACCCCTAATAATTATATATATATATAAAAAAATGTGTGATGTCTGAAATTATTTTAATTATAGGCACAATGGGTGCTTCTTATTTGTGCATCCTCGTTACCTTCCCTCTCTTCTTTTCCTCGTGTCTCAGCTCCACCCCATTAGGATGCGAGGGAAGAATACACATACTCATGACTCCTCATGAAGCATCCTCACTTCTCATTCCTCGCCTCCTCGCGGTGCAGTTAAAGAATTGATATGTCCTTCAAGATGGCTCGATCGGTTTCTAGGTCACGGGCTTGAGGACGGGGTAAAGAAAGTATAAATTTGTAGCCTGGTTAAAACCAGACCATTCTCAGTAGTAACTGAGTTATGGTCTGGCAAAGCTTCATTAATAACTCATTTCCAAAGGCGCGTCACCAACGGACGTCGCTCAAATTCCTCTGGGCACAATTGGATAGACCTAAAACCAATCAGAGCGATCGTCATCGTGTAAAGCCATATGCTGCGTCCCAATTCGCCTAAGTTACACTACGCCATAAAAGTATGTACTCTTTTTGTGAAGAAAAGGTATTTACTTTTGAATGTGTAGCAAAAAAGTAGGCAAGCTTTGGGACATACTACTTCGTCATCTTTATCGGACGGATCTGTCGCGTGCATCCTGTCACGTAAACTGCCCTGTCAATCATCTTGTCACAGTTAAAATCCTCTATTAACCCTCTAAGGTCGGCAAACGCGCCCGCACATTTTGCTGGATTTTCTTCACATTGTACTTAAATTACTGCGTCATTTATAGTCATACAGAAAAAAGAAATATAAAAAAAGAATCTGTGATATTTCTACTTTTCTATGTGTCCACTTACAATCAAATCAAAACATTGTGCTTTTGTAAAATAAAGAAAATAAACAGGGTGTGCGTTCTTCCTCTCTGTCGCGGTGAACTTTTTTTTCTTAAGCATGTCTATAAACTAAAACAAAACTCAGCGAATACTTGTCACACATTTATGAGCCATATACCTTTATAAACATTTAAGTGTGTACTTTTAAATGATCGGATTCAAACTGAAAACAAATATTCTCTGTTTAAGTAATTTGTATAAAACCAACAAGATGTCCAGCTTCTCAAACGCTTCCTAATTATTTTTAATTTGACCACGCCCACTCGCGCGAAAGAGATTCACATGCAAATTTCCACATGGAACGCGAACACGCTCGTTACCTCAAAAACAAAGCACCAAAACACTTCACAAGTCTCTGCTTTTCGTCCAGTTTGAAAGACGTGCCGTGAGCTTACATTGGAATTACCTCAGAAGAAGAACGCGATTTGAAGACAATAAAGATGTAAGGTAAGAAATTCTTACATATTAGTTTGTTATTGTTGCAGTTTGTTATTAGTTTGTTATTTCACATTGCAGTTGAACTGTTGCTAGATATATGGTGAATATTATAATATTTAGACCCGTGTTTACTGTTACTGTGTTTGTGGATATCTGCTCAAACGTAGATATGTATATGGTAACCATAATGTTTTATATTTGAGCGCGATCGCGTTTGAATGTATCATATTTTGGATCGCGATCGCGTTTGAAAAGCAAAACGCACCAAACGGCTTCATGTTTTTACTATTATCTCATTTCATATCATCATAACGAATGAAAACATTTGAAGTAACATGATAATCAATATATTTTTCTCTAGCTTAGTTGTTACTGAAATCTTTTGGAAGATTTATTGGCTGCTATAGGTTATTGTTATTATTTTATGCAGCACTGCGCATAGCCTATGCCTACAAGGCACAACAAACCTGGTGTTCATTATATTATATATTGTTGGAAACATTTGCGTGTGTGTGTATGTGTATTCTGTGAATTTTAAAAAGCAATTTTAACCAGAAAAATCTCAAATTTATTCCCAAAATCGTGCAGGCCTTTCTCTTCATATCAGTATGTTCACTTTATTTTATTTTCTTTCAAGGCCCAGATGCCACTGAGTCCTGCTGACTTCAACATTCACATGAGTCTCTGTACATGAACATGGTAAAGTGAAAATCAAACACCTTGGAAATGAAAGGTATGTACAATGTTTTTAGGAATGGCACAAAGGTCTCTTTCTTTGGATCATTGTTTTCAAGAAGTGCTTTTTTGTCATTTGTTGTGTATCTTTGGATTATGTTGTGTTGTAAATAAATCCAAAACAGTCTAAAAGCCATTCTTTTTTTAAATCTCCTCATTCTTTGTGAAATGTTGCTCAGAATGACAGGGCCTGATAGCTCCTAATAGGGCCGTTAGGGGAGGGTCTTTGTCTTTCTCAGGTGTGAAAAGCTTACATATTAACCAAATTTGAGTTTCCAGAAATTATGATTTCTTAAGTATTTTGTATGCATGTCTTGATGTGTCATATTTTGCAGTGTTAACAATGCACTTAAGATTGCACCCCTGTGTTAAGTACCCTTTTCTGCTTTTTTAGAGCAATTCAGGAGAAAAAAAAATACAAAGTAAGAGAGTTAATACACACGTCTTTGCTGAAATGTATTGTGCTGTTGATGTTAACAAGCCATGGTTCATTTGCTCTGCCCTTAGGATTGCAAGTGTCCTGGGACAGGTGAGGGTGTGAGTGGGAAACCCACTGCTGAAACTTGGCCCTGGTTTGTCCTCATGGATGAGGTGTTGGGACAGAGGCATTGCACCAACCCCCTTGTCGTCATTGCCTCAATCCCTGAGGACACACCAGGGCCGAGTTCAGCAGTGGGTGCCCACGGTGAGGAGGAGCCAGGGGCAGCAGCACCAGCAGCAGCAGGAGCACCAGCAACACCAGCACCACCAGTAGCAGCACCAACACTAGCAGCAGCACCAGAACCAGCAGCAGGAGCACCAGCACGAAGGCAGAGGCGAGGAGAGCACAGGAGGAGAGTAGGGAGAGGATGGACAGGCTGTTTTCTCTTCTTGAGAGAATGATTGATTTTTCTACATATTCTTGTTTAACTTTTTTTCACTTTTATTTTTTAAAAGGAAAGAAAAAATCTGTACATTATTTTTAAGCAACTTTAAATGTGTAAATAAAAGAGAATGAATTGTTCTGGACATTGTTTATTTTTGTAATGACAGTAATAATTTCTACATGAAAAATTCTTGTATACCTTTTTTTTTTTAAATACAATTGGTAAATGAAAATCATTTGTTCCACGGGATACATTAAAGTACTTTTTCCAACTATTAACAACATACGTTAAACATCAAAAATCAACATAAACATTTACATTTACAGTACATAAAATAAGAAAAAAAATTATGTAGACTTTTATTCAGCTGAGCAGGGAGACCCTGGTGTGCTGCTGAACTGGGATGGGCTGCCACAATAGAGACCCTGGTAAGGCCTTCTGCTGGTGGGACATCATTAACATCATTTTTGTTAAGCAAAATTATCTTGCATACTCTAATGTACTTAAAGTATCAAGAGTAAAACTAGAGGTATGTATTCTGCAGGGGGAAAAAAACTCCTTGTCAGGGTTATGATAGTTTTGCATTTATATTATGCTACTACTGCATTTTACTTCTGAATATTTTCAAGGTTGTTACATTATATACTTTTATGTAGTTTAATGTAAAATCATATGTGAGGGAAAAAAAGTACTTCAGTAGGTTACTTCACATTTGCACGTGAATACTTAACGAAATATGCAGTTCTGAAAATTAAAGTAACAAAATGTAGGTCTATTGTCACATTATTAACAAATTGTTGCTAACTACAGCTGCGTCCCATATCAAAGGGCGCATCTGACGCGCTCGGACCGGTCTAGCCTACGGAGGATTGTTCTTGTCGCCTGGCAACTGTGACAGCTGCTGATGACGAGCGTGAGAAATACTGGTATTATTAACTGCTCCGTGACTCGAAGGTGAAGATCCAAAGCTTTATTACAGAGTAGTCATACAGGCAGGGTCAACAACAGCGAACAGATCAATGGAGGAAACACAGAGAACATCCGAATAACAGGCAGAGATCAGGGCAGGCAGCAATTATCAGAGTCCAATAAACAATCCAAGTCAGGCCAGGCAGAGAAACAATCAGGAAACGGTGAAACAGTCCAAGGTCAGCAATACAAGAATCAAACACGGGTAAATAACGCTCAGAAATGCAGTAACAGTACAACAAGACTTCGCACTGAGTGAATGTGAAAACCAGGTATTTATGGTGTGAGTGAAACAAGGTGATAAGACACAGGTGAATGAGATGAGTGCTGATGAGTCCGGGCAGTGAGTTATGGGAAATGTAGTTTGTGAGGAAGTGATCATAGTCTATTGTGGAGTGCCCTCTGGTGGCTCTCGAGGGCACTCCAGCTGGTGATCGTTACATAGCCCCCCCCCCCCCCAAAGAGCGGCTTCCAGACGCTCCAAAACTGTCCAGGTGGGAGGTGTGGATCCGGGGGCGGGATGGAGGGCCAGGTCCGTGGAGCAGAAGAGGACCTGGAGACTGCGGCAGGATGGAAGGCCAGGGCGGAGCAGGCTGTGCAGGCGACCAGGGCGGATCAGGCTGTGCAGGCGACCAGGACGGAGCAGGCAGTGCAGGCAACCAGGACAGAGCAGGCAGTGCAGGCGACCAGGGAGGAGACGACCCTTCAGGCGGCCAGGGCGGAGACGACCCTTCAGGCGGCCAGGGCGGAGCAGACGGTCCAGGAGGTCAGGGCGGAGACGACCCTGCAGGCGTCCATGGCACAGGAACAGACACCGGCTCAGGAACAGGAACAGGAACAGACACTGGCTCAGGAACGGGAACCGACACCGGCTCAGGAACAGGAACCGACACCGGCTCAGGAACAGACACCGGCTCAGGAACAGACACCGTGGCAGCGGCTATCTCTGCGGAGGGCTCAGGTTCAGGCGTGTCGGCGGCCATCTCTGCTGAGGGCTCAGGCGACGTGGCAGCGGCCATCTCGTCCGGAGACACTGGCTCGGCGGCGGCCATCTTGTCCGAAGACACTGGCTCGGCGGAGACCATCTTGTCCTGAGACACTGGCTCGGCGGCGGCCATCTTGTCCGGAGACACTGGCTCGGCAGCGACCATCTTGTCTGGAAACTCTGGACTGGACGGGACCAGCATCTTGTGAAACTCTGGGCCGGACGGGACCAGCATTTTGTGAAACTCTGTGCTGGACGGGACCAGCATCTTGTGAAACTCTGGGCTGGACAGGACCAGCGGCGAAGATGGCTTTGGCTCTGGCTCGGCGGGCATGACACTCACAGACTCCTGCTTGACGGGCATGACGCTCTCAGTCTCAAACTCGGCAGGCATGACGCATTCAGTCTCAGGCCCGGCTGGACTGGCGTGAAATGCAGGCTCTAGTTGGGCAGAAGTGACATAAACCGTCTCTGGGTCGGCAGACGTGACTTGAACAGTCTCTGGATCGGCAGACGTGACGTGAACAGCCTCTGGATCGGCAGACGTGACATGAACAGTCTCTGGGTCGGCAGACGTGACTTGACCAGTCTCTGGATCAGCAGACGTGACATGAACAGTCTCTGGATCGGCAGTCTCGGCTGCACAAAATTCTGGCATGGCGGCCTGGGGAGTTAGTAGCATTAGTAGCGTTGAAACCAGTGAAACTCTCTGGACCTCGGCTGCTCGGACAGATGTCAGTGGCCAGCTTGGACACCAGTCCTCTCCACCCTCGGACGGGTCCAATCGACGCAATTGTGCTGGCTGATGGTGCGGTCTGCGGTGGAACACGCTCCGCGGCCGACGGAGCTTCGGCTGTATAGCCCCCTCTCAAAAATAGTTTTAAGGATGAACTCTCCTCCACCTAGCCCACAGTGAAGGGAGATCCACACAACCGCAAAGCCAAATTTATATATTGGGCCAGGGTCCAGGTAGGGTGATGGAGTGGTGTAAGGGAGCTGAACGGCTCGGATAATCCACCACAGAAAAATATCATTAGGCAATCTTTATCGAAAGATGTCAAATGTGCCAGTTCAATAAAATCCATGATGTATTCCTTGATGGGCCTCTCTCCCTGACGGAGACACATGATCTGTGCTGCTGGGTTCATCTTTGGCCGGTCGTCGCTGCTGGATCACTGTTGGCGAAGTCTTCTGTTATGAACTGCTCCGAGACTCGAAGGTGAAGATCCAAATGCAGCTTTATTACAGAGTAGTCGTACAGGCAGGGTCAACAACGGCGAACAGATCAATGGAGGAAACAGAGAACATCCGAATAACAGGCAGAGGTCAGGGCAGGCAGCAATTATCAGAGTCCAATAAACAATCCAAGTCAGGCCAGGCAGAGAAACAATCAGGAAACGGTGAAACAGTCCAAGGTCAGCAATACAAGAATCAAACACGGGTAAATAACGCTCAGAAATGCAGTAACAGTACAACAAGACTTCGCAATGTGAAAACCAGGGATTTATGGTGTGAGTGAAACAAAGTGATAAGACCCAGGTGAATGAGATGAGTGCTGATGAGTCCGGGCAGTGAGTTATGGGAAATGTAGTTTTTGAGGAAGTGATCATAGTCTATTGTGGAGTGCCCTCTTGTGGCTCTCGAGGGCACTCCAGCTGGTGATCGTTACAACTGGACTTTTTTATATTCAATTGGGTTTTATATTCAAACAGGGCTAAACCGAAAATACATGACCTGGCAGCGCCAGGGCTGAAACATCCTCACCATGTCCTCCAGTAAAATATAAAACATAAAAATGACAATAGCCAATTCTGGCTCCATAGCTGTTTACTCAATTAGGCTATATCAAATGAATTATCAGGATGGCAGCTGTCCTCTCGCATCGTTGCTTGGCGCCAGGAGCGGTGATCAGAAACACCTGGTTGCGCAATTAGGAAATCCTACGAAGGCTACATGGTGCGTCCTTCGAAGGACGCATAGGCTGCATCCTTGAAGTCTGCAGTCCTTCGAAGGATGCAGCCTTCATATTGGGACACAGCTATTGCGTCACCTGTTGATAACGTCGTTTCTACCTTACCCTCGATTTCCGGTTTTATTTCCATGGAAACACCAAAGATGCTGTAACATATTATGCATTTTATTAGACAGGTGAGCAAATGTTTGGATACTTTTATCGACAGAAAACCAATCATTGTTAAGTAGCTCAACACAGTTAGTCTTATTGTTTGAATCCCTTGTTAGTCTTATTGTTTGAATCCCTTGTTGTCTTAATGTACCGCGAGTAACATGATTGTACCATGCCTCAAACTCAGAGACAACACTATTTTGTCAAGTGGCTAAAATAGCAAAATCAGAAAGAGCTTTATTTGTAGTAACAGTAATGCATCATTTTCTCAATAATACAAATGCACTGCATGCTATTTAGCAAAGTCATCCAGCTTTTATTAGTAAAATATTCTAATATCGATTACTGCAATGTGTAGTAAGTGTCTCATATCAGCCACAGAGCGAATGCACATAGTAACATTATAACACAACCTTCAACACACTCAAATGCAATTTTATTATAATTGTTTTGACCAGTAAAACAGTGCTGCATAACTCCACGATTGTAATTTGTCAAATATAGTGACATGTATGAGTAGTAATTCATCACTTTCAGCTGTTTTATAAGAATGAAATAAAATAATGTGAATTTAAGTGATCAAACATAATTGTAGCAAATTTCAAGTTCAGGGAAGGAGGCAGACGTTAAACATAATCGTGAAATAAACAAACAACAAAATGAAAGGAGCGGTAGCGACCGACTGCGGCATTTAAGCATAATAAAAACAGCAACATAAAATGGTCCCATGCTCTCGGTCCTGCCCTGCTTCATACCACAATAACGTTAATAAACCTTTAATACATTTGCTCATCCATGAACATGATTTTTGCCTGAGTCTCGTCAAAGTGCTTTCCAACAGCTGTAGAGGTGAAGAGGACAACTCAAATGACCACACTCAGGGGCGATTCTAGGATTTTCATTTTAGGGGGGCTCAGCCCCCAATGAGGGTATGATTTAAAAAAAAAAAAAAAGTTAGTTTATGGTCTAATGCTCATTATTAACTAGTTTCATTCATTCATCCAGTAACATGCATATGGCACGGTTTTATAATCACTGAGGTCCCGAATGTGAGGTATTTAGGGGGGTTGGGGGGCATGCTCCCCCGAGAAAATTTTGATTTGTCTGATCTACATATGTGCATTTTAAGATCTTTTGAAGGCCAAAAAAATTGGATAACAATAGCTTTAAAACCATGTGCGGGCAGCTGTTTTTTTCCCCACCTCATCAGCATCACACTCTTTTTCTCTTTGTTTTTCTCTTGCTCTGTCTTTTCCCCTCCTAAAGCTGAGCTTTGACTGATATAGGCTTTCCATTTTTGTCTGTCAGTGAAGAAAGTAAACATAGGGTCAACTGATAGGTTGATTTATGAATCATTTTCTCAGACAAAGCTACCAGGAAAGCTAGGTAACTAAGTTTATTAAATTCATTCACAATATGTACACATTCATTATTGATCTAGGCCTAATATATGGCCATAGACAGGGCTTTATAATCAAGGAGGTCATAAATTTGAAGTTGTTATGGGGTTAAACATTTTTATTTCTCTGATATGTGCATTTCAAGACGTTTGAAGGCCAAAAAAGGATAAGAAATAGATTTAAAACCTGCTCTCTCCTCATTTCCATTACTCTGTCTTTTTCTCTCAGTCTCCTGATCTTGCCCTGTCTCTCTCTTCCCCTCCTAAAGCTGAACTTTTTTAATTTACTGAAGGCTACACATTGTATTATATTAATTTTCAACATGTACACATGCATTATTAATCTTGTGCCTATGAAAACGGCTTTGTTAATGTTTCTTGTCCCCTCACAATGACATAATTACACGTTATATAGGCCTATTTTCAGCTCAAAATGGCGAAATTAGACAAAATTACTCTAATATATGTATCATGATACACTCCTCCTGATTCATTATTACTTAATACAAAACTATATTTATTAATTCAAAACAAAATAACTCCACATGATGTTTCTCTCTCTGGGCCATCTAGTGCTTTCAGACAATGATGTGTGTCATTTCTGTGCATGGCTGCATAATGTAATGCCGAAATACATAATAATATGTTTTAAATTTTAAAAAGTAAATTAAAATAAATCATGATCGTTTTCTAAAGTATGTTTTCATGGGTGTTAATCGCTTCATTTTTGTTGGGAAAAAAACAACTATCACACTGTGATAGGCTGAAGGTGAACGCAGCGAAACCGTCCTGTGTTGCTCCCAATGCTCCAGTAACATTACATAATGTAAACGGCAATGCATTTATAACAAAGAACTGCACCGATGCAGATGTAATATCATAGCAATCTATCAATAAATGCACTCACGACACACCTTGTACTCTCTGATGTTCGCTCTGCTCAGCGCCCCTGCAGATTGAAAAATGCGCTAAATCCAAGCAGATCAGATAAGGGGAGGAGCCGAAACTTGACGCAGCTTGTCGCCGTTTCAAATGAGTTTTTTTAAAGGGGACTGAAGCGATCAAAAATGTATTAATCAAATATTTTTTAGGGGGGCTGGGCAGAAGTTTAGGGGCCCTAGGCCCTAAAAAAGGGCCTAGTGACGCCCCTGACCACACTCATTCATGGCGTCAAGCTACACCTTTGTTATTGTTTTGAATAAGTGACCTCTAGCAGTGAAACTTACATACTGGGTCTTAATTACACATATTGGAAAAAGTATTAAATTATATATAGAGTGAGGAAAATAAGTATTTGAACACCCTGCTATTTTGCAAGTTCTCCCACTTGGAAATCATGGAGGGGTCTGAAATTGTCATCGTAGGTGCAAGTCCACTGTGAGAGACATCAATCTAAAAAATAAAAAAAATCCAGAAATCACAATATATGATTTTTTAACTATTTATTTGTATGATACAGCTGCAAATAAGTATTTGAACACCTGTCTATCAGCTAGAATTCTGACCCTCAAAGACCTGTTAGTCTGCCTTTAAAATGTCCACCTCCACTCCATTTATTATCCTAAATTAGATGCACCTGTTTGAGGTCGTTAGCTGCATAAAGACACCTGTCCACCCCATACAATCAGTAAGAATCCAACTACTAACATGGCCAAGACCAAAGAGCTGTCCAAAGACACTAGAGACAAAATTGTACACCTCCACAAGGCTGGAAAGGGCTACGGGGAAATTGCCAAGCAGCTTGGTGAAAAAAGGTCCACTGTTGGAGCAATCATTAGAAAATGGAAGAAACTAAACATGACTGTCAATCTCCCTCGGACTGGGGCTCCATGCAAGATCTCACCTCGTGGGGTCTCAATGATCCTAAGAAAGGTGAGAAATCAGCCCAGAACTACATGGGAGGAGCTGGTCAATGACCTGAAAAGAGCTGGGACCACCGTTTCCAAGGTTACTGTTGGTAATACACTAAGACGTCATGGTTTGAAATCATGCATGGCACGGAAGGTTCCCCTGCTTAAACCAGCACATGTCAAGGCCCGTCTTAAGTTTGCCAATGACCATTTGGATGAGGAGTCATGGGAGAAAGTCATGTGGTCAGATGAGACCAAAATAGAACTTTTTGGTCCTAATTCCACTAAACGTGTTTGGAGGAAGAAGAATGATGAGTACCATTCCAAGAACACCATCCCTACTGTGAAGCATGGGGGTGGTAGCATCATGCTTTGGGGGTGTTTTTCTGCACATGGGACAGGGCGACTGCACTGTATTAAGGAGAGGATGACCGGGGCCATGTATTGCGAGATTTTGGGGAACAACCTCCTTCCCTCAGTTAGAGCATTGAAGATGGGTCGAGGCTGGGTCTTCCAACATGACAATGACCCGAAGCACACAGCCAGGATAACCAAGGAGTGGCTCTGTAAGAAGCATATCAAGGTTCTGGCGTGGCCAAGGCCGCCTTAATGCACGGGCTTACCTGGGCTGAAGCCCAGGGGCCTCCCAAGTTCAGGGGCCTCCCATGTTCAGGTTCATGATGAGCTGAAAAGGTCATATTGTTTTAACTTGTCAGATTTTGTCGCTGTATGTCTCTAGTCGCTTGTGGACGTTGGTAGTGCTGTCGCTCTAATGTTATTGTTATGGTGCGTTCACACCAAACGCGAAAAGAGCGTCTGGCGCGAGTGATTTCAATGTTAAGTCTATGCAAAGACAAGTTTACGCGCGTCTAGAGGTCCCGCGGCGCGAATGAGGCGTTACGGTTCGTGTCCGCTCAGTGCCACTAACGTCTCCGCTTTGGGGTGTCTGTTGCGAGTGTGTTTAATCGACGTTTTTTTCAACACACGGACAGTATAATCATCAGCGATGCACGCGATTACATTTAGAAATAGACAAGCTTTGTTTCCAAATGCACCAAGCAATGATCCTTTCAATTTTATAAACTTTTAAAAACCCAGCCAATATAATCACAATGAACACATCCAAAATAAAATCTTTAACATGTAGGCTATATAACAACTGCAAAGCATCTCATTTGTAAACAAAATGATTTACGCACTAAATCCAGAATAAACTCACTGAGACTGTCGACAGTTTCTTTTCCGGGCATCATTTTATTATATCCATGTTTGTGGTTAGTTACTGTCAAATCATATAAAACAGTGAAATCGCCCTTGAACTCTTCTGTCTCTCCTGCACTCGAGACGGTGACGGGAGCTGATCTCCACTTAAAGGCTTCTTTCCTATTGGTTGTCGCTCGCGAAAATCGCTTCTCATTTGCATAAAGTTGAAATTTAGTTGCTGTGTGTGGTTGTTAAATAAAGTGTCTTGTGTTTATGTGCTCAGTGATATGTTAATAACAATATTAAAATTGAAAACAATATAAAAAAAACTCACTGTTGTAGGTCTCGAAAGAAACTAATGCATTATGTGATGTAGATTGCCTAGATATTACACTTTTTTAAAATGAGACTCTATAAATCGAGGGGATGGGGGGCCTACAAAACCTCTCAGCCCCGGGGCCTAACATTAGGTTAAGGCGGCTCTGGGCGTGGCCTAGCCAGTCTCCAGACCTAAACCCAATAGAGAATCTTTGGAGGGAGCTCAAACTCCGTGTTTCTTAGCGACAGCCCAGAAACCTGACTGATCTAGAGAAGATCTGTGTGGAGGAGTGGGCCAAAATCCCTCCTGCAGTGTGTGAAAACCTGGTGAAAAACTACAGGAAACGTTTGACCTCTGTAATTGCAAACAAAGGCTACTGTACCAAATATTAACATTGATTTTCTCAGGTGTTCAAATACTTATTTGCAGCTGTATCATACAAATAAATAGTTAAAAAATCATACATTGTGATTTCTGGATTTTTTTTTTTTTTTTCGATTATGTCTCTCACAGTGGACATGCACCTACGATGACAATTTCAGACCCCTCCATGATTTCTAAGTGGGAGAACTTGCAAAATAGCAGGGTGTTCAAATACTTATTTTCCTCACTGTATATATAAACAAGTTTACTCCAACAAACAACTTTACTTTTCACTTTAAAAAAAATGAAAAATGTTCGCACATTCATAAATAGTCATACTCATACACTCAAACTCCCTCACAGTGTGGGAACGCTGTTTCTTCACATTAAATCTTGTGATTTCGACTTTGTTGTTTAGCCAGACACAAGTGACAGCCAGTCCTTCCAACAAACCAATTACCAGTGTTAGAATCTTCTAGAATGCACTTCTCTTCCCAGCACGGAAATAATGAACGTTCTAACATTCCAGATGTGTTAAGCTGTATAATGGGGACTCTTAGAGTGGTGACTGAAATTCAGTGGTGTTATTGGAAGCCTGCCATCAACATACACACACACATCCACCCAAACCCTCAGACAGGGATAACACTTTAAAAGGAAAGACTGGCAAACTAATGAACACTGACAGCACCCCCCAAGCTGTTTGCATTCCTGTCAAAATGCTAAGCAGTAAATAGATGGTGGAGTCACATATGCTTTTATCTCCACCAGCATGACGGAGGTTAAGAATGAAGCTGGGGATTCCCTTGCAGAATCAGTTATTGTTTAATATCATAAACCTTTCATTTAATTTCCTCTGATGTTATTCTAATCATATCTCAATAATAGGGTATGTTAGGAGCTGTCTTACAGAAATCATTACTTTGGAGATAATGAAAGTTTGCTTTTTGATCAAGTTTTATTAATATTGTATTTTGTGAGTGTAATAATCAATGAGATGTGCAGAGAGAAATCACATTAATTAGCTGTCATTGAAAATCAAGCCGGCATAGTACAGTATGGTGCAGGGGTGTCAAACACATGGCTGTCGAAGGGTCTCAGATTTACATTTACATTTAGGGCCCTATTTTAACGATCTAAGCGCATGGTCTAAAGCGCACGGCGCACGTTCACTTAGGGCGTGTCCGAATCCACTTTTTTTAGTTTAACGATGGGAAAAATGGTCGGCACGCCAGGCACATGGTCTAAAGGGGTTGTCACTATTCTCATAATGAGTAATGGGTGTGTTTTGGGATTTACGTGCGTTAAACCAATCAGAGTCTCATCTCCCATTGCCTTTAAATGCCAGTTGTGCTCACGCCATGGCAGATTTGCTATTTACATGACGTAATTTGATAGTGGAAAGACCAAAGCTGTCTCCAGAGTGCAAACGGAACTGCTCGTGCGTGAGGTAAAAGTGCGCAAGCAGACCATCTACGGGACAAGCCGGATTCCACCATATCTTTATATACACATCTTTTACATAATAATCATTTTATTTTAAATATTTGTCATGTTTGTGGGCTGCTATGCATCCCTGTGTGTTTAATAAGCAGAGTGTATGCGCGTTGTGGATCTGCCTATAGGCGCACATTACTAATGTGCTCATTAAATAACAAAAAAAAAAAAAATTGCTCCATTGACTTTAGACCAGGTTTCAGTTGGTCAATGGCGCAGTCTATTTCTGTTGCCTCAAAATAGCAACACGCCAACAATGCGCCATAACACACCTCGTTTTCAGACCAGAACGCCAATGGGCGCTCAAATGGGCGCAAATGCATTTGCTATTTAAACAAAGTGGCGCAGGACGTGAAAATGATAACTGCGTCGGACTGAAACTAGCAAAAAACTGTAACTGTAAGATAGGGCCCTCATTAAGCAGATGCCTTTGTCCAAAGCGACTTACAAATTAGGACTAAATTAAACGAGTCATTGTGAAGAGACAATAACAACGCAAGAAGTGTTCAAAATACAAAGTTCATCCCGGCTCTCGCGGCAGATAAAATTTTATGCTGTTCGCTTCTTCAAGCTTCCGGCCAGTTTTTCTTACATACAGAAAGCGAACCCGCACTCCCCCTTGTTGGGCCGCGCACATTGCGCCGTTCACAAGGGATGACAGAGCGGACGGTCACGAGCAACGTTCAGCGTGCGCGCCTCACTCACCGGCGAAAAGAGGAGAGAGAGTGTTTTCGTCCCGCTGTGGCCGGACAAACCGCCAATTCTCAAACATTTCTCAGTCACCTCTTAAGTTCAGGAGGCTGGAAATATTACTATTGCAGTAAACGAGCCTGTTTTTAATACACGCACGACTGCAAACAAACATGAGGTCGTGTTCTTATATGCTCGCGCTAACCGAAAGCTAATGTGTTCTCCCTGTAGCCCAGTGGCAGAATCATAGGCTGTAACGCCAGAGACCCGTGTTCGAGCCCAACTCTCGCGGCAGATACAATTTTTTACTGTTCGCTTCTCCGAGCTCGCGGCCTGCTTTTCTTACATACAGAAAGCGAACCCGCCTCTCGCACCACATGGTGCTCGATTATTTATGAGCGTCTATACATGAGGGAAGAAAAGACGGTTAAGTCCCGCTGCTGCTGGACCACCGTCAAAGCTTCACGCTCTGTCAGTCCCCGTTGCCACGGCTACTGCAGATGTTTACCTCGCAGCCAACGAACCGGTATATCTACCCGCTCGCCTGCGCGCAACCACCGTTCTCACGGCGACCCAGAGAAATCTCAATGAGCATAATGTCCGGTTGCACGGCTCACGCCGTATGTGTTTCAAATGCAGTGAATGTGCCCACGTTTCCGTGTTCACCCCTGCACACAAGCACTATAAATCCCGTGTCTCTCACAGAGCCCATTCTCATAAAGTAGGCAGAAGCCGCTCGAGTGTTAAAAGTAGGTCACGTGTCCACCTCACCGTGCCCACACCTACTCACTGCCCGCTCTGTCACACGGCCTCTCACGACCGGTCATGTTTTAAATGTAAATCCTGTGCCCGCCCTCGAGCGCTCACACATACTAACGAACATTTCGCCCCACTGTGTGTAAAACGGCCAGCTATCGCTGTGTGCAATCCGCCGTATCTAAGCACCGAGAGCGCGCGCGCTGCGCCCGCCCCTCCGTTTCGAGCTCTCGAGCCCGCAATGCGCGGCGATCAGAGCCCGCGGAGGCCATTCTGCCCCTGGCTGCACACGCAAGAGCGTGGGAAGCTCTTCCAGGCGCATCAGAATGGGTGCTAAGCACAGTAAAACTAGGCTATACTCTGCAGTTCGCTCGCCGCCCCACGCTTTCGGGCGCGTACCGAGACGAGAATGAATGGGGAAGTAGCACATCTACTTCGAGCAGAAATAGCCACACTTCTGTGCAAAGGGGCTATAGAACCGGTTCCCCCTTCTATGAGCGAGTCGGGCTTTTACAGCCGATATTTCCTCGTTCCCAAGAAGGACGGAGCTCTCAGACCGATTTTGGATCTGAGATATTTGAACAAAGCTCTTATGAGAAGACCGTTCAAAATGCTCACAACCAGGCAGATCCTCGCGCAAATTCGCCCGAGGGACTGGTTTATCTCTCTCGATCTAAAAGACGCGTACTTTCAGATCCAGATAATACCCCGTCACAGGCCATTCTTGAGATTCGCCTTCGACGGTCAGGTATATCAATACACCGTCCTGCCGTTCGGCCTGTCTTTGGCACCCCGTACATTCACGAAGTGCATGGACAAGGCTCTCGCTCCCCTGAGAGGTCAGGGGATGCGAATTTTGAACTATCCGGACGATTGGCTGATTCTAGCACAGTCAGAGGCCGAACTCATCGCCCACAGAACAGTGCTTCTCAGCCACCTGGAAAGCCTGGGGCTCACGGTCAACTGGACCAAGAGCTCATTAGTGCCCAGTCAATCAACCTCTTTCCTGGGTTTGGATCTGGACACTGTGGCAATGACGGGGCGCCTATCGCCACGGCGCGCGCGCTGCGTTCAACGCCTGGCTGCGTCCTTCCAACCGGGCAGCACCGCACCTCTCAAGACATTTCAGAGGATGCTGGGTTGTATGGCTTCAGCTGCAGCAGTGCTTCAGCTGGGTCTATTGCGTATGCGCCCGCTGCAACGCTGGTTGAACGCCCGAGTGCCTCACAGAGCCTGGGCTTCCGGCGGCATTCGAATCAGAGTGACTCAGAGCTGCGTTTCAGCACTGAAGCCCTGGTTAGCGGCCGACTGGTACCAGCGGGGAGTGACAATGGGAGCCGTCTCACACCGCAAAGTTATCTCAACGGACGCTTCCACCTCAGGTTGGGGCGCTCTTTTCGAGGGCAAACCGGTCTTTGGCCTGTGGTCAGACCAAGAGAAACGCCTCCACATAAATTGTTTGGAGATGATAGCGGTCGAGAACGCGCTCAAGCGCTTTCTCCCATTCATACGGGATCACCATGTGCTAGTCCGCTCGGACAACTTGTCCGTGGTGTCCTATGTGAACCGACAGGGCGGTGTCAGGTCCAGGAACCAGTGCAACCTGACAGAACGCCTTCTCGTGTGGGCTCACCGCTCGTTGGGCTCGCTGAGAGCCGCGCACGTGCCGAGCCATTTGAATGTCGGCCCAGACAGACTGTCCAGAGACATTATTCCCCCGGGAGAATGGTCCCTGCACCCTCAGACAGTCCAGTTCCTCTGGCGCCAATTCGGCAGAGCGGAGGTCGACCTCTTTGCGTCGAAAGACAACGCTCACTGCCCGATATTTTTCTCGAAAAGCGAGGACGCGCTGTCCCAAACCTGGCCCAGCCTCCCACTGTACGCTTTCCCTCCGATCTCCCTGTTACCACAGGTCATAGCGAGGATCAGGGAAACGCACCACCCAGTACTTCTCATAGCCCCGCGTTGGGAGAACCAAGTCTGGTACCCAGAGCTAGTGAGGCTGTCGCACTCACCCCCATGGCCGATCCCGGTGAGAAAGGATCTCCTCTCTCAAGCCGGTGGATCGATCTGGCATCCCCATCCGGAGCGATGGTCTCTGCATGCATGGATAATCAACGGATACACGTTGACCTGCCAGAAGGGGTTGTGAACACGATCACACAGTCTAGAGCTCCCTCCACGAGACGGCTCTATGCGTCTAAATGGTCTGTGTTCTCTAAATGGTGCGCTACTAAGAGCTTCGATCCACGTACATGTTGGGTCCCGCGAGTGCTCTCCTTCCTACAGGAGCTGTTGAATAAGGGCAGGTCCCCTTCCACGCTCAAAGTGTATGTGGCGGCTATTGCAGCGTTCGCTGAGTCGACGCGCAGCCGGGCAATAGGAAGGAATGAGCTTATTATCCGTTTCCTCAGAGGAGCCAGACGGATGAATCCCCCGCGGCCCCCCTCGGTTCCTATCTGGGATCTGTCCTTGATCCTGGAGGCCCTGAAGGCTTTTCCCTTTGAACCGCTTGAATCCGTGGATCCAAAGTACCTTTCGCTCAAAACCGTTTTTCTGATAGCCCTGTCTTCAGTAAAACGCATGGGGGATCTGCACGCGCTATCTGTTAGCCCTGCATGTCTTGAGTTCGGACCAAATGACTCAAAAGTCATTCTCAGACCGAGACACGGTTACATCCCCAAAGCGATTGGAACCCCCTTTAGGGCACAAATCATCTCCCTTTCGGCTCTGCCAGCATCCGATAACGGGGACAGTGATAACCTCCAATGCCCTGTTAGGGCGCTGAGAGTTTACATCACGCGCTCCGCCGCTTTCAGGCGTTCCGAGCAGCTCTTTGTTTCTTTTGGCGGACGCACCAAGGGTCTCGCCGCCTCGAAACAGAGCCTGTCCAGGTGGATAGTGGACGCGATTGCAGCAGCTTACGCCTCCAAACACCTGCAGTGCCCTTTGGGTATCAGAGCCCACTCCACTAGAGGCATGGCCTCTTCGTGGGCCTGGTCCAGCGGAATTTCTATTCACGATATTTGTATGGCAGCGGGCTGGGCCTCCCCATCGACATTCGTGAGGTTTTATAACCTGGAAGTTCCTGCCTTGCAGGCTAAACTATTATCAGTATAAGTGGCATGTATGCTCTGCCCAGTCTATTATGCACAGACTACGTTCACATACTGGTGATATTTCTGGTATGGCACCAAGGGAAGGAGTATTTTGTGCTCAGACCGGCTGTGCCGCTCTGTTCCTTTATTCCTCGTTACGCGCTTGGCCGCCCGCCCTACACTCTGTCGCGCTGGGATTATTCTCCCCACAAATAGACTGTGAAACCGCTCTATTTCTTTCCCTAATATGTGCTTATGTACTGTGTGGGCCCGCACTATTTACATTGATATGTATAGACCGGCTGTACCGCTCTATCTATCTACGAAGTGAAGTGCTTTGTACATGTGTTGGCCCATTTCTCCGACCGGCCACCTGTTTTCAGCGTTATGTTTTCCCCGGTCTCCCTGGGATTCATGTGCTGGATGCTCGGCGCGCACGGCGTTGACAAGGGGTTCCCGATGCGTAAGCAACTTACGCAATACGAGAGAACCTCTCGTAAGAGAACGTACTCGGTTACCTAATGTAACCTCGGTTCTCTCTAGAAGAGGGAACGAGTATTGCGTAACCTGCCGTGACGCGCCACGAGCTTTTGCGCTTCAGACTACGAAAACCAGAATTTCAGCCTGTGAGCCCTGCTTATATACACACTGGCCACACCCATCTTGACGGTTAGAGGGGTGTGGAGGGCGCAAAGCGCCCTCATTGGATGTGACGTCACTCAGGGCTCACTGGTAGGCTTAAGCAGTTGCCACTGAGCAGCCAATGAGCACGCTCATACAGCCTGCCATGGTCTGCCGGCTGCCGCACTGCGTTGACAATGAATACAAAATTAAGGATAATTTTTGGCTTCAGATCTCGAAGAAAGAAGACTTTCCCGATGCGATGCATAAGCAACTTACGCAATACTCGTTCCCTCTTCTAGAGAGAACCGAGGTTACATTAGGTAACCGAGTACGTTTTCAGTTGTCTTTTGAATGTTGTCAGGGATTCTGCATTCCGGATGAGGGTGGGGAGATCATTCCACCAGCATGGAACCGTGAATGAGAATGTTCTGGAGAGTGATTTTGTGGCTCTCTGTGATGGTACCACGAGTCATCGCTCATTGACCGATCGTAGGCTTCTGGTAGGGATGTAGACTCGTAGGAGTGAGTGAAAGTAGGAGGGAGCTGAGCCTGTGGTAGATCTGTAAGCAAGCGTCAATGCCTTGAACTTGATGCGAGCAGCGAGTGGTAGCCAGGTGGGCTCGTTGAAGACAAGACGAGCTGCAGCATTCTGAATCATTTGTAGAGGTTTAGTTGCACATGATGGAAGTCCAGCCAGAAGAGCATTGCAGTAATCAAGCCTAGAAATGACCAGGGCCTGGACAAGAAGTTGTGTTGCATGCTCAGTTATGTTGTGCAGTGCAAACCTGCATGATCGAGCTGTCTTTGTAATTTGGTCTGTGAAGGTCAGTGGGTCATCAAATATTACTCCAAGATTTCTGACCGACCTTGATGGGATGATTGATGATGAATCTAGCTGGATAGTGAAGTTATGCTGCAAAGACGGATTGGCATGGAGGCAGAGAATCTCAGTCTTTGCCAGGTTGAGCTACAGGTGATGTTCCTTCATCCATTCCGAGATGTCCGCCAGACAGCTTGAGATCCGTGCAGCTACTGTGGGATCATCTGGTTGAAATGAGAGGAAGAGCTGTGTGTCATCAGCATAGCAATGGTAAGAGAAACCATGTGCCTATATGATATGTCCCAGTTATATGGTGTAAATGGAGAAGAGGAGGGGTCCAAGAACTGAACTCTCTGGAACCCCTGTGGTCAGTTGATGTGCTTTGGATACCTCGGTTCTCCATGCGATCCTGAAGGATCTACCTGTGAGATAGGACTCAAACCAGTGGAGAGGGGTCCAAGAACTGAACTCTCTGGAACCCCTGTGGTCAGTTGATGTGCTTTGGATACCTCGGTTCTCCATGCGATCCTGAAGGATCTACCTGTGAGATAGGACTCAAACCAGTGGAGAGGAGTACCTGTGATGCCCAGTGATGAGAGGGTGGACATAAGGATCTGATAATTCACAGTGTCGAAGGCAGCAGACAGATCCAGGAAAATGAGAACTGAAGATTTGGAAGCAGCTTTTGCGATCCGTAGGACTTCTGTGACTGACAGTAATGCAATCTCGGTTGAATGTCCTTTCTTGAAGCCAGATTGGTTGACATCCAACTGGTTGTTCAGAAACAGGAAGGATGTTACTTGGTTGAAAGCAACTCGTTCAAGTGTTTTCGCAATGAATGGTAGGAGAGAAACAGGTCTGTAATTTTCTACAAGTGATGTATTTAATGTTGTTTTTTTAAGCAATGGAGTTACCCGAGCCTGCAAGAATGCAGCAGGGAAAATTCCAGTATGGAGTTGATGATATGGGAGAGATGTCTTGCTGTTGTCTTTGATGCAGTTGCGTGTGTAAACCAGGTCCAGTTGGTTGCCTGATTTGTGAGTACCTGCGGTGATGAGCCCTTTGAGATCGAATGAGGCTAGGAGAGAGATGAAGTCTGTTGCATACGGCTTCTCTAGATGAATGTTGAAATCACCAAAGACTACAAGTTGGGTGACATCCTCAGGGAAAGAGGATATTCCCTGCATATCCAGCATATTCCCAGCATATCCAGCTCCTCCAGAAAGCTTCCCAGTTGTCCTGGGGGGCGATATATGACTACAATATGGTTCTTACAACATCGTTTTCAACTAAAAACTTTGGCCGTTCATTTACACAACAACGTTTTGGGTGCCTGAAAACACAAATATTTGAGGAAAAACTATTTAAAAATAAATTATGCTAAAAATATTAATGTTCTTATTGGATTACATTCTAAATAATCTGTTTTTATCTGCAGCAAGAAAAAAAATTGTCATGCTGCATATTTGTATCGTATAGAGCAGGACCTTCTTTTAATTGGCTTAAAAGAGTACATACTTTTAGGGTGTAGTAGAAGTAGGTGAATTGGGACGCAGCAATAGGCTCCATCTGAATGCATGCTGCTTCCCTACTAAATAGGACTAAATGTACTTTTTTAATGGTCTCCAATACGCATGACATAAATCTCATCCTCAGCATAGTACACGTGCCAGAACAAGACAGAATAAGAACAACAACAAACTAAGACAGCAACAACAACAGACACCTGCATTGATGTGATTGAAATACATTTTTATTGCTCATAACTTTTGGATGGAAAAGTGCAGATCTGGGCAAGACTCTTTCTAGTGTGCATGTGCTATCAAATGGAGTATAGTTTAAAACCCTGCATCCAAATATGACTACTTCTATAATATATATAGTAGATGAAAAAAAGTATGTGAGCTGATTAGTATGTCCAAATTAATAGTATTTATAAAACAGTAGTAACCTAATATTTTTGGCGAGATTCTGAAGTGTGCATCCAACAGACACATTACTATACCATGAGGTAGAGCGAATGGCAGTGAAGCAGCTATGCTATAGGTTAAATTACATTATTTTTTTAAAGGTCGTGAAGTAAGTTTCAAACCAAATGTAGTACCCACTATATGCAATTTCGGATGCAGCTTACTGTTTGTGTTCGATTGTGTGTGTATGCTTAACCGAAGTATACTTAAAGCTTTATTCAAAAGGAGTACCTACTCAAGAGAGTATGCCATTTAGGACATAACCATCAAGATGAAAGATGAAGGTATCAAAACATTGCACCCTCATAATCAGATGAGTGGCTAACGGGGTAATTATCGCAGAGTCTTTACCCTTGGCCTGAGCAGTTGTTCAGCATCACATAAACCTCCGTCAAGCTTGATAAGACATTTAAAAGTTAGAGATTTAGCATTTGTCACCACCAGCAAACGGCAAGGACTCTTGAGAACCTGACTATACATGCCCGGTCTCATAATTCATACTAAGAGAGGCAAAACACTGTGCAAGAGGGACATGATGGACACACACTCGCTCTCTTTGTGGCTCGTCATATGCAGGTAGGCTTCTGACACCGTAGCAGTGGCTTTGAAAACAAACGCGGTGACAGAAGAGTGTGGCGGGGCTCGAGAGGTCCATAAATAACGGTAATTACGCGTGACGCGCTCACTGGCGGCTGACCTCGGGAGCTGACGGCCATGGGTGCACATCCGTGACTCGCACACTAGGCAATATGGGCGATTGAGTGGAAAGCAGTCGAGATTACAGGAGGGTGGAGGAGAGCAGAAAGGGAGAGAGAGAGAGAGAGAGAGAGAGGAGGAGAAGAAGCAGGGGAGGGATATGGGGAAGGCTAATGTATGTTATGGCTCCTGAGTGCTAAGTGCAGCTGTAAGCTTCACAGGAACATCAAAACACAATTGACTGGCTGAGCACTGAGCCCTCAGAGTACAGCTGGTGAAGAGATAGAGAACGACAGAGAGCGAGAGAGGAGAGAAAACCGGATGACTCACATCTCCCTGCATTCATACGCTTTGAATACTTGATGACAGCCGGTTACATTGAAAAGAATGAGTTAATCTCAATATGTAGTTCATTAAAAATCTTGATTATCTTATCTATTTTTTTTTTTTACTTTTGTTTTGGTTAAGTTCTTTGGTTAAGTCTTCTTTTTTTAGTCAGTTTTACTCCAATGACTGAAATGGCATCTAATTTTATCTGATGAAAATGCAATTGGGGGTTAGGTGCCTTGATCAAGGGCCTCAGTCGTTTCCTGCCAGTAAAGAGGAACAAACCCGTGACCTTCGGGTAACAAGTCCAACTCTCTAACCATTAGGCCACAACTGCCCTCATGAAAGAAGTTATACAATCTTATGTTGTAACTTAAGACACTGTTACTGCACATGAATGTTGTTAGGCTACTGGAAATCTTACTTCTTTTATCTGATTAAACGTCTGTTGGAGCAAATTATCTCACTTTAACTTATGCAGTGACTTTCGTAAATGTTGTTAAGGGATCCTAAAACTTAAACTTCAAACAGGACAGTCAACTTTTGAGTTCAGCTTGAGTGAGAATTACTCCCGCAGGGGAATAATTATTCTTAAGATTGTGATTCAATATTGGATTCATTTGGATGTATGAATATATCTATATAAATATAGTACTCAATAAAAAAAATAAAAATCTTAATCATTGGTCCAATACATTTTTAATATTAAAACAATTAGATGCACAACGACATTAAGACACTAAATTTGTTGATAAGAATAACATTGCTTTAAAATAAATAAATAAATAAATAATAATCTAAAGATAATAATAAAAATAATACAAATATTAATTTAACAAGTTTTTTGTTTATTTTCGTTTGCTTCTAAGAGCCAAAAGCCAAAAGTTCTCTATTTAGTATATGGCGCTTCCTCGTTCTTTTTCGCCTTAAATAGAAGTGAAGAAATGAATAAATAAGTGACCTTTGCATAGTAAAGTGCAATCGTATGCTCTTAAAACGACAGTAGAGGTTATCTGAGTCTTCTCAGGTTGTATAAAGACTTCACCATAGTCCAACAGGGAAGTGCTGTCAAAATTTTCAGAGGCTTTTTAAAAAAGGTTTTGCTGCACCAATACTGGGGAGACGTTAAGGCTTCCAGTATATTATAAACCCATGGGTGAGTTATATAAGAACTGCATTAATCCCTCTCTCTCTCTATCTAGCCATCTTAGCTATCTCACAACTTCATGCTCAATGTTTTCTTGGCTCTGTCCTTGCAAAGTTCACTGCCTCAGATTATGCGAGAACATTTTATTTCAGCAGAGTGCAAAAAAATAACCGGCACAAAATAGCGTTCTCATTTTATTCAATCTGGCCACCCACTGTTTTCTTTGACAGCAGCTTGTCATGTTTCCCAACTGTTCAGTTTCAACCCCTTTGATGAATTGCCATCGTCTTTTTGCTAATTAGCAAACTTCCCTGCCATTCACCTGAGTGGAAAACAGATCTATCACAAAACTGAAAAAAAAAAGAAAATGTTTGACACTTCAAGACATACAGAGGAACCACTTAATCCTAAACAGCCAAGAGGAAAACCAGAGCTTCGTCTGCCCTAGCGATAATTGAATACGTGACTTGGAGGGTGGTCAAGGTCATGCAGGTGAACTGATAGTGAATTGAAAGGTTATCGCCGGAATGTCAGTCGCAATATGTAAGGCATCATGGCTGGCTGGTGGTGTCAGATGGTTGCTTCTTTTAGAGCTCATAAACCATACTATGAGAAAGAAGAGGAACTTTTACAGAGATCTTTTCTTGTCAGTGACTCCCATGGGAGAGTTTCTATGCAAGGGTTTCTAAGAATGTTTCTAAGAGTTTCTAAGAATGTTCTGGTCAGAGGATTTTTGTATTGCGTCTTTCTCATGCTGTTGGCTGAGTACAAAACTGTGAATGTGTGTACGTGTGCACGTCGTAAGGAATTCAAAGTTACCAGCATACCAGTATTTATTTTATAGATTCTGATTAAGAATGCAAGTTTGTAAGTGCATTTGGTGCAGTGTAAAATATTGTCAAGATTAAACAGCAATTCCTTGCAATAAAACTTTACTGTGAAATCAATGCAGGCTAAGACATTTCCTGTCAAAGCACAATACATAATATATTGTGTTGCTTTGTGGGTTAATATTGAAAATAGTTGTTTCATTTTAAGTCACCATTATGGTGATTATTGTTTCCCCTGGAAACTTGAACCTTATTTTATTTTGATTACTTTCTCATAACTGGTGTAATAGTTTAAGTCGTTTCACTGTCATGGAATTAAATGGCTAAGAAATTGACTCTTGTGACTTGAGTCTCTGCTGTAGAACACAACTAGGTCTTCAGCCCTGCTCCTGGGGACCCACTTTCCTGCAAATGTTATTTTCAACCTTTTTTCACTCTACCTGGAGCCTCATTTATAAATGTTGGGTACGCACAGGAAAAAAAAGGCATTGAAATGTGCATGCAATTTTACATGCACATGCCGTTATTTATAAAAATAATCTGCGTAAATATGTGTGCACCATATGGACACTCCTCTTTTACTGGCGTGAGTGAAGTAAACTGAATGATTTAAACTCTGTTTTACATCTGATATAGCCTACATATTTAGATTAAATATGCCACTCTCATTTCATGAAATTTCATGAAATCATTATCCAAAAGTATATTTTTTTAATATGAATTTAAATAGAAATATTTGTAGTGGATGCGTTGCTTTTGAGCACTTTTCCTGTGGAATGCTGTGTTTTAATGTTTTAACTAAAGCGAGGATTGCTTGGCACATGATAATTCCTTTTTAAATTGTGTTCTAAATAACTCATGTTCTGAGAAAAAAAAATTGCGGCAAAAATGATCAATGATGCACACTTGACTTTGTCTGCAGAGTGCTTAGCAATATACTGACATACAATGATGGACCTTCTCTGTGATCAAATGGTCCATTGATCCGTTTGACTAGGTCTAATGACACAGTACTGTACAACCTCTGCTGAACGCAGGTGTACTTTTGATGTTGTATCATGCACAGACATACAGGAGCCTAATGATAACCACTTTTGTGGTCTTCCCAATATTATGAAATATACCATTGTATTTGAAGGATATAATTTGAAGGAAACTGTGAGATATGTACCTTTTATTTTTCAAATATTTTGTCAGACAATTATTTTACACTGAGAAAAAAAAAAAAAAAAAAGCATTAAATAAAATAAGCATTCCATTAAAATAGGCCTAGGCTATAAACATCCTAAAATATGTGTTTACCTTATATGCAAAACTGCATACATTTGATTTTTTTAATTGCTTTAAACAAATCAAATGTATGCAGTTTTGCATACATTTGATTAACAAATACATTTATTTATGTATTTATTTATTTATTCTAAAACAAGACAAGGATACTGAATGATTTTAGAAATGTATCTCATATTTTCCTCATGTCTTGTACCATTGTTAAACATGGTAACAAGTGGATGGAAAATATGCATGGAATGAAATGCAGATAATGTTTTATGCATAGTAAAATTATACGCGTTGTAAGCTCCATGTATAGTTATTTCCGGGAGGAGACGGGGTGGAGATGTACGCACAATGTTCCGCTGACTGGGTTTTATAAAGGGAATTTTGTGCAAGTTTCTGGCATGGTTTTATAAATCTGCAGCCCATGGGCCCCGCCCAGTAGGGGGCCCCCCTCCCTTACCCGTTTTCGTTCGTTTGTTTTGTTCGGTTAACTTGTATGCCAGATATCTAGAAATTATTAGCTGTATTTCCACTGTCTGGCCATGTGCGAGCGAGGGCTATAATCAGCCCAAAGTAGTAACTTGAGCGCTTGAAAACAAAATCCAATACTCTATAGTTCGCGCGTACTCAGAGTAGATTGAAAGGCTATAGTTTGAAAGACGGGGGAGCACGGAGTAAAATACTAATATCCTCCGACTGAGAGCTTCGAGGCCATAATCAAACGGCGCAACCTGATATTTATCTTTATTTCACAAAGAATAACACACATGTTGATCCGCATCTGCTTCATTGCGATCGGCTACTTTAAACAGCTTCAATTAGGCTTTTAGTCCAAAAGAGCGCACATTTAGAAAAATCTTGATAAATTCTCATATGTTCACATCTCATTGCTTTACAGAGAATGATAATATCTAGAATTTTTTTCACAAAATGATGTGCTCTGGAGAGTTTTGAGCGCTCTCTCCACTGCCATCACAATATAGGAATAGGCATACATGTCATCAAAATGATAAACAAACAAATAAATAAATAAATAAATAAAAACATTTAGGCCTAACAATGTCCCGTTTTATATTTATAACACAAGCCTATGATATGTGAGTTATCACACCAGCAAGAGAGCTGTTTTTCCGAACATCTGCACAATCGCAAAATGTGACATTTATACAACAGTACAATAAAGTTACTGAGTAACTTTTATAGTGTTTATAGTGTTTTTGACAGAATCAGACGAGTAAATGATTCAATTAGGCTACCCATTCATAAATACAGTAATTTGCTAGGTTAAACAAATTAGGATTTTTGAACGAATCGGTTGAATCAAGGATTCATCTCCCTCATAAAGATGGAGACTTACTGCCACCTATATTAGTTTATAGTTAAAAAGTAGACATTTATTTTTTTTTTTAAATCATTTTGTATTTCAACATTCTACACCACAAAACATTAATCTCTTAACATAATTTATGCAATTATAATTTGCTGTGTAAATCCACGACATGTCTAAACAGCCTGTGTCAATCCAAAAATGGATTTTATTGATACCGATTTCCTTTTATTTGGTCATAATACACCGTGTCTTTGCATTCTGATTGAATTTGTTGACTAAATTTAAGAATCTGACAAAGAAGGACAGATAGCTATGACAAAATACTCTTTTCTCCGGGCTTTATTATTAGAGTTTTGATCTTCTCTCAACCGGGAGAGCACATCCTGCATTATATTGTATTATAATGACTATTTAATATTAGCCTACCTATAAACTTTGACTACAGGTGTCATGATTCCTGTCTTGTGTTCTCCTTGTCTTGTGTGGACTTTTGTTATTTCCTGTTCTGTGCCATGTTTTGTAGTCCTTTGTAGTTTTTCTTGTTTAGTCTCTCCAGAGGGTTGTTCCATAAAAGATGCTAAGAAAAGTGGGGATTAAACTCCAAAACCCGACTTGAATAAACCTAACAAATAAGTTGGGGCTAAAGCGGTTTCATAATAGGTAATTCAAGTTCACGCATTCCCACTAATTTGATCCAGGTTTATCTAGTCTAGATAACTGTGTGTGCACGCGTTTCTTAAGCAGCCCTAGAGTATGGGATCAAAATCCCGCCTAAAGTATTGCAGCCATGGATCAAAAAATAATAAGCGTGAATCAAAAATTTAAAAACACATGTAAAAATATATTGCACAAACTGAAAAAAATAATGCAAAATGATCAGAATAGCAAACAACATGGTCACGGATCAAAATATAATAAGCGTGAATCAAGAAATAACAAGCAGGAATAAAAACTTTAAATGCATTAAAAGTTATTTTGCACAAAACTTAAACTTATGGTCATGCTTTCTCAAAAAGTATGTTTTCCTTGGTTTTATTACTCTGTACTTTGTACTCTCTTGCATTTTCTGCTCATATTTTACTCTTTTGTACGCTTGTGCTGTTTTTCTCTTCGCTCTTCTTTCTATGTTCTGCGCTTGCTTTCCCAAATGTTGCAGTTCCAGTTTCATGTAAATTAGGGCGGGCTTAAGTGTCACCATTGGTCTACTAGTTCTAGATTGACAGCTACTCCTCTAGCCAATCAATCGAAGAGGGGAGTTGACATCACACCAATGCGACTCGTGGCAACTGATGCTTACTTATACAGGGGAAGACGACAGTTTAATTTAACTTTACAAAGACTTTCAAGCAGTAAAGCTACAGTGTTTCATCAAAGAATTGCCGATTTGAACGAGAAGTTTGAACATATAACTCGCTCGTAAAAACAGTAACTTGCCATCACCTACTGGCCGTTTTACTTTCTTATTTAATCAATAAAAAGGATGGGCAATGTCGGTCCTGGGTGCAGAGTTTAGCTCCTCCAACCCTAATCAAACACACCTGAACCAGCTAATCATCGTCTTTAGAATAATTAATACTACAGACAGGTGAGGTTTTTATCTGAGTTGACGCTAAACTCTGCAGGACAGCGGCACTCCAGAAACAACGTTACCTATCCCCATGGGCGGCGCTAGGGAGGGGCTAGCAGGTGCTTCAGCACCCCCAAGAAGAAAGACCAAAGCACCCGATAGCACCCCCAAAAATAATTTCTGGAAGCAATTATATTCAGGCTGTATTCTATGGAAGCCCTGAACCGCATTTTGAAGAAAAGAATGTTATTTCGAGATAGGCTATTAAGTCGTTATTTCAACATAATATCTTGTTATTTCGACATAAGAAGTCGTTATTTCGACATATCTCGTTATTTCAACATAATAAGGGGACATTCTAATTTGCATTAAAGGGATAGTTCACCCAAAAATGAAAATTCTGTCAGTAATTACTCACCCTCATGTTGTTCCAACCGCGTAAGACCTTCGTTCATCTTCGGAACACAAATTAAGATATTTTTGATGAAATCTGAGTGCTGGATCACCTCTCCATAGGCTGCTAGGTGGCCCAAACTTGCTGGCCCAGAAAAGTTATTAAAGAGATCGTTAATATAGTCCAAGTGACTACAGTGGTTCAATCTTAAGTATATCAAGCGACGAGAATACTTTTTGTGTGCAAAAACAAACAAAAATAACGACTTTATTCCACTATTCATTTCCTTCTCTCTGGACCTCTGGTTGGTTCGCGTAGTGTTTTTGCGCAGCGCGTCTGTGTTACATGTCACCACGTAGGCTCACTATTGGCCGACGCTGGTCATGTGTGTGATGCGTGATGACGTATAACACAGACGCGCAGCGCAAAAACACTACGAGGCCCAGAGAGAAGGAAATGAATAGTGGAATAAAGTCGTTATTTTTGTTTGTTTTTTGCTCACAAAAAGTATTCTCGTCGCTTGATATACTTAAGATTGAGCCACTGTAGTCACTTGGACTATATTAACGATCTTTTTAATAACTTTTCTGGGCCAGCAAGTTTGGGCCACCTAGCAGCCTATGGAGAAGTGATCCAGCACTCAGATTTCATCAAAAATATCTTCATTTGTGTTCCGAAGATGAACGAAGGTCTTACGCGGTTGGAACAACATGAGGGTGAGTAACAGAATTTTCATTTTTGGGTGAACTATCCCTTTAAGCCACATTAAGCGTTCTTATATTGGTTTTCTATGGGAGGAAAATGCTTAACGTGTAATTAAACGTTGCGTTCATTCTGGACTCATCTGATTTTTTTGTACATAGCATAGCCTACTTTGTTATGATTTTAGTATCATAATGATTAATAAATGCACGAACAATTATCTGTGAACTTGATGTGAACAAATGCCTTTCAACTTGTGTGTGCAAAATTCAGAATTAAATGAATGTGCAGCAATTTGTACAAATAGAGAGTCTGTAGGCCTACTATACTGTTGCCATTAAATAAGCACATTTAGTTTCATATTTGTTAAAATATTATAATGTTGTGTTTTTTTCCATTTATGTTGATTTATGAAAAGTGAACAGCACGAGTAAGATAGGATGCGCAATATGAGACATGGAGTGGGTCAGACATGATTTTGACCAATTCAATAAGTTTTGTTTGGTAGAAAGCCTTTCTTTTAAGTGAATTTTGTTTTGTATAAATTGTATCTTACTTTTAATCAAATTTTCATCAACCAATTGCCTGGATTTAATAAATAAGAAGCAAATATAACAGACAATATAATCATGGAGGTTGGAGGCGCCCACGTGGTCACTTGCACTGGAGCGCATCTCATCCTAACTTCAGTGAAACTCAGTGTATGCCTCACACAGACATGAGAAATACATCAAATACACAAAGCTTGAAATGTCTTTAAACGAAATAATTCAAAACGAAAAGAAAAAAACTACTCTCTGATTATGTAATCCATTATGTGCATTTCTCTCTAAGCGCGTTCACTACGAATATGGCGATCATCAACTTCATCTTTGCAGTCGACACTGTCAGAAAACACAAGTTTATTAATAAAAATCAATGCACGTGTCACCGGATTTACAAATCTTGCTTGTTGCACGCACACATATTATGTCGAAATAACGAGATATTATGTTGAAATAACATTATTATTAATAATACATCTTTTAGAATATTTGATTGAATGCTGAATGTTGCGCTTGTTCAATTTAATAAAATTAAAACTTTAATTGTGATCATTAAAATAATTGAATATTAAATATTTTGTGTTTTGCTCATTTATTAATAGTATATATTATATAGCCTTTGCGCAGCTCCCCCATGTAAACGGTGACGCACGGTTAGCGTCTGGACGTACGGACAACATTAAGACAACATATGCGTCATTTCTGAGTCTTCTTCCTCTATCCAAAGACAACAACAACAGCAGCAGCACGCGGATAATGAATAGTTCGGGGCAGATAGCGATCGCCTTTGTTTGCACTTTCCTCCTCGCTCCAAAAGTGTGGTGCTGTGCTGCGTCTTGCCATGTTTACCTCTACTTCTTGTTTACTTCCGGTATACTGCACGCGGGTTTTTGTATGCGCCGTCTCTACTCAAAAGACCAAGATTCCTTGCGAATAGAACATGCGCAGAACACAAATCAATGTTCCTTTTGATGGGGATATGCCGATACGCATTTACATGACCAAATATTCGGGTTAGAAAAGGGGTACCCCAGGGATCATATTCGGGTTTTTAAAAACCGGGATATGAGCATATTCGGGTTTTTGCTGGTGTTTACATGGCCGTGCGCGACCGGGTTATTGCTAATATTCCGGTTTTGAACGGGTTATTGGTTGCATGTAAACGTAGTCACTGTTGCCTTATTTAAGTTGATTGTCCTTTACTGTATATTTATTTTTGGACTGATAATGGTTAATAAACCAGAGGGTTGTTCCATAAAACAAGATTAGAATGCAGGCTTATTGTGGTTAGTCAGACTTATTGTCGGTTGATTATGTTTCATAAAGAAAACTTAAAATAGTTCGAACTCAATTACTCTGGCAACTTATGCTGGGAAACTAGCCTGGTCCAGGGCAGGCTAACTGTCAGGCAAAGCCTCAGTTGTTACACAGATCCTCTAACACTGACCAATAGGAACACAATGACTGACACTCTCTCATACCATTATTTGTCTTTATTAACCATTATCAGTCCAAAAATAAATATACAGTAAAGAAAATCAACTTAAATAAGGCTACAATGATAAATGAGACAATATAGACCTACAAACATGTTAAATTTTATATGAAATGTAAATGTTTGTTAACGTTGTTATATATGTATATATATATATATATATATATATATATATATATATATATATATATATATATATTCACAATATATATTATCCAGGTTTTATTTACTGGCTGAATGTTTTGTGCCCAAGATTTAATTAGATAGTTTTAAAGATTTATGAATACATTTCTCTCTGGTTTTATTTGGTAGCCGTAGTACATGTTTATGATTATTAGAAGAACATTAGAACATTAGAATCTAAAATAAAATTTAAAAAAAAGCTTATTATAGCAGAAGTTAAAATCACAAAATGTAAAATAAATAATTACAAAAGCACAGATTACATTTTAACTGGTAAGATGAATCTGCGCTTATTAATTGACTATATTAGCCTACACTTGATTTACCCCATTGCAATAGTCCTTCAATAGAAAGTTATTTCTATTATAAAAATACATTTGTAGGTTTAAAATTCTAAATAAAGCACATCTAATCTCCAACAACAAATATTTTAGCGTATATATATATGTGTGTGTACTTTATTGTGTCTTTCAATTCAAACACATTTAACACAATTATACAAATAGTTATTTAGTTAATGTAGGCTAATATGTATTCCTTTATTTTATGGAATATTCTTTAATTTTAGAGTTGCACATATCTTTTCAAAATGTATACTTTTGCTCTTAATTTCACGTTATCCTCTCCATAATGTACTGTATAAACTAAATCTAACCAAACATTCTTGCTTTCTCCAAAAAAAACAATTATTGCTTTAAAAGCTGTAATTCTCAGCATTCTAAATAAGCATAAGTCATCTTTGTTAAGTAGCTTGGGTCCTAAACCCAAAACGATATTTTGTATCTTTTTTATATTTGGTTTCTTAAAAAAATCTTCCCTGAATTACTTCTGTTCAATTTTTTATTATTATTTTAAGTATAAAATATATGAGTGTAATGAGCTATAAGTTCATTGCAACTTATCCAACATCCTAAAGATAAATTATTATAATTAAAATATATTTATGGTGTTATAAAATATCGCATAGCCTATTCATTTTCCAAGCAAAATGTATACATTGGTCAGAATTATTGCGCTCCTATTTGGCGCGCATGCGCGCAGCAGCGCTCATTCAACGTGAAGTTTAGCAGCAAAATGGAAATATTTGCATGACTTTCTAAGATTTACAGATGGAGAATATTCCTGTGAAATGTAAGTTTTGCAAAGACCATGTCTCAAATGAATTAAAGGGATACTTCACCTCTGGAAAGATGAATGTGTATTTAAAATAGGTCATTTATGTAGAAGAAATGTGAAGACATTTTTGAATTTGGAGCTTTCTAGACTGAGAAAAGCCAGAAAATGTATTTTTGGCTTATGTGGATGAAAGACAACAACTCCCAGAATGCACTTGCTTCGCTGCCCTAGGAGGCCACTCCCAAGCCACGCCTACCGGTAAGAGAGCGCAGTTGAAAACAACAAGGCTAGGCTACTATTGAGACTCCGTGATGAGTTTGCCCTGGATTTCGAGATCGCCCAAAATGTCCGGGATTCGGCTTTTGTGTTCTACAGTCACCATTCATCATATTTACTGTGGCGAGCAGGACGAGGCTGACGGCCGCGGGAGAACGGCACGAGGCCGGTGGTGTGATTACTGAGACGCACCGGTCTCGCATCTCTCACGGAGGAGCGGGAATTTTCTTAGCAATGTTAAAACGCACATCAACCAATCACTTGTTTAGCGTTCATGTAAACACTACATTCAGATTCACCAATCGGAATGAATTCAGTTAGATTGAAACAAAAGGTGTGCATGTAAACAATGAATGGCGACTGCAGAAAGCAAAAGCCGAATCCCGGACATTTTGAACGATCTCGCCCGCCGGAACAAGTCCGGGAAAAAGAGGATCCCATGCAGCTTTCGAACAAGAGCCTGCTAGCTTAGCTTCCAAAGAAAGACGGCTGACACTGTGTGTACATTCTGTGAGTGAGATCCCACCCTCTGTGGGCGGGTTGAAAACATGCCGAACAGCTCCTACTACTGGCTGTAGTCTTTAGCCTCTGGCCAGAAAATCCTCCGATGACGCAATATGACGATTTTTGCGTCATCGGAGGATTTTTTCCAGACAAAAAATACATAAATCTCTCATCTCAGGGGGATATGAGGGTGGAAAGCTCGGTAATTCGAAAATACTACAGGTTTTCTACTAATACAAAGCTTAATGCTAAATCCTGAAGTATCCCTTTAAACAGCACAAAATATACGCTGTTTGACGGGTGGATCGATTAGATATATGATCGACCACTAGGGCTGCTTAAGAAACGCGTGCACACGCAGTTATCTAGACTAGATAAACCTGGATCAAATTAGTGGGATTGCGTGAATTTGAATTACTTTTTATGAAACCGCTTTAGCCCCAACTTATTTGTTAGGTTTATTCAAGTCGGGTTTTGGAGTTTAATCCCCGCTTTTCTTAGCATCTTTTATGGAACAACCCTCAGGCTAGTTTCCCAGCATAAGTTGCCAGAGTAACTGAGTTCGAACTATTTTAAGTTTGCTTTATGAAACAGAATCAACTGACAATAAGTCTGACTAACCAAAATAAGCATGGCTTTTATTCTAATCTTGTTTTATGGAACAACCCTCAAGTGTTTCTAATTAGCCCCGCCCCCTTGTTATCTTGTTTAGCTTGTTTGCCTGTGTATTTAAACCTCTGTGCTTCAGTTGTTGTTTGTTGGTCGTTGTAGCTGTTTCATGTTCCTGTCCTGAGTTCCGTGTTGTTTGCCCTGGATTACCTGTTTGTTTCATTAAAGTAGTGCTTGCATGTGGATTCATCTTTTGGTTGGTCGGTCGTTCTGTAACGATGAGGTAGGCACGGACAAAGCGGAGAGAGAATCCACATGCAAGCACTACTTTATGAAAAAGAAACTGTATGCTAATTGTCAATCGTATTTGATGATAGTGGTCCTGACAGAAATAGAGTCATCAGTGTTCCAATGTGTAGTGATCAAGCGTACTTACTGCCCTTACCAGTGCCCAATTTGTGTACACGATATACTGATTCATGAGATAGGGAGCTGATTGAGATGAACCCTAAAACATAAACGGACTGAACATACACATGACAAGGGTAGACCGACTCTGCTTGCATCCACCTGTTTGTCGAAATGAGAGGTAATTCACATAGTGCACCTGGATAGTGTAATGTCATTATTAATCACCCTCTGACACTGAGTGACAAAGTACCGGCAACATGTGAGGAAAGAAGTGGCGGTATGTAAGAAAAAGTGAAGGTACGTTAAAGATAAAAATATAGAAGTGCCTATATATATATATATAATATTTAATTATTATTATTTATTTATTTTTATTATTTATTTTTTTTTACAAAAAAAGTGATATAGTGTACAAATTCTCCATCCAAGTATTTGTTGTATAATGCAAGTCTTCTGAAGTCATACAATGGCAATTGTGGGTAGTAGAACGAAATACAAGATTCAGTAAAAATCATTCATGAGAGTTCACGAGAGAGCAATGTCACGGTGGAGCAGCTAGGCTCATAACAAAACCAAAAATACAAAAAAAGAAAAAGACATGAATGAAAAGGAAGAAAACAAATAATTTTGTTGTGAAGCTGCAGCAGTTAGTAAATAAACATCATGCTTCCATGCCAATAGTTGTCAGTATTCCTAGACCATTCCCATTACCCCACAATAAAAACTGTATTTTTTTTTAACCATACAAATATCAGTTAACTACGTTGTCTTCAAATATCGCAATAAAAAGGCATAAAAAGCTTTAAACAATGACATAAAATGCACTTACACATCAATGGAAGCTTTAGCATAAAGTTCTGCCAGGAAGACTTAATTGGTGCGTCACTTGACCTTTTATCTATCCAATCACATTCCAACACTTGTGGTATAAAAGATCGGTACTTACTCATGTTTGAGTTCGCAGATGCTGACGCTCCAATTCGCCACCATCCTCCCCACCACCTCCAAGTCAAATCCTTCCCTCCATCCTCCCCACCACCACCAGGATGGTCCCTGCCATACCTCACAGGGGGTCGGCTGCGCCCCTGCCTTGGTCTTCAGGCAGGATATGCAGAGTCCGGACCCTCAGATTGCGAGCTACGGACGGGGCCTACGCCAAAGAATCTTATTGCTTGCTTGGTTGTTAATAAATGGATAATTGTCACAGTATTTATTCTCTGAGTCTTTCTGGTAGAACTATTTTTGACTGACAAAATGTTTTATTAAATAACATTAAAAACCTCTTATTGTTCATGAACTTAGTTATAATTAATTATAAATGAACAGAATAATGTATAGTAGCTAGTAGCTGCATATGAATATAACACGTTATCAGATTAGATGTGAAATGCAGTATGAGCACTGTAAAAAAAAAAAAAAATTAAAAAAAAAAAGATTGTAGGCCTAATTCTACCCATAAAAACCTGTTAATTGGTTGACAGTAAGTTCCCTTATGTACTATGTACTTTTAAAGAAAAATACTGTTAAATGTGGCATTTTTGGAGAAAGAAAGAACACAATTAATATACAGTGAAAATCTGTAAACTTAAATTGTTTAGTTTTTTTTGTTTGTTTTTCAAAAAAAATAAATAAAAATTAAGCTCTCAGAGGCTAATAGACTCCTGAGGCAAGTGAGAAGGTATGTCTGGTAGTTTTTATGAAATGGACATGTTTTGAGAGAGAGAGAGAGAGAGAGAGAGAGAGAGAGAGAGAGAGAGAGAGAGAGAGAGAGAGAGAGAGAGAGAGAGCGAGAGCGAGAGAGAGATTTATGTTAGCGTATAGCCCCGTTAGCTCATGAGACCATGCTCTATTTCTCCCCTGAGGTCTCAGCTCATCTTCGTCTTCATCCGCATCTTCGTCTTCTTCAGTAGTCTGCAGTCTTCGGATCCTCATAACATCCCTGTGTCTTCATTCTTCGATCTACATCATCCTCATCTTCGTCTTCGTCTTTCTTCAGTAGTCTGCAGTCTTCGGATCCTCATAACATAGTAGTCTCTGAGGCATGGTACAAACATGTTACTGGCGGTAAATCAAGAAAACAAGAGATTCAAACAATAAAACTAACTGTGTTTGAGCTATACAGTATAACAATGATGAGTTTTCTGTCGATAACGGTATCCAAACATTTGCTCACCCATCTAATTGAACACATATTATATTGAAGTGTCTGTGGTGATTCCATGGTTTCTACGGAAGAAAAACTGAAATTGATGGTTGCGCGTATATGATGTAATTGATAGGCGACACAATGAGGAGGGACATTACACTGGTTAAAATTATATATATATATATATATATATATATATATATATATTGTAACCGCACTGATGGGTAGTACATTAACATTAGCTCAAATGAGCTATAGGGAATTTTAATAATTAATCATGAATATGATTAATATATTGCATATTACAGTTACATTAAATTATCAAAGTTGAAAATAGATCGATTGTATATGAATAATCAATCACAACGAATTATAATTCCTCATTCATATATCAATAGTCTTATCTCAGATCGATTCTATTAGATAACCCTTAATGGAAATTAATGTAATTATCAAACAGTTGTTTGTCCAGCAAACGGCCGTAAGATTAACTTATCAACTTCTCAATAAAGTTATCACTTCTTATAATTTCAGGAAAAATAGTTTCTGGCCCTGAAACTATTCTCCTGTCCTTATAAAATTTAGGTTACTGAAAAGTAACAAAGAAGCTTTGTCCTTATAACAAATCGTAAAGCTTTGTAGCTAGATCGAAAACATTTCATTGACTTTTAGTAATGTGAGCAGGAAACAGTCAATCGAGGATATATTGGGTTTTAATAATTGAACTAATAATACATCGAACTACAATTCACACAGAATATACTGTATGTATGTATATACATAACACGTAAACAAATACAAGACTAAACGCATAACGAAAATGAGAGAGAGAGAGAGATCGGAAAATGAGAGAGATGAGAGAGAGAGAGAAAGTAAAAGCAAAATGTGCGATCAGAGAGAGATCACAGTATGGCAAAAATCACAGACAAGGTAACCTTTGAGAGAGACAACAAGGAATCAGATTACATTAAAAGTTCAATAAACTTATCTTGCAAAATGGTTCTCTTTGTTGCTGAAGAACGCAGAGTCATGCATGTGTCCTTAAGAAAGAAGAGCTTGCACTTCCATCTCTTCCGTTGAGCGCGGTCGCGGGAATTTCAAAAGAGTCTTTTTCTTTGAGTTGAAGTTGCCGGCTACGTTCGCTTCACTGAACGTAGGGAGAGTCTGAAGACGAAAATAAAGAAAAGACTTAGAGAAAAAGAAAAGAGAAATGGAGAAAAGCTCCCGAAGGAGCCATGGACCCAGAAAACCTCTCACAGAAAAAGTGCTCCGTTACCAAAGAAATAATTCAAAGTTCATCTCCCTCGTGGAGGGAGAGGCGAACATGAAAATAAAACTTAGTAAAGAAATTAAAAGAAAGGTCGGGAGTGACGCGAAGGTGCGCGTCAGAAGACGTGGCCGAAGCCCGTCTGAAGTTGGTGTTTTCCCGAAGTTTGACCGAAGAGGAAGAGACCGAGAAACAGGAAAGTTCCGTCTTTTGAGGGAATCCCGTCCACGCCCCTTTTTGCGGGGAAAGCAAATCATCTCCCGAGATTTTCGAGCGGGAAAAAGTTCCTTTGTTTGTTTGGAAAAGCCTCTTGGCTTGAGTCACAGTGGTGTTTGACTTAAGCCTTTCGGCTCCCGGAATATTTAATGTGTAAAACAATGCACATTACTGCATTCTGCTATGGGAATTCGACTCCGTTAGATTGAGAGAATTACAAAGATATCAAACACATCGTCTGAAGATTATAGGAATACAAAGTTACATTCAAATGCACAAACAGAAGCATTTACAAGTTCGTTCCTTCAAATAAACGTCATAAACGAAGTGAATATAAACTGGGAAACACACAGGAGTATATGAAATATGACATGCTTATATTCTAAGTTTAATGTTCAAAGTTTGTGTATGTGTGTGCGTTAAGTGTGTTGGAATGTTGGTTGCGTTGCGCTCCCCATTATCTCTCTTGCAGAGGAACTGGATGAGCTGCTGAAGCTTGGTGGTCATAAACTTTATGACCTGGCATGAGATCGGGTTACGGAATGCGATTCCACTGGGAGAAACATTTTTCAAAAATACATTTCAGAGCCAAACACTAGAAGATCATAACTATATGATCAAAACAAAACTAATCAAACATGCATGCATACAGGAAGGTCAGATACAAGTCTGAGTTACATACAAAGGACGTGTGTGTGTGTGTGTGTGTGTGTGTGAGGTGACTTCTCAGTTTGGGATGTCACATAGAGAGTTTCGTTATCTCTTTGGTGCAGAGAGAAAGGGGGTTTGGAATGCAGAACATTGTTCTGGAGTGTGTCTAGAGGCTCGCAGGGTCGTAAAAGGTGTCAGAGAGCCATCTAAACCCAACCATGCTGGCACCAGGCCGGTCAGTTAGCTTGCAGAGAGTTTGATTTACATACATGAGTTCAGAGGCTAAAAGCTTTGGGTTTCATAAGGAATGTCCTTTGTTTTAGATTCAACGAGCCATGATTCCTTAATTCAAAACCAAAGAATGAATGAAATGGAAGCTTTAGCTAAGTTCTGCCAGGAAGACGAAGATGTTACGAAGTGATGTAACAAAGCATATATTTATTGAAAGCCCGGCAAGCATTGTAAAGTTCTTTGGCGTAGGCCCCGTCCATAGCTCGTAATCCGAGGGTAGCGGATCTGCATCTCCTGCCTGAAGAAGAAGGCAGGGGCGCAGCCGACCCCCTTAGAAGGTATGGACAGGACCATCCTGGTGGTGGTGGGGAGGGTGGAGGTTGTTGTCGCGTCGGCATCTGCGAACTCAAACATGTGTAAGTACCTATCTTTTATACTGAAAGTATAAAGACGTGATTGGATAGAGATGAAGGTATATATATATATAATGAATATAAAATTTTTAAAATACCATTATTTTGGGGGGGGGGGGGGGGGGAGTGCACCACATGGCTTTTTATAACTTTGCCTTGTCAAAGAAAAAAAGAAAAAATGTCTTGGTTGATAAATGTAACCCTTGTTCCCTGATGGAGGGATTATGTAGAAGACTGACAAATGGGTTCTCACTTGGGAGCCCCAATCACCTCTGAATTTTAGAAAAACGGACAATGGAATTTGCAAGTGGAATATGCATGCAGACACGGGCGGATCTACAGGGGGGCAAGGGGGGGCAGGTGCCCCCCCACTCTAGAGCCCCCACCCCCCCCCCCCCCCCAGCTGCCCCCCTAACTTTGATGATCCAAAAACTGTACTTGTAAAAACAACCCGCCACTATGTCCACAAGCTTCTCAAAACAGTGAACTAAACATTTACCAAAAGTGAACAATTTAATTTTTAATTTTAAATATATTGTTAGCCTCTCCCCCCGCCCCTCAAATACTTAGCTACGTCCCTGATTCAAACGTGCAGAGCGACGTTCGCTCAGTCTGGCTCACACACAGCGAGTCTGTTGCGGTGCGGTGGCCCTGCAACCCGACTGGAGAGAGCTGCCCCAGTAGCCTGGTAATACCAAACTCTGCTACTTCGCTTTGCTTCGTAGACAGAGTCTGGAATGGCATAATAGAGAAGTGTTTTCTCTCTCGCGGGGGGCGCTTGTCTGAAGTTTAAAATCATTGGTTACCCGTAAGCCAATCACATAACGTTTGGTTATGGCGTGTGTTATGCTCATGCTCAGCTGCATCTAACTTCCACTGTAAACACATGTATGATGCGAAAACAAAACCATCGAGCGAAATACCGGAGTGAACATGGCTGTGAACGACTTTTGCAGATTATGTGAAGTAAATCTACGCATCCACGGTACAATCAGTGTCTACTAGGGATGCAACAATACAGTTAGCCCACGGTTCAATACATACCTCGGTTTTTTAACCACGGTTTTCGGTTCGGTTCGGTTCTGATGGCTTGACACATAAGAGTGTTTTTTTTTGTTATTCTGTGCTTAGGCAATAGGAACAGTAAGAGATTAAGGAGAAAAAAAATAAAAACGATTTATTGCAATGCTCCTTTATTTTACTTAAAAGCTAAGCAAAGTCCACTAGTTCCTAGTGTATTGTATAATATACAATTAACACTGACATCTCACAGCTGCTGGTAGCCCATGTAAACTGGGGAACACACAAATTCCTAAATTTTGAAAATAAACATAGGCCTACATTTTAGTAAACATAAAGGGGGTCAGTCTAGGACAACTCGAGGTATCGCACACCGGACGCGCACTTTCTCAGTTTATGGCCAGCAATATTGTTATGTTTATAAGGACATTATGAAACTAAGATAATGCCTGTACTATGTTATGATTGTACTGTACAATACAATCGTTGCTAAGTCTGCAGTCTGAACACTTTACCTCAGAGCGTCCGTTAACTGAATGAATGACAATATCACCTGAAAATCCGATAACATCAGCAATTTTCATTCAAGCAGCTGATTTCTGTGAATGAATGTAAAACTAAATGTATATTGCAGCACAGGGTGAAGTCAGTATATACATGAACGACGATTTGAGACAAATAAATGTACATTTAATGTAAAACTATGTAGATGGCGCTCTGTGGCGCGGCAGGATTTTGAACACGGTCCTGAGCCGTTGCTGGGCGCCGCGGACAGACGCCGAAAGGCGCCAACGGTGTGTGTAGCGCTACGTACACTCATAGAGAATAATGTGTTCGAATTTAAAAGACGTGGCGTTGCGCGTTCGGTGTGCGACCCCTTTAAATTGACCATTTCAAATAAACATATTTGTGCCTTCAGACAGTGATATTGCTGGGTGATGGTGCCGCAGATGTGCAGTCATGTTGGAAGTGTTTCTGTTTGAGTAGGCTACACGTGTATAACAATGCTTGCACACAGTTATTTTTATTGTTTACCGTTTTTTGTTCCTCGGCACTATACTCAACGGCAAAACCGAAATGTCCCGACACCACGGATTTGAAAGACGCCGGCGCTTCCTCGTACTGTAGCCTCACTTTACCGCCGCTTGCCATGTTAAAGTGTGGAATGATGGTTAAGCGCCCCATAACTTTAGAGCATAGTGATTGAATATTTACTCGCGGGGAATTTCCTTATCAGCTCGTAGACTTACAGGCACACACAAAGAGTCAATTCGGAGAGAAATAAATTATTTAAACGTAAAACCGAAAAAACCGCAATTCATAAGCGCGTATTGAACCGTGGATGTCGTACCGAACGGTTCAATATTATATTGAGAATTGTGGCATCCCTAGTGTCTACGTCACGGCTCTCAGCCCGCCCTCTGTTCGTTGATTGGCCCGGCTGTTTTCAGGCCGGAGGAAAACGGAAAGCTATTACGCTGTCTCAGACTGACTACAGAAGCGAAATGAAATTGAGCGGAAGTAAGAAGTCTGACGTAGTCAGGCTACTGCCCCAGAGCCTCTGAAGGTGAAGTGAGTTTCCCCAGGTGTAGTTTAAACACACGTTTAACTTAAAGTTACATTTGTAATTAATGTATTGTATGCTAAAGACGATTCAGCATCAGCAAAAACAGCGAGTCTATTACGTTAGTCAAAATCAGCGGTCAAATCGCTCCCTCGTGATTTGTAAGAGCACTCTTCCCTTTGATTAGCCTAATTTTGATTTTAGCGCAGCAACAAATTAAGTTATGGCCAATTTAACTGTGATTAAATTCAGTAGTGTTGTCAAAGACCCAGTACTTCGGTACCAAGTCGGTTTTAATTTTTTTTTAAATGTCACGAAACCAGGTTTTATCAAACCTGGTACTTGATGCGCGTGCATGCCCGAAGTGCGTGCAGTTGCGTCCTCTTCATAAAAGCGCTGAGACATGGCGACCGGCGGTGCTGCTGATGTGATGGCTGTAAATCCACTTGTTGATAAGAAAGGAGGAAAGAGCCACATATGGAAATATTTTGGATTAGGCTAATGTCACGTTGCCATAAGGGGCCGTTCACATAGCGCGTTTTTTTTGCGCGTGCAGATTGTCACATGCCTGTCCTGTCTTGTGTAGCACATGTGGTGTTTGTGTTCCTGTCTCTGTTTTGACCCCACCCTCCTTGTTATCTCATTATTGGTTTCATTTGTCCCACCTGTTGTTCCCTCATTACCTGCCTGATTTGTCCCTTTTATAAGTTCCTTTGTGTTTGCAGTCTGTGTCGGATCGTTGTCTTGTACACGTCTCCTGTTCTCCCGTGACCCCTTTTGGTATGTTCGTTTTTGAAGTTGTTGTTTTGTATTTAGTTATGTTTTCCCCCTCGTGGGTTTTGTTTTGTGTTTAGTGTTTCTTTTGTAATAAATTCTTTTCCCTTTGCATTTGAGTCCTCCCTTTGTTTTCTGTAATTTACGTGACACAGATTCGTTCCCAGCAAACAATATGACGTTGTCACGACATCACGTGCTGGTCATTTTTAGTCACGCTTACGTTAGCATATGACGTCGCCACAACTGTCAAAGTGAAACACCAGAAGAGGTCGCGGCGACGTCGTGACGTGACGTTGTGACGTGTCGTGACGTCTCCAGTACGTTAAGTTAAACGTCATTTAATTAAGGTCGCCGATTGGTCATTTGATGACTTTTGACAGTTTTTCATATATTCATATATATATTCATTCTGCAGTGGATTTATTGACATCCATTTATACTAGCATTTACCTGCCACTACTGTCACAGCAACATCTATAATTGTGGTTCTTGTTCAGAACTTCAGAATTTAAGTTTGTTGTTTCAACAAGCATTACTGTTCAAATCTTGACATTTTACTCAAACAATTGGTAAAAACATGTTTAAACATTCACTAATGTAAACACATGTTAAAAAACATTGTAGAATAATTGAAAGAACTGAAAAGTGTTTTTGCAGATTTTATTTAACAGAATTTAACAGACACTATAATAACAAATGGGGAAAAAAATTAACACAACTATACATTAAAGCAAAAAATTAAAAAAATGAACATCACTATGTAAAACACTTTAAAAACTTCATCTGAATCTTAATCTGTGTCACTGAATTGCTGGTTATTGATCTCTTGTGGGACCGCCACTTCTGGGACTGACTGCACCTAGACAAACAATTTAAATAAATTCAGTGAACAGACCTTCAAGATTTAATGTCAACCAAGGAAGTAAGTGTTAACCATTTTGTAAGAGTAACTATACCAAGTAACTAGGGATTGGCCGATACCAGTATCGGGCCCGATACTGGGCTTAAGTACTCGTACTTGTGAAAACAGGCCCGATGCTACAAGACGATACTTCCACCACATTTAAGAGCGTTATGCTGTGCAACGTATAGTTGTTTTCTTTAAGTGCCAGAGGGGGAATAGTAGCCTACTGTACAACAAATATAGATATACAGTATAGGAACCAGAAGTATTGCTCAACAATTTAACGACTGGAACAACAAAACCAACGAACTGATAAGTCTGATTCACGTAACTGTTACAATATGGACGTAGCTGTATCCAACACTATGCATAGACTTTTGCATTAGTGAGAACGGCAGTCTACTTTCTCTTTCATGGTATGAAATGCGATGTAGCCTATGTATATTTTGTTCAAAAACAGTGACAGAACAGCTAAAATTGTGTACTGATTACAATAACATGATCTTAACTGAATATTTTATGATAAAGTCATTATCCCTCTTCGGAGAAATTCATTGCAGACATTTTTTTGTAAAATGAGAATGTCTGAAGTGAATTTCTCCGAAGAGGGATAATGACTTTTGCAGATCAAGAATGTGTAATTTATATATTTATTATAGTTTGTCTCCTTCCCTAACTAAAAAGACAGAAACACATTTGTGAAAAGCCAATGTATGGCTTTTCACAAATGTGTTTCTGTCTTTCTAGTTAGGGAAGGAGACAAACTATAATAAATATATAAATTACACATTCTTGATCTGCAATATTAATGATGTTCTTTTGAATGTTGGAGCATTTACCTTTCTAGATTTGAATTGGTTGAAATTGGTTGATCAACATCTAAGGAGATCAAATTTTAGCTTGATGAGTGACATTTGGCACAGTTATTAAAAGTACTTGTATCGGTATCGGCAAGTACAAAAAATTAAATACTAAGTACTGCTACTCATTCCATAAAGTGGTATCGGCCCATCCCTACAAGTAATAGTCGATTGCCACAGTCTTTTAAGTGAAATGCTCACAAGAAGTGTATATTTGTACCTGTAGTTTACTGTGGGCTGGCGCATGTTTTAAAACATTTGTGACTAGTTCCTCCACAGCTTTGTCCTGTAGTCCAGACCGACTCAGCATGATAGCCCCTGTTGTGTAGAATAAAAAAATAGAAATGTTTTGTGAATTTCTAGTGTAATTACAATATGTTTTACAAAACAAGTGGTGGACTCATTTGAAATATAAATTACATGAAGCAGAAAGGCATTTAATATTGATATTGTCTTTTAGATTTGAAAACAGCAAGCTATATTTTGAAACATGAACCAATTGTAAAGCAGAAACTGTTTAGACAAGCATAAATGCATTTTTTGTGCTGTGTAACATCCACACAATTATTACCAAAAGTAACACTTATATTAAACTCACGTTTGATAACCTGGTACACTGCTGTATGCAGCAACGTTTTTTTCCCCTTCTTCCCATGAAGGCTATAGTTCTTCCAGACACTGCTAGAAGCTACAGCCCTCGTGATACGCCTTGTAGCTTCTCCTGGGTTGGCTCCACCAATCAGACTGAGATGGTGTGTCTACACAGAGGTAATACGGAAAATTAAAAATCAGTAATGCGGTAAATATTCAGCTCTACATAAAACATAGCTTTATGTTTAAACCATTACCCACCAATCTCTTCCTGTAGTCCGGAAGCTCTTTCAGTTTTGCCTCCAAGACAGCAAGTTCTTCCAAAGACTGGGCCACATCGATTTCTATTGGGGTCTCTGGACCCTGGCTGGCTTCTCCAGTCTGGTTTAACCGGAGGAGGATCTCCTGGATGTTTTTTTGCCACCACATCCTGGCGGGTCAACATTGACTTAAGTGTCTCTGTTTCAGAAACACAAAATGTTTCAAAGACATTAATTATTTCAAATGTAAATCTCATAATAGAAGCAACGCGGCGTGCCTCGTCTTTCCAGGCGTGCTTATGTTCATGGTTGCATAGCAACGACAGACGCTACGGGAGAGCAAGCGCTTGTGGAGAAAGCGGTGCGAACTGCTCTCTTCATGATGACGAGAAAGTATCAGCAAAGAATTAATTGATTTCTAGCCCTTGCATTAGCTTTACTACTAGATATATTCATGGAGATGAGAAATAAAAAGCCGTCATTATGTCATTAATATCAGTCCGTCAGAAAAGCAGTTCTAGGCTTATTATTGGCTGGATAACTCTTAGCAGGTTTAAAAAAAAAAACTTTTAAATATGAATGCAGTTTTGGATTAAATAAAAGTACAGTCAAGTCAAATAAAACACGTTTTATCTCCTGTATAGTTTGGTAGCACTACAATAAGATACCATTCATTAACATTACTTAATGTGTTATCTAACATCAACACATGAGTGAACAATATATTTTTGCAAAATTAATTCATGTTTGTGAATGTTATTTAATACAAACACTTGATTGGTCATGTTTGTTCACTTCAATCATTGTGCATTATATAATGTTAACATAAATAATGTTAACTTTTGATTTAAAAAATGTATTTTTAAATTAACCCCAAGGAGAATAATTGCGACAGTATATAACTATTGTTTATTGTTAGGTCATTTTGTCTAATGTTATCTAACAAATGGAATCTTATTGTAAAGTGTTTTTAATACTACAGTTTCCATCTTTGTAACTGTGATATACACTTTAATATATGTAAATTTAATCTAAATTAAGCTTTGGTACCGAAATTGGTACCGAGAACCGTGGATTTTCACTGGTTGGTACCGAATACTGAAATTTTGGTACCGTGACAACACTAAAATTCAGTATATATACGTCTGCCATATGTTGCCACCCCTCAAAAATTCCTGCCCCCCTCTCGCCACCCCATAAATATTTTTCTAGATCCGCCCCTGCATGCAGAGCCACTCCCCTGTACATACGGGTATATAAGATGGCAGCATGCATTTAGGTTTATGCTAAGGAGCCGAGACGGTGTATCTGCCATTCAGTGATGGTTCAGGGTTGTAGCATAAGATCTCTGTTCCCTCCATCAGGGAACGAGGGTTACATAGTAACCAAGACATTCCCTGTCTGCAGAGATGGGCATAAATACATGGAAATGTATTTAAAATAAAAATACAAAATACTCTGCGTGTAAAAATGTATGTAAATACAAATACAAAATACTGTGTGATTTTTTATTTATTATTTAAATACAAATACAGTATTTTGTATTTTGAAAATACATGTGAAATTGGCCATCCGGTGCAGGTATAGGTCACAGTGATTGAAGAAAAAAATGACTTTTAATTCCTAACCTTATCTCTTTCTTTCTTTCTTTCTTTCTTTCTTTCTTTCTTTCTTTCTTTCTTTATTTTTGACCAGGTTACAATGTAGTCTACATTGTCTACACAGTCTAGACTTGTGGTGAACACAATTAAAAAATTCATACTGTATGTAAAACTGTGGAAACCTTTTCTGCTATCTAGCAAATAATATGGATGGACGATATGACCAAAATCTTAATTTTACTTCGCAGTAACAAAATATATCATGGTTTCACAATTCGCAAATCAGTTTTTGATACCACAGCAATGAACTGAATTTCAAACTCTTTTGAGGCTTGTTTTTTTTTTTGTTTCTTTTTTTTTTTTTTTTTTTTTTTTTGCAGGTAGTCCCATGGTTTTTAAGTATAGTAATTTTATATTTATTTTATGTAAAGTTCATTTGTTTCTGTAAGTTTAATAAAATTAGAAAGTTTATCTAAAATTTTAAATTAGAATATCATTTTTATTTAATTTTATGAACAATAAAACTAAAAGCTGAAGATTTTTGTGGTGTATCATTCATCGGTGCTTCTTTTTCCACTCTAACGTTCCAATAATTCCTGCCCACTAAAAGCTGCACGGATGAATTTGCTTACCCCACAAATAGGCCTATCTATGTAAACAATTTAGAAAAAGTTCCATCAATTCACACTTTATATCATCGCTATGATACAGTATGTAGTGCCATATCACCGAGCCTTAACATGTAGTAATGCTTTAAACACATTTGACAAGCTAGTTGATAAAAATCAACAACCGATCAAGACTGATTGGCTTACGCTATTTTCCCAATTGTCTGTGCTCTTTTATTCTTTCATGTTAACTGAAGGAAAATCTGAATAATGCACTATTTAACTTTAATCAACAAGTAGAATTGATTATGACATCTTCACCTTATTCCAGAAAAATCGCTGATCCAATGCTGAGTTGTACTGCAGCTCACATGCATGAATGTTGGGGTTGGTGTGTCTGAACTAGTTAAAGCACGAAATCAGTACCCTGATAAAGAGGTTGACAGGCTGAAAGAATTTTATGTATTTTGAAAATACAAAAATACTAATCTTAAATGTATTAAAATACAAATTACATTTGATTTTTTCCAAAGGCTTTAAAATACAAAATTACAAAAATATTTTGTATTTCAAATATGTATTTTAAATACATGTATCTGAAATACTGCCCATCCTTGCCTATCTGTCAGTCATGTTAGACATTATATCGAAGACTGACAAATGGGAGGGAAGTGACAGGGCTTACCATTGAGATGTTTGTAGCTGTTGTTCCTGATATGTTAGTTTACGAGAAGAGATGCTTCAGCTCTCTTCATATTTTTCCTTTCAGCCATGACCATAGTTTTTAACACTGGGGAAGTGAACCTAGTCCAGGTGGAGGCCACATCCTACCCATAGGGAGGAGCATGTGGAAATACACTGACCTGTGGAGCAGTGCTATACGTATGGAACACATTTGGGATTACAACATATTGGGCATCTAGCCCAGTAGAGGGGCTGACCAACTACGCATGCATCTCGAATACTGGGCCTGGAGTTGGATACCTCTGTCACATCTGACTGTCGAAGGATGCTCGGAGGAAACTCAATCCAGGGTTCACCAAGTGAGGGAGTCACCTGGAGAGCAACGAAGGCGCTGCTCAGAACTACCCTTGTGCAGTTCTTTGAGTGTACTTGCAGGATGCTGTGGTGCACCAGGAGGCCTGGTGTACTTGCAGGATGGCCATTGCATGCAAGGCAGAGGCAGCCTGTCCTGCAACACTGTAAGCCTTAGCAGCTAGAGCTGCATTTGTTTCACAGGCCTTGGATCGGAGACATGGATGGTTCCGCCAGGGGGCGGCACTTTGCAGGAACAAGTGAATAACCTTCACGAGGAAGGAGAGTCACGACGGAAGTGTTGACATGGTCAAGTTCTCACAGTGAGGACATGAACACTCCACGAGTACTGTCTCAGCATACTCCTGGCCCAGACATGTGACACAGTGACCGTGGCCGTCAGATGAGGACAGGAAACAGGCCATTTTTATTCTAAAACTCAGAGGTGATTGGGTCTCCCAAGTGAGACCCCATTTGTCAGTCTTCGACATAACGTTGAATGTGACTGACAGATAGGGGTAGGCAAATTATGTGATATTTTAGGAGACCTACTGACTTTGGCATATATTCATGACATGAGGGATCCATGTATGATATAATTGAATTTATTTTATTCCTTGTTAGTTGCACTATATGGCTTTAATTTGGCAGTGTAACTACTAGTAATTACCTAGTTCTGGCATGAAACTCTAGATGGTGCAGGCTGATAAGTCTTTGACTCGTTTGGTAGCGATCACAGCATTATCTACATGGCACAGCTGATTGGTTGCTGTTGCATCAGCATCCAACAAGCTGCGGCTCAACATTCAAACAAATACCGGGGTGTTGCTGATAGCAGTATGCAGCGCGCTTTTAGAAACCATCCACCTTCCTCAGCTCCACCTGTATAGATCTGCTACTGGGGTTAAATCATGTATGTTACATGTACAGCAGCAGCGTAGCAGATCTATTCCGCCAAGACCAAATACATTAACATTGCCATATCCATTACCATGCCAATCTCTATCATACCAATCTCCCGAGAGTTGTCATGACAGAACTACTACTACTAATACTACTACTACTACTACTACTACTTTATTAATAATAATAATAATAATAATAATAAAATTATGCCAATAACAGATTATGCCAAACTACTTAATATGGTTTTCTTTTCAAGGTTATTTTTGTATAAAATTTTTTAATCATTATGATATCAAGACGCTGTATCCCTCACATTTATAACAAACAGAATTTAAATTAAGAAATTGAAAACATGTTCACCAAAGAAGAGGTGTATTCAAGTCATCATGAATTAATTTCATTTTATTGTATGTTTTGATAGATCAAAATAAAATAAAATAAATAAAATAAAGTAACAGTGCATGCACATACTATAAATGGCATAAGAAGCCTTTTAATAAAACTTAATTAATAAAACAACCGCTAGATCCTATAATCTTTTTTGTTGTTGTTTTTGCACGAACTAGGGTACTTATAGCTTAGCATGTAATGGCTATAGGTTATTTTATACCTGAATCTATATTATATTTCCCAGTGAAGTCAAGTGGCAATGTTATTCTATGTTAATCATTGGCACCCATTGTGCATACCAGCCCACGTTACAGCTACAATTAGCTCTCCGGCAACATTCCCCTGTTTCTCCACCAGCTCTGCCATTTCAAACCGCCGGCTCAACACCCACACAGCCACACATCCAACCCACGAGAGGCTGACACGAGTCTCTCTGTGTGTGTGTGTGTGTGTGTGCATATGTGGTGTCGTGCTTTATGAGGATATCAAGTATAGCTACTGTGAATGCTTTAAAGAGAAGAGGAACAGCCGGGAGGGACCACTGTCTCTGCTCTCTGAGAATGAGAGGAGAGATCAAAGAGAGAGGAAGAGAAGGGGAGTGAGGGATCGGAGCGAGAGAGGGAGAGAGAATAAAAGTGAAAGAGCTTGAGCTAGAAGCCTTTGATCCTCCAAAATTGTGACCTTTGCGTGAACCAACAGCTTCCTCCCATGGAGACCCTGCCAATATGGCATAGTTCTGATTAAAACACAACTTCATTTGAAGTTGGATGAGCTTTTGATTGGGCCTCATGAAGAAAATAAGCTGTGAAAAACAGCTTATTTAACGCAGAGATAGAGGTTAATCCTAATTTAAGATAATAAACCTTTAAAAATCCATTTGCTCTAGATGGATGAGTAATTTATACTGAAAAGGTCTGTTTTCATGCTCTTTAATAATAGCAATTGTTTGGCCTGAATGGAAAATCAGGTGTGGTCTCACTTGAAATGTAAACTTCCATACACATGTCCACATTAAGCCCCACTAATAAGCTCAATTTGAGTTGGACATAAAAAAAAAATAAAAAAATAAAAAACAAGGATAGTTCACAAACAAAATATTTGTCTTCATTTACTTACCCTCATGTCATTCCAAACTCAAAACAACACTGGACCCCATTGACTTTCTTTATATTTGGACCAAAAAAATAAAATAAAAAATAAACACACAAAACACTTTTTTTAAAAATACATACTTTTGCACTGTACAGTTTTTCATATCTTTAACAAGCTGGGAAGTCATTTACTTTGCTCATTATGAGACGGGCTTGTCCAAACTATAGTCTGTTGGTTAGTGACTCAAGAACCACTTGTATTTTAGATTTTCCCATGTTTGTCCATTCAATGAAAGTCAGTGGTATAAAAAATAAATAAAAAAAGACACTGGACCCCACTGACTTTATTTATATGGACCAAAACGAAATTAAACAACAACTACTACACAAGACACTTAAAAAAACCTGCTGTACAGTTATTCATATCTTTAACAAATTGGTAAGTTGTTTACTCTGCTCATCACTAGACGGACATGTCAGTTAGTGACTCAAGAACCACTTGGACCAATTCAGTTAGTCATGAACTAACCAGTTTTGTGATCAAGTTCAAGAAAAATCTGACTCAAAATAATGATTTGATACTTCTCTTCAAACTTTCTTGCATAGTTTGGGTACAGGCAAAAATATGCAAAGTTTCAAAATGGACAAAGACTGGCCTGTTTGACGCAGTCATGGAACTTTCTTCTTTTATAACACAAGAGGAAAGCACAAACATACCCTCCCTCCATCCCTTCTCTCCCTACCAACTTCTTTTCTCATTTTCTGTCTCTATCTCTCTCACTCACTCTCTCTCAGCCTTCCCTATGGGTATTTCATCGAATATTTATGTCCTCTTCTCTCTCCAGAAGTGTCATTTTAACTTTAACAGGCTTTGAAGCCAGAGAGTTTGACACCACAGAATGTTGTAAAACTAAAATAAAAAGCATCGACCTGTCTCCCTATCTACAATAGCTTCATAGCAAGTCAACTGGAGATGCTGTGCTGTTCTAGCCCTTTAGACATACAGTAGCCTATCATTAAAGCTAGAAAAACTGGAAAAGTACTGACTTATGAAGAACAATAAACAGTTTTAAAGGTTAAGAAGACATTTCCTCATTGTTTTAAATGGGAACTTGGCAACTCTAGCCATTTCTTCGCTGATTTTCACTTTTGTTGTCGCATGTTTTCTGCAAATTTCACAATTTCAACAACACTGTCGTAAAAAAACTCACTTGCGGCACCCTCCTCCCCCTTTCTACCACTGCTCATGTGCATTTGTTATTATCAGAGCCGGCCATCTTTATCGCGTGGCGCTATGTCTACCAAGGTGGGTAATACATCATACACAATATCATATGGCGTGTGTGTTTATGTCGAATTTCTGTAAAGCAGTTCTCGCTTCTCACGAGACTTCCTATTTCCAACTTACCGGGACGTTAATCCCCTTGTTGCAAGGTTGGTTTTCCGCCTGGGAACGCTAGGGGGAGCGGGGAAAGTCACCATTTTCACCAGAACAGGTTATTTAACCATCCAAATGATTTTTAAACGGTTTTATTAAGTTGAAATAGTTGCCAAGATCCCCTTTAAGGCTTCTATCATAAATACAAAGAATAATCTTTAAAAAAAAGTTTTGCGGTTTTTATTTATTTATGTTTGCATTTTTTTTTTCAACAAATGTTTATATGTAATGACTCTAAAAAATATATAATGTGGTGTAACCATAAAAGTATTTCCATGAATATACATGTGTTATTAGTCAGTTGGTATTTCTGAATAAATATATCTAGCAAAAAAAATAAAATAATAATAATTCACTGTAAACTTGGCTTATATACATCTTCTAAAGTAATTCAATAGCAATTGGATACTTCTTAATAATAGCAAATCTTCTAAAAGAAAAATTGTAATTTCTCTGAACTATAATTATAAGCCAATTCCAGGTTAACAAGTAGCCTACGCATAGTGAGGAAGTCTTCAACTCTCAGACAACCCATTCACCTGGAAATTGATTCCACAATTGATTCACTCTGACTGGTCAAAGCCAGATACTGTGTCCACGGGAGAGTTGATATTATCTTTCAGCCGATCAACGATGGCTCTCCATATTCTTGGAGATGAAGAAATGATTAGGCTGTCCAGTGCGTGTCATCTTTGACAGTGAAGGATCAGAGGGAGAGTGTAGCCTTTGATGAAACAGAAAAATGGCCTGGGATCATAAAGCCAAAGGTAGGCCAAGCTAAGATTGCACTTCAGTTGACCATCACTATAACTCATTTTTCATCAGATCATCTACCTCAAGCCTCATATCATTCACAGAACTCTTATTCCCCAAATAGACTCGCCACAGATAGAATAAAGTCAAAAAATAATAAAGGTCTTTTATTTATTTATTTTTCAATATTTGCAGTGCTTTCTGACCTGGCACTCCAGAGAGATTGTATCTTCTCCACAAAGGTTGATGCCACCTAAGATAACTACCCAAGTGATGATAAAATATATGCATACAGATGCATTTGTACACAGTATGAAATGAAAATGTACACTATTTTTAACTATTTGCCGCCAGTGTTTTTTTATTTTTATTTTATTTTTATTTATTTTTTTTATTTTTTTTAACGTTGCCAGCCAGTGCCAGCATTTTTTATAATTTTCACAAAAATGTCATGGCCCCCAGAATATTTTGTTGTATGAACTTCTGAGCATGCAATATATCAAAAGAAAGAACAGACCCTCATGCATTAATTGCTTTATTCTCACTTGAATGTGGCTAAGTTTAATAAAAAAAGCAACATTTTGAGCAAAAAGCTAAGAAAACAGTTTTGTCAAAGGCTACATATGATCAAAACATATGGAGTAGATTGCTTCCATCAACACCCCCAAAGCTGCACAGTCCTATAGCTTGTCCTGGGTCGACATTTCATTCAGTAACATTAGGCAGTTTTGATTTATATGCTGCAAATGTTGGAGATACAGATTTTCATTATATCGCAACACTTTATGTATGAATGTCTTTGCATTATAAAACACTTTTTTATTATTAAATGAAAAAAAAAAAAAACTCAAAAATAAGTTTGCTATTATTAGTTCCCTTTCAGTCGCTCACGTTCGACATAGTCGACGTGTCGACTGATTGGGATCACGCTTAGAGAGCCTGTCATCTTCCAGTATTGATAAAATGAGCCAATGCACACATTGGCGTACAAGCTTTGCATCCATGCTCCACCCTGCAGTGCGGGTATAAATATGGAAGTGGATGCACGCACCACTTGTCTTTCGCTTCGGAGCCGATCGGTCTTCCTGACGGTGTCTCTGAAGAGTGTTGATTCATTCAACGAACGAGTGTGTCGGTGCTTCTTCTGGAAGTTTCTCCCGGTGCTGGTGGTTCTACAGCACGAGTGCAGCGGTGGTCGCGAGCCTTCTGAGCTCTCAACTGCTGTTTTAACAGCATTCCTTTTTGTGTTTTTTTGTCTGACAGCCGGTTGAGGGCGGAGAAAGTGCAGGTGGAGCCCCCTCGTTGAACGCGCTGGTCTCTCTGTAATGGACCGACCAGCCGTTTCATATGGGGCCCCTCCAGAGGACAGGATGCCGATTGCAGCATTGGATGGTGAGCTGGCCTCTGGAGATGATGACTCGGCTGCATTATCTCCCTCTGGGTGTGTAACGTTGCCCGAGCCAGATCCAGAAATGTCAGCTATGCTGAAATGGGCCGCCGAGGCTGTCAGGCTCGCGTGGAATCCTCCACCATGTCCTGAACAGTCTCGGTTGGATGATTGGTTTCTCAGGGCGGGCTGCGCTGGTTCTCAGCCCGCCACCCCAGTGCCTTTCTTTCCCAAAGTGCATGGAGATCTTCTTCCACTTTAAGTTACGGCCTGCTCAATCGTGCCGCCGAAGAGGCCTCACGACAGCCTGTGGCCGAGGAGAGTGGAGACTCCATCCCCAGGCGGTCCAGATGTTCTCGGATCACTTCGGGGCCGCACAGTTACATCTGTTGCCTCTCCGAACTCATCCCCTTGCCAGTTGTTTACTACCTGAAACACAGAGACAATGGCATACAGCTGGCCCTAGGGCCTAAGCAAAATGCGTTTCCCCAGTGAGCCTTCTTGCACAACACTGCTAAGTCAGGAAGGAGTAGGAGCAGGTCTTCTTAGTTGCCCCTTAATGGCCCAACTGGACCTCGTTCCCCCGAACTTATGCTCCTCTCGACAGCCCCTTCCTGACCCATTCCTCTGAGACATCTCAGGGACGGGGCACCGTTGGCACCTGCACCAGACCTCTGGAAACTCCATGTCTCGTTGCGGAGGTTCTGCTATCTACCTCAAAATGACTGTAGATACCATCACTTCTGCAAGAGCTCCCTCTAAAAAGTGAGGCTTGCTTACGACCTGAAGTGGAACCTGTTCGTTGTTGGTGTTCTTCTCACGGGAAGACCCCTGAAGGTGTTCGATCACTTCTGTGCTTCTTTCGTGCAAGATGGGTTGGAGCGAGGGCATTTCCCTGCACCCTCAAAATGTATGTTGCCTTTATATTAACGCACATCATGATGCAGTGGATCTAATCCGTGGGGAAGCACGATTTGATCGTCAGGTTCCTGAGGGGAGCAAGGAGATTGAATCCGCCTTGTGCCCCCTCTATACCTTCTTGGGACTTATATCTGGTACTACTGCACTCAGAGAAACTCAGCCACTGCGTCTTCAGCAGTTCGTATTTAGGAACATCAAAATGATTGCTGTGTTCATTATTACACCCAAGAACAGAACACCACAATCGCTTAGACGCCATTCTGCTCCAGCGTATCAACAATGTCCGCACGGACTATGATGATAGCTCGCTCAGGGCGGGTCTGAAACTTGCTGAAATTACAATCCGCATTTCTCAAGTCGAGAGCCGTTTGGGCTTCCTCGAGGAGGCTAATGAGAGACAGCAGGCTAACCCTCTAGCCACAGTTACTGAGGTGGAAGCCCTCCGCCAAAAACTGGACGACATTGAAAATCGGGAGCGAAGGAAAAATTTACGGTTCATCGGGTTTTCAGAGGGTAGTGATGACGGAGATACCATGTCATTCCTCATCAAAATTTTACCCGAGATCCTGAACCTCGCCTTCCCCGGGGGACTGGAAATCGACAGAGCGCACAGGATTGGAGGATTGCGCTAGAGCTCAGGTCCTGAACATCCCTCGCCAGCAAGACCCATCATCGCCAGATTTCTCAGATTCCAGGACCGAAACCACATCTCGGAGGCTGCACGCAAGATGGGTAAAGTTACTTGGAAGGAGCATCGTATAATGGTCTTCGCCGACTATTCCAAGTTGGTTAATGAGAAGCGCATAAAGTTCAACGAGTGTAAGAAGATGCTCCATGAAAAATGCACAAAATTTTCTCTTGACGGCCCGGCAGTGCTCACCGTGAGATCAGCGCAGGGCCCCCGCCGATTTGATGACCATAAAAAGGCCTTGGCTTACATTCATTACCTTGGATAACTTGGCCTTACTGCGTTTTGAATTAATGGTATTCAGCGCCACAGCATCACAGCCTTAAATTCTGAGGGGCTGAGCCCCTTGCGTATTCTTTTTTTCTGTTGGTCTACCATTGGCCCCGTGTATGAGGGTAAAGTTGAACGCACAAAATGTTCTGGTTTTGACTGTCAAACAGACCTTTAATCTTATTCTTTTTTGTCGAAGCGCAAGCGGATAATATTACTGGAGGTTTACAGGCTTTGTGGACTGCGGGTCGTCAGATCTTTTTTTTTTTTTTTTATAAATGGACAATTTTATCTGGACATACGAAGAATATCACCGATCCTTTGCGGACTATATGGACGTGTGGTGGGTCATTGGATCCTGATTCTGTTGATTAGTTCTTAATATCTTTTTTTCTTTTTTTTTTTTTTTTTTTGTCCCCTCGTTTCAATCAAGAGAGGACTCACCTGGAGGTTAGTAAAATTGCTATATTGTCCAAGGCAACACCGCTGCTTATTTCTCTGTGTAAAGTGAGATTTTATAGGTGAGGCAACCCAGGTCTTTTCCTTACAATGTTCACCCATTATTCTGGATATGGGCGACTTGGGTCACACAATTGGTTATTTTCTTTATGCAGACTTCTGTTTAATGTGTAATTCATTGCCTAAGTTTGAAATATCTTCCTCTTTGCTATTATAATGTTCATGGTTACGCTCGTGTCAGGCAGGTAGGAGGTTGGGTGGTCGTCACTGCCTGACTTTGGGCAGGACAACAGGTGCGGGGTGGGTGGGGCACGTTCATAGCGCCTTCAAGTTAGAGAGTCACGGACCCAACTGAGATTAGTGTAAGCGTCTGGCTTCTCAGATGCATTTTCGTTGCTTTTGTTATGTGTATGTTTAAATTTATCGTGTTTTTTGTCTCTTATTATTAAGTGATGTTACTCATAAATGAGTCATTTTGGAAGGTACAGCAAAACTTGTATAACACTCATTTTACATTATTTCAGCTAGTAGTACAAAAGGTTTAAAGCTTATGAGCTGGAACGTCAGAGGCCTCCATAACATGGTGAAGAAGAGGAAGGTATTAACTTTCAAAAAATGTGATGTAGTATTTATGCAGGAGACCCATTTACTACCACAAGAATCTCAAAAGCTTCGGGGTGATTGGGCTACTCAAGAAGAAACTGAATGATTTGGGGGACTATCCAATTATCATGGGGCGTGATTTTAATGAGGTAATGGACCCTATATTAGACCGTAGCTCTCCGTCGGCCCATACTACTAGGGCACACGCAGTGCTCAAAGATATGTCCAAAGCATCTGGTCTAGTAGACATTTGGCGGCTACAAAACCCATCATCGAGAGATTTTACATTCTTCTCTTCACCACAGATTTTTTTTTGGTGTCTCATTTGCTGGTATCAGCTATGCGAGCGAGCGACATTGGTAATATAATTATTTCAGACCATAGTCCAATATTTCTCCATATTCTGTCTTTTAATAAACCAGCTAGGTCAACTAGATGGAGATTAAACTCTAGCCTTTTATTAGATGAGACCTTTAAGTCATCACTTTCACAATCACAAATTAACCTCTATATAGAGACCAATCTCCCACCCCACCGGCTCCGTCAGCAGGGGTAGCATGGGAGGCTTTGAAAGCCTTTTTGAGAGGCCACATAATTCGACACTCATCATTCAGAAAGAAGGAAAACAATGCTAAGCTCCAGGAGCTTGAAAAACAGATCATAACTGCAAAATCAAACTTTAAAAAAATATGTCCTCTGAAAATCTTACCAGGTTGACTAGACTAAAATATGAGTTTAATTCAATTATGACCCAGAGGGCAGAATTCTCTCTCTTTTGGGCAGGGCAGAAATACTTTGAGGAGGGTGACAAGGCTGGTAGACTACTTGTCAGGTACATTAAACAAAAAGAAGCAATGAGTACTATTCCTGCTATTAGGAGGGACAATGGGTCTGTCCTGACTGATCCCAAGGAGATTAATGCAGCTTTTAGAGACTTTTATGTAAAACTTTACACTTCGGAGTCGAGGGGGGACGGGAAAGTGTTTTCTGTCAACTCTTGATCTGCTGGTGTTGTCAGGGGACCAGCTTGAACGTCTTGAATCACCTGTTACTATTGAGGAGATAAGTGACATTATTAAACACCTTCCTTCAAGTAAAGCACCAGGCTTAGATGGCTGAGGAACTTGCACCATTACTCCTAGACACCTATAATGAAGCTCTCAAGAAGGGTAAACTCCCTCCCTCATTATCTGAGGCCATTATCACCCTTATCTTGAATGAAGGAAAAGACCCTTTAGACTGTAAACATTTTAGACCTATTAGACCGTCTGGACAAGGTAATAACCTCCTTGATCCATCCTGACCAGGTCGGCTTTATACGTTCGCGCTCCTCGGCTGACAACATCAGAAGACTTATTGATATTATGTGGGCCACTCAGGATAACACCTCTCCCATGGCTGCTATCTCGCTGGACGCCAAAAAGGCGTTTGACAGGGTGGAGTGGCATTATCTGCTCTCCACCCTGGAATGTTTCGGCTTCGGAAGTTCATAGCTTGGATTAGGCTCATATACACTCACCCCTCAGCATCAGTGCTTACAAACACCATTATCTCCCTCCCATTTGAACAGGAAAGAGGCACGAGGCAGGGAGACCCTCTCTCTCCTCTACTTTTTGCAGTTGCACTTGAACCGCTAGCGGTTGCTATACGTAGAGAACCTGCATTTCCAGGCATACAAATCGGTGACAAATGTCATAAATTGATGATGTATGTAGACGGTATCCTTTTGTTTGTCACAGATCCCGAACATTCTCTTGCATCACTATTTAAAATTATTGACAAGTTCTCATCCATTTCGGGTTATAAAGTCAACTGGACAAAATCTGAGGCTCTTCCTCTCACACCATATTGTCCCAAATCCCTCTTCCAGTCAGGCACCTTTGCCTGGCCTAAGAAAGGCACTAACTATCTCTGGTTAACATTCCCAACGAAATTGGCGGATCTGATCAAAGAAAATTTTGACCCCCTACTGGACAAACTGCGGGCTGATATAGAGCGGTGGTCTCCATTGTATCTCTCTACTGTATGTGGGGCAAGGTAAACATCATTAAAATGATTTGTGCCCCGAAATTCAACTACTTGCTACAGGTTCTCCCAGTCCAAATTCCTTTGTGCTATTTCAAACAATTTGATCAACTTTGTAATACATTTTTATGGAATAACAAACGTCCCAGGATGAACCTGCGAAAGCTGCAGAGGCCAGTGGACAGAGGAGGATTAGGTGTGCCCAACTTGCTCTTTTACCATTATGCGTTCACCATTAGGCATATGGCACGGTGGTCTTTACCCCCTGAGAGAGCCCCCCGTGGTTCCACCTCGAAAGTGTGGTGTCCTCCCCTCTCACACCCATAGCATACATCACAGCTAAATTAGCCCAACAGAATCAGTCACATCCCATTTTGTCCCACATTCAGTGGGTCTGGAAGAGAGTAGATAAGATCTTTAAATTTGATCCGTATCTGCACCAGTCTGCCGGGATCTGGCAAAATCCCAAGCTCTGTATAAATAAATCTCCCTTCCTTTGGAAGCTCTGGTTGCAAAAAGGGATTAGGGTGCTCGGAGACTTGTACCATGATGGGACATTAAAATCTTTTGAGGCACTTAGACAGGAATTTGACTTACCACGTAATCAACAATGGAAGTATTTTCAGTTAAGACACCTCCTGGTGCAGGTCTTCAGCTCCCCTTCATTAGTTCCACCGAGCGGTGACATATTAGAGAAGGTCCTAACAATTTATGGGCGCGGCCATGAAGCCTCTGCTTTCTACGCAATGATCCTTACGGCCTTGGACTCTAATATATTGTCTCTTAAAATGACATGGGAAACTGACCTAAAGGTGTCATTCACAGATGCAGAATGGGGCAGAATTCTTAGAAATGGGAAAAAAATGTCAAGGGAACTGCGAACGCGACTTATCCAATTCAAAATACTGAATAGAATCTGTTGGACACCATCCAGGCTACATAAGGTTGGTTTGGTTGATAACTCGGAATGCTGGAGGTGTCGGGACAAAAATGGTACCCTAGTACACATGCTCTGAAGTTGCCCAAAAAGCCTGAATTTTTGGGCAACTTCAGAGCATGTGTACTAGGGTACCATTTTTGTCTCTATTTTCTCTATGACTCTATGACAACATCAGAAGACTTATTGATATTATGTGAATAAGACTTATTGAATTTCGGGGCACAAATCATTTTAATGATGTTTACCTTGCCCCACATACAGTAGAGAGATACAATGGAGACCACCGCTCTATATCAGCCCGCAGTTTGTCCAGTAGGGGGTCAAAATTTTCTTTGATCAGATCCGCCAATTTCGTTGGGAATGTTAACCAGAGATAGTTAGTGCCTTTCTTAGGCCAGGCAAAGGTGCCTGACTGGAAGAGGGATTTGGGACAATATGGTGTGAGAGGAAGAGCCTCAGATTTTGTCCAGTTGACTTTATAACCCGAAATGGATGAGAACTTGTCAATAATTTTAAATAGTGATGCAAGAGAATGTTCGGGATCTGTGACAAACAAAAGGATACCGTCTACATACATCATCAATTTATGACATTTGTCACCGATTTGTATGCCTGGAAATGCAGGTTCTCTACGTATAGCAACCGCTAGCGGTTCAAGTGCAACTGCAAAAAGTAGAGGAGAGAGAGGGTCTCCCTGCCTCGTGCCTCTTTCCTGTTCAAATGGGAGGGAGATAATGGTGTTTGTAAGCACTGATGCTGAGGGGTGAGTGTATATGAGCCTAATCCAAGCTATGAACTTCCGAAGCCGAAACATTCCAGGGTGGAGAGCAGATAATGCCACTCCACCCTGTCAAACGCCTTTTTGGCGTCCAGCGAGATAGCAGCCATGGGAGAGGTGTTATCCTGAGTGGCCCACATAATATCAATAAGTCTTCTGATGTTGTCATAGAGTCATAGAGAAAATTGAGACATAAACTCTACATAGAGTCATAGAGAAAATTGTCAATCAGAATATCCCGTTCACCCCTAGTTTGTTTATTTTGGGGGACCCCTCTGCATTAAGTGATCTGACCCCTCCACTCTCTAACTGGACTGTCCTTATGTTAGGCCGGAAACTTCTGGTCAAAGAATGGAAAGCCCCCTCTGCACCTGCACTGGATTTGTGGTGCGCTGCTCTGGGTCAGCTGGCTGCACTTGAACAACTGTCCTATAAGTTGCTTGATAAAGTGGAGGAGTATAACTTGAAATGGGGGAAGTATCATTCGTACACTTTGGGCATTTAATGGCGTTCTGGCTCATAAACAGCATTTAACTAGAAAACATGTTTGATGGATACATTTTGATAGAATACTGTACCTACATATAGGCAAGGTTGTAAACTCAAGGGCTTTGTGCATCACTGTCATCTGTTTTTTTTTTTGTTTTTTTTTATAATTTTCTAATATGTACACTTAGTATAGTTTTTGTCTATGGTCGCGTCATGTCTTCCTTTCATTCTATTTTGTTGTATGTGTACTGCTTCTTTTTTTCTGACGGATTTGTGTGTGTTTAAATGTTTTGAAAAACCAATAAACTGTTAATCATAAAAAGAAACGCTGCTGTCAATTAACAATCGTGGGAGGGGCGTCCGACCGTGTGACGTCACGCGGTCAGACGGCTCGATTTGAGACGGGAAAGGTTCCTACTCTCCCAAGGTTCCTACCTCTCCCTTAAGACGGGACCAGGTGGTGAGCCTGCAAGCGCTGCCCCGGAGGAGGCAGACCCAGCCATGGCTTTTCTCTGTTCCTTCCGCCTTGCGGTTATTCAGGACAGAATGCAAAGCCTCAGGACCTCATCCAGCTCTTGTCTGTTAGGGAAACCAGCAGAAGGGAAGGCTGTTTTCATGCAGAGGTTGGCATTATCTTGGTGTGTTTTCCCAAGGTGCACCGTGCAAACCTGGGTAGTGAGCTCCTCCAAAGAAAGAGTGTTGGTCATTCCTGGGCGTTGGCACAGAGTGCCTCGCTGACAGATTTTTAAGAGCTGCGGGTTGGGAGACACCAGCACATTCGCTAGGAAAATAGCCTATGTGTCGAGCTGGTTGCTTTCCTTGGGCTCCCTTCACATGAAGCCATCTTCACTGTTTGCCCGGTTCGTAGTTTTGGCTTGCTGCACCATTCCCCTCCTATGGACTGGATACATGCGCCGTTCTTGCTCCAGTTGAGTTCCCCTTTTGCCGAACCCTGTTGAGTTCCTCCACACCCCTTCGGCGTTGGACGTGACCACTCGTATGCACTGGTGGAACTTGTGCTAGGCTGGGTCCATATGTTGTGATCCCTACGGTGATCCCATATGTGTATTCTTCCACGGTACGGCTCCCTGCGGCCAGCCCATGTCTTCTCTTGGCAGAGCACCCTGTTTTCAGCTGGAGCCACCATTCCATATGTTGTACTGCCCGGTAATTCGCTCAGTCAGTGTGTATTATTCACCACATGTTACCTCCCTAAGGGCAGGATGTGGCTTCCGCAGCGTATTCCTTCCAACGAAGGTTAACGCTTTCCCAGTGGTCTTGTGGAACAGCAGTGACTTCCCTGGCCTAAGCCCTGTCCTATCTCCGCCTCAATATGTGGGAGGATCAGGACACTTTTGTCTAGACACTGGAAGGTGGCAGCACTAATGGCGTTTTAATAGGGATCCCAATCAGTCGTCACGTCGACTAAGTCGAACGTGAGTGACTGAAAGGGAACGTCTCGGTTACATATGTAACCCTCGTTCCCTGAAGGAGGGAACGGAGACGTAGTCCCATTGCCACTATTGCTGGACCACCGCTGACTCCGGGCTCTGCTCGGCTCCTCAGCGAAAAACAAGTGGTGCGTGCATCCACTTCCGTATTTATACCCGCGCTGCGGGGTGGAGCGTGGATGCAAAGCTTGCACACATGAACTATACCTGTGGTTATGACACAGAATGATTCAGGAAAAAATAAAAAATAAAGCAAAAAAAAATTAATAAAATAAAAGCTCTAGCCCTTGTATGGTGTTCGGGTCTGTTGGACCCGTTTTCATTTTTTATCAAAAGAAAAATGATACAATTAATTATTTTTTCAAACTGAGACTCATTGGCCTTGGCTCATTTTCTGTGAGGAATATATATCAGAACACATTTTCAATGAAAACACACTGTACACCCCCCCTACACATTTATATTACACACAGGATGTTCGGGTCCACTGGACCCGGGGCTAATAAAAGTGTGGAAATTGTAGGTCCTGTGTACCTTTACTCTGTCCTCCTCCTGTCAGGGCCTGCTGTTAGTGTGTGTATGTTCTTGTATATGATTTATGAGGACACAAATATGTATAATGACAGGGGTATTACAACGTAAACATGGTTTATGACGGTTTATGACGTGTTGTGTGTGTGTGTGTGTTGTGGGTGTGTGTGTGTATGTGTGTGCATGAGTGTATGTGTGCGTGCGTGTGAGAGAGAGATTGTGTGTAAGTGTGAAAGAGTGCAAGAGTGAGTTTTGTGCTTCTACTCCTGCCATTCCCACACAAGGTTGCAATTCTTAAATGTGATCTAACAAAGGTAAAGAGAAAATATTGACCATATATGCTGTTTATATTGCTTGTAATTGGGATGAAGTAAACATCTGTTGAGTATTTTAACATAACATTTTTGATTGTGTTGAATTAAAAACCCAAAAATGCAGCGGGTCCACCAGACCCACGAACACTGGCTGAGTAACAAAAATATGAACACCACACAAGGGTTAGTATAGTTTATTTGCAGATACATGGTTTGCTATATTTTTATATAATTCAAGGAAAACCATAAATCTTTACAGTAAGTGTGACACAAGTCTCCAAAGATGTCCACATATTTTCCATCAAACTGTGAGCCTCTATTTTAGTTTCTCTTCAGTTCACCAGAATGAGTGTTTTATCGTCTTGTAGCACCATAATGAATGTCTTGCCTGAAGCTAGTGTTTTTTTTTCGTTTTTTTTTTCTGGTCTTCCAATGGACAAAGGGGTAGAATGAAGAATGTACCCTTCCTCACAAAGGACTCACAGAAACAAAGAGTAAGAATCCAAACGACTGCTTTAACACCAGGACCCTAAGACCTCAATTTTCAGTTACAGTGCATCAAAAATGAAATTTAAATTTAGACTTTTACTAATGGTTATGTTCTGTTTAACTTCTTTCGCACATCCTAATCTGATATGAATATTTATATGAATTGTTTATTATAAGGGGCCTGCTATTCACTAAAATGTCAGACAACGAATCATACCTGTGGCTAACATTAGTCAAGCACTAATCCTATGGAAAAGTGCACCAAAACAAGACAAGTGTGCCAAGACAATACAGTGATATGAAATGAGCTAAATATCAAGTGAAATTTCTACCATAGTCAAGACAGACAGTTAGACGGTCATTAGAAGTGAAATCAATTCTTTTAGGGTCTTTGGTCAATCTTTGTCCATCACATAGAATATCATGGGATATTTTTATATCTGCTGAGCTTATTTAAACTCGCCCTGGACAACCCTCGGCATTCACGGGAAGCATAAGCAACTGACACATGATTTATAATTGGCTGAACATCACTTCCCATAGAGCTGCTATTTGCATATTTCCCAGCACTCTTGTCAAAGTGGCAGAGTTTTATGTGCCTTAACATATTTAGCAGCCTGTGGTGTTGACAACTTGAGGTGTTGCTGCAGCTTTAAATATCACACATGCTGTTGGAGTAAGATCAATCCTTTGAGAGCCGTTGGACAAATCTCTTTTCATCACAGTTGAGAGTAGGTTTAGTGTGACACTCATTTCATCGGCCACCAATGGCTTATCAAGCTTACCTACAGAATATAACCCATGATGGCCATTTGTCCTTATCACAATCCACAATCTAACTGAACGATTTCTCAAAGTCAAGCCACATGCTTTATTGTAACTTCTCTCCTGTTTTCTCTAATTTCTCTAAATTTCCAATTTAGACTTTTTAAAGTACCAACTGTTTGATATTTGCATCGCCATTTTCAAATTGAGCTCCACAAATACGCAATTCTTTTTTTTTTTTTTTAATTTTTTTTTACAACCTTGCGTCATCAGATTGTGGATGGGACTAACAGAAACGGAGATATATTTATATTTAACGTTATATTTAACGTTTCATTTTGACAAGCATTATACCTATAGGGAGAGGGGAAACTAGGAAATCATCTGCAATGTATGGTAACCATGTAAACTTGCATTTAATCATTCTTTTAACTAAATAAATAAATTTATAGTGTAATAAGACATTTATTATAATTATTATTGTTTATTAAATTATTTCATACATATATTTGGAAAATGACCAACTTTTGATTGGGTGGGCCACAATTCAAATCCCATCCCTAGCTTCACCACTGTTGTGATTCGTGAAGGTGGAAAAAATGAAGTTCTTTGATTTCTTGTATAAAGATTTAAATGCAAAATAAAAGGCATGAGAGTCAGCTGTTTTTGTCAGTTGTAAATTTTAATTAAAAATATTTGTGATTTTAACATGTTTAAATGTTTTGCCACTTGCACAACTTAATATATAAATGTGTATAGAAGTAATGAATTGCATAATATGTTGTTTGCATAATATGTTGTCTATGAAATATTGTATAACTGTACTGTGTATACAATGAGAATCACATCAAATGTTGTATGTGGTATACTACATGAACAGTTGCACACTGCAAATGCATGTGAAAGTACAATGAGCACAGGCTGCTTTTCCACCGCATATGTACTGCATATGCACTGCAAACAGAGTATGTGTGAACCTGTTGTAACAGTGTCAGTATATTGAATCTGTGCATTATGTCTGAAAGTAAAAGCAGCCTAATATTCCTGCTGCTATCTGTGTTTTTAATGTTAATCAAACAACTAAAGACTCACTGCCAAAAAAAAAAAAAAATCACTTAATGCTCTTGACTGAATAACTTTTGTAACTTTAATAAGGATTCATCTATATTTAATTTATACAGTGAGTACTATGCGGTGTTATTTTACATTCAGTTACTTTATTCAATGTCTTTAATCTACCGAAGCAGTTTATTTCAATTGTATCTTTGTTCAATTGTGTTTATTTGTGCTATTGCTTGTAGTTTGATTATTTGTTCTTATTTTATTACAGACTGTTTAATTATATTTAATAGTGTTTAAAATTTATATTCTATATTTATATAAAAAAAAATCATTTCAATTTGTCATTCTATGTAACATGTCTGGTGAGTAAAATAAATTTTACTAGCCAATGGCGACTCGAGCTTCAGTTTGTCCATATGGGGTTGCAAGATAAACATTTACAGGACTGAAGTAACTACTTGATTATCTGTACATCTTTCATACAACATAAATACATAAATAAACAAATTGTTAAAATCAAATCAAATATGATACATCAGTCTTTTTGAGAAATTTTTTGTAAATTGTATATCTCTCATCATCGTATTGCATTGCATTTGCCCCCCACAATAAAAAAAAAAACTACAGAGCTTTGATCAGAAAAGAATGTAAATATCATTATTATTAAAATGATACTATTGAGGAATATATATAATAGGTCCAAATTATCCTAAAACATTTATATTAGCCATACTGTTACGGAATGTTGCCAAGGAGTACTCACGAAGACAAGGAATAATACAAAGAGATAGACTTTAATAATAAATTCTCAGAATAGTAGGAATCAACAACATAGACATGTTTGGTTCTCATTAGACACAAAGGGAGAAGGCTTATAAGCATGGATGAAACAAAGGAAACTAATGAGATAATTGAAGGATGACAGGTGAAGGAAATGACTAATTAAGACAACTCAGGAAAACTAAGTCACATGACTAAACCAAAACAACAAAAACAATGAAACATAGGAGACAGACCATAACACATACTCAACAAAACACACATATGCATTCTTTTTTCTGTCTAAAAGTTCAATAAACTGTTAAATAAAATAAAAAAAATCTTGATTTTGTTATTTGTCAGGCTTTACAGGGTTAAATACAGACAATAAATGCACACTTTTTGCAATTAAAGGCTATGTAAAAATGAGATATCGTATTGCACCAATATTGAGACATCCTTTACATTGGGCAATGATACATAGATTAGTAAGCAAGTTATTTGTTTTAGTGCAAATAAACTGTGGCAGGAAAAACATATGTAGGGATGCAGTAAAGGCGGGCATACACTGTGCGATTTTTGTCCGATTTTGAGCCGAATTCTGACTTGTGCGACTCTTTTTCGAGTCGGGCCGATTTTCAGCTTTGTCGTGCATCGTTTGTCGTGCAGTGTTCGTGCAGTGTAAAGGGGGAAACGAGAGGCGATTAACCTTTCCCGACCGGCAATCGGATGGTCGGATGAATTTCTGGCATGTTAGAAATTTTGGTCGCTCCTCGTGACTATATCGCACAGTTGAAGCAGAGCTACGAACCGATTGCCCTAAACTCAGTGTTTTTTCCCTCACTGCGCCTGCGCGAAAACTTCTCTCTGGGCCTCGTAGTGTTTTTGCGCTGCGCGTCTGTGTTGCACGTCATCACGCATCACACACATGACCCGCTTCGGCCAATTGTGAGCCTACGTGGTGACATGTAACACAGACGCGCTACGCAAAAACACTACGTGAACCAACTAGAGGCCCAGAGAGAAGGAAATGAATAGTGGAATAAAGTCGTTATTTTTGTTTGTTTTTGCGCACAAAAAGTATTCTCGTCGCTTGATAAACTTAAGATTGAGCCACTGTAGTCACTTGGACTATATTAACGATCTCTTTAATAACTTTTCTGGGCCAGCAAGTTTCGGTCCCTCTGAAAGCCTATGGAGGAGTGAGACAACTCTCAGATTTAATCAAAAATATCTTAATTTATGTTCCGAAGATGAACGAAGGTCTTACGCGGTTGGAACAACATGAGGGTGAGTAATTACTGACAGAATTTTCATTTTTGGGTGAACTAACCCTTTAAGATGCCCCCAAGGATAAGATCCCTCCTGCATCTATTTGACCATGTCATTCTCTGGCCTAACATCTTAATACATTTACTGACAATTTATGCACTTATTAATCATGACTTTTCAATTAATCTGAACATCAACATTCGTGAGCATTATTCCATTTATTCAATAGATTTGATGAAAAATTATCAATTTGATATAATGATCTGTGAATTTATTTGGTTGGATATAAGAAGTAATTCATTTTGATTCATACAGTAACAAATGCTTTTTTATTTTAAAGTGAAAAGTTAAAGTGAGACCCTTGGGGTAAGATACCCATTTCAGTATTGATCATTCATTATTATTTAGTTGTTTAGTATCGTAATTTAATAATTGTTATTTAATAGTTCTGTGACATAGATGTAGGTCTACAATTTGAAAACATTATTCATTATTAGAATTATTCTGTAATTGTAATTAAGATGCATCTCTATGATTGGGATTCTGTTGACAGTTATTTGTCTCTCATTATTCAATTATTAAACTAAATTGTCAAAATGCATACATTTTCACTATTTTATTAAATTAATTACATTTTTTTCCCCAATCTTAATAAACACTTTCACAAATAAATTGTTAAAAAATGATACAAGTATATCATCATAGTTTATCTTACCTCAGAAATGCTTTTCAATTTTCTACTATAACAACTCAATTATCAAATGTTTCCTCTGTAATAACATGTCGGATGACGTCTCATCCTGAATATGCTTAAGTTGTATGTAATAATCAATGTAGTAGAAATGCACACTGTTCTAATTATCTAATTAACTATTTTAATTATCTTATTTTACACTAATATGTTATTTCATATTGTCAGCAACATGCAGCACATAAAAGTCATTACATACTTCACTGTTATGATTCCCATCTCGTGTTACCCTGTCTTGCCTTTAATTGACTTTAAAGTTTGAAGTGTATTTTGGTTTCTGTTGTTGACTTTGTGATTAGTTGCTGTGTTTGCCTTGTTTCCTTTCTCCTTGTTAGTTTCTATAGTTACCCTCGTTAGTTACCATAGCAACTAATCACTCACACCTGTTCCTTGTTCCTGCCCTTATTCCCTTGTATGTTTACGTGACAATGATGTACTAAAAATGTAAATGTTTTTCAGCTGCGTTTTTCACGTACAGAAGTCAACATTGCAAAAATCCCCATTCAGTTCACACAGATTCGTGAAAACAATTGTAGTTGGCGATGTCACTTTTGTAAAGAAAAACTATATATGCACCTATAGACTGAACACGATATATGCACGCTTGATGTCACCATTTTCACAAATTCACGTATTTGTAGTTTACCCGGAGACAATATAACGGTTTCGTTTTCAAAAGCACGCACTTTGCGTTTTCAGGCCCCCAAAAATGCCATTGACGTGTAAATGAATGGCCAAAACGCAAAAAAAGTGTTCCACTTTTAGTTGAAAATGGTGTTGTGTAAATGGTCCCTTAGTTTGGTGTTGTCCTCTATGGATGTTTCATGCACGTTTATTTTCATTATTTTTTTATTTATTTTTTTCTGTGTCTGGAATACCTTGTTGTCTTCCTGGTTCCCTTTCAAGGGAACTCGCGCTGCGTCAAGCGCTGCGGGAACGCTCCTGCGTGATTGCGTCATGAAGCACTCGTGAAATCAGTCCAATGGCGTGACGGGACGTCATAGGCGGGTGACGTCATTGACCAGGAAACTATAAAGCACCCCTGAACCAAACAATGTCAGCTTCTGTGTCTTCACAAGCGCTCAATGTGAAATCGTATTGTCTATTTGATGTGTGTTTGTCTCTCTCTATATATATATATTATGGAAAAGCAGCAGTTTAAGCAGTGTGTCACTCCCTGCCCTCGTTTCATCACGGGTGGGGATACACACGAGCTTTGTGTGATGTGTTTAGGACCGGAACATGCCCAGTCGGCTCTCGAGGGGGCTGGCTGTAAGCATTGTGAAAAGTTGGCAATAAAAACTCTCCGGTCTCGCCGAGCGCTCTTCGAGGAGGGCGCTTTGGCTCGCGTTCCCCAGGGCTCGGGTCCCGCTGCTGCCGAGGCACGGCGGAGACGCTCGTCCTGGGGTTCGCAGATGGATTTAACGGCGGGGTTTGAGACGGGTGATCCCCTATCTCTTCCTTTAACCGTTGAATCCGACGCTTCAGTTTGCGAGTCAGAAGCACGCGCTGCGGTTTCTTCTGCTCGCGCTGAAGCGCAGGTGCAACAGCATTCCAGTTCTGAGGAGCTGGATGTTGTGAGCCTGGGTGAAAATGAAGAATTTACACAATCACACACAATTACACACACACAAGAGGAGCTTTTGGAGGTTATCACTCGTGCTGTTGCTAGATTAAAGCTGGACTGGCCAGCCGGTGAGCAGGAATTAAGTCAAACAAAAAGCAAATTAGATGAACGATTTTTGCCAGCTAGATCTCAACCTCCAAAGCGGGGCTTGCCGTTCTTTCCTGACCTCCATACTGAGGTGTCGAAGTCATGGATTAGACCGGCATCATTCAGAGTTTTTAACCCAGCGACTACTGAATATTCGAATATAGTAGGGTTAAAGAAACATGGTTATGCGGCGATGCCTCAGGTGGAAGAGACGCTTGCGAGCTATCTCTCCCCTGAGTCTGCATCATCGCTGAAAGCCCCGCAGCTGCCCACTAAACCAGTGAGAACGACATCAGCTTTAGTGGGTAGGGCATACTCAGCAGCAGGTCAGGCAGCCGCTAGCTTACACACTATGGCTGTCCTGCAAGCATATCAAGCTGATCTATTAAAAGACATAGACGATGAATGTGAGGAAGTGGGGAGGGAAACGATCGCGGAGATCAGGAGGGCAGCTGATCTGTCTCTTCGGGCCACCAGAGAAGCGGCAAAATCTATCGGCCGCTCTATGGCAGCAATGGTGGCCACGGAGAGGCATCTCTGGTTAAATTTATCTGACATCAAGGAAAGAGATAAAACGTTTCTGTTAGATGCTCCTGTCTCCCCTACCGGTCTGTTTGGTGATTCAGTGAATTCGGTTGTAGAACGATTTCAAGAAGCGAAAAAGCAGGCAGCCGCATTTTCAAAGTTTCTTCCCCGAAAAGTCTATGTCTCTGGGGCTGCTGGGCGGGAGCAGCCCCAGTCGAGTATGTCCTCCTCTCACAGAGCTCAGCAGAAGGTGAGCGTGGCTGCCCGTGCTCCCCCACAGAGAGACTGGGGACCGGGACAGCGCGCTCAGCCAAGGTCTTCCCGAGGTAAAGCAGATCTGAGGACTGTTATTATCTCCAGGAAGGCCTCGGCGAAGAAGTCCTGACGCCAAGGACGTCAGGATTTCGATGGCAGTCCCCTCCGAGGGGAGTCGGTGTGTCGAGGCACCCGTTTCCTCTCGGTGCCATCAGGGGGCCGTGTTGCCAACCCTGCCACCTCCGGTGTTTCAGGGCGCAGCGGTCCTCAGCGAGTACTCATCTCTATGTCCGCCCGGAAACGTAGCGGCATGGGGAAGCTCGCACCCTCTGAGGAGGGTTCAAAGTGGGTCAGTTCGGTTGCTTCCTGCCGGTGCGCCGTTTCAGGTCATCGAGCTGGCCGCTCAAAAAACACCAGAGACCAGCCTCGAGAGGCTGGTTCCCTTAGTAGAGTATCTGGCAGCGTGGAAACTTCTGCCAAATGTCTCAGATTGGGTCCTGCGTACAGTGGAAAAAGGGTACAGAATTCAGTTCGGGTCATGCCCGCCCAGGTTCAGTGGAGTAGTACACACGGTAGTAAACTCCGAGCAGGCTCTGGTGATGGAAGGAGAAGTACAGACGCTTTTGCAAAAAGAGGCTATAGAGAGGGTTCCTCCCCACAGCAGAGAGTCGGGGTTTTACAGCCCGTACTTCATAGTTCCAAAGAAGGGTGGAGGGCTGCGGCCCATTCTAGATTTGCGCCAACTAAATCGGGCAGTCAAGAAATTAAAATTTAAAATGCTCACGTTGAAGCAGATTGTGTGTCAGATCAGGTCCGAGGACTGGTGTGTCACGATAGACCTAAAAGACGCATATTTTCACGTCTCCATCCTTCCGCAACACAGGAAGTTCCTCAGGTTCGCTTTCGGGGGCGAAGCGTACCAGTATCGGGTTCTTCCGTTTGGCCTAGCACTGTCACCCCGCACGTTCACGAAGTGCGTGGATGCAGCTCTGGCTCCCTTGAGACTCCAGGGCATCCGCGTGCTGAATTATATAGACGACTGGCTCATTCTGGCGCAGTCAGAACTTCAGGCGGCCCAGTATCGAGATGCTGTGCTAGCCCATATGAAAACGTTGGGGTTAAGGCTAAATGCAAAGAAAAGCGTGTTAGTTCCACAACAGAATACCACTTTTCTGGGCGTAGTATGGGACACAAAGACCATGAGAGCCCGTTTGGCGCCCGCCAGGATAAAAACGATCCTGGAAGCCGTGCGCAGGATAAGACTAGGCCAGTCACTCACTGTAGTACAGTTTCAGAGAATCTTGGGTTTGATGGCAGCAGCATCCAACGTGATTCCTTTTGGCCTGGTGTACATGAGACCCTTACAGTGGTGGCTCAAGACCAGGGGGTTCTCCCCGAGGGGAAATCCGTTCCGCATGATCAAGGTCACGCGGCGATGCCTACGTGCCTTAGTTATATGGAAAGATCCTTGGTTCTTGTCCCAGGGTCCGGTGTTGGGAGCTCCTTGTCGTCGCTTAACGCTAACGACGGATGCTTCCCTCACCGGGTGGGGGGCGACCATGAGTGGTCGCTCGGCTAGGGGTCTGTGGAGCGACCATCATCTTTCCTGGCACATAAACCAGCTGGAGATGATGGCCGTGTTTCTGGCGCTCAGACACTTTCTCCCAGACCTCAGGGGCCACCATGTGTTGGTTCGCACGGACAACACAGCGGTGGTCTCCTATATAAATCGCCAGGGGGGTTTACGATCTCGCCGGCTTTGGAAACTGGCACATCGAGTTCTGATTTGGGCCCAGGGGAAGTTGTTATCAGTTCGAGCATTGTATATTCCGGGTTACATGAACAAGACGGCAGACTCTCTGTCGAGACAGGGAGTGGTGCCGGGGGAATGGAGACTTCACCCCGAGGTGGTGGAGCTCATTTGGAGTCGATTCGGACAAGCTCAGGTGGATCTGTTTGCGTCTCAAGAGACAACGCACTGTCCCCTATATTATTCCCTCACACACCCAGCCCCAATGGGGTTGGATGCCATGGTACAGACGTGGCCGAGGCTACGTCTGTATGCCTTTCCCCCCCTGGCGTTACTGCCAGGAGTTCTGGAGAGAGTTCGCCGGGACGGGGTTCAGCTCTTATTGATAGCCCCGTTCTGGCCGGGCCGAGTGTGGCTGTCGGACATTGTGTCCCTTCTCGAGGGTCCTCCATGGGAAATCCCGGTCAGGAGGGACCTTCTCTCTCAAGCGGCGGGGTCAGTGTTGCACCCGCGTCCGGAGCTGTGGAGACTGTGGGCTTGGCCTCTGAGGGGGATCAGCTCATAGGCTCAGGTCTTTCTACTGAGGTAGTAGAGACCATGTTGCAATCCAGAGCTCCTTCCACGAGGAGGCTCTATGCCCTAAAATGGAGAGTTTTTGTTGCCTGGTGTTCAGACCAGTCTGTGAATCCAGTTGACTGCCCAGTAGGTTCAGTGCTAGATTTTCTACAAGAAAAGTTCTCTTCGGGGTTGTCCCCCTCCACCTTGAAGGTATATGTGTCAGCTATATCTGTCTATCACGTTCCTCTAGAGGGTGCGTCAGTGGGGAGACACCCATGGGTAACTCGCTTCCTCCGTGGTACTTTGAGGCTGAGGCCTGCGGCACGCTCGAGGGTGCCGACTTGGGATTTGGCCATTGTATTAGAAGGCCTAGCTCAGGCCCCCTTTGAGCCTATTGAAGAGGTTCCGGAGAAGTTTCTCACATTAAAAACTTTGTTTCTTCTATCTATCTCTTCTCTTAAGAGGATCAGGGATTTACAAGCATTGTCAGTTGCTCCCTCGTGTCTTGAGTTTGCCCCTGGTATGGTGAAAGCGTTCCTGTTTCCAAAGGAAGCTTATGTGCCTAAGGTCCCCACTAATGTGGCGGGTCCAATAATGCTGCAGGCCTTTTCTCCGCCTCCGTTTCAAAACCAGGACCAGGAGAAATTAAACTTACTTTGCCCAGTGAGGGCTTTAGATGCGTATGTCCACAGAGCTGCCCTGTGGCCCTGTTATCAGGGGTTTCACTTCAAGAGGTATGTGATGCGGCAGGGTGGTCCTCTCCGCACACTTTTGTGAGGTTTTATAACCTGGATGTGGCTGCTACTCCGGGTTCTCGGGTGTTTGTAGTTTAATGTGCATTGCGATTTCACATATACAGGCACTTGAGGACTATGGCGACGTGGGTATTCAGTTCCCGCAGCGCTTGACGCAGCGCGAGTTCCCTTGAAAGGGAACGTCTCAGGTCACGTATGTAACCATGGTTCCCTGAGAGGGAACGAGACGCTGCGTCGCTTTGCCATACTCCCGGCATGCCTGTGACCAACTTGTTCGACCTATCAGAAGCTGACATTGTTTGGTTCAGGGGTGCTTTATAGTTTCCTGGTCAATGACGTCACCCGCCTATGACGTCCCGTCACGCCATTGGACTGATTTCACGAGTGCTTCATGACGCAATCACGCAGGAGCGTTCCCGCAGCGCTTGACGCAGCGTCTCGTTCCCTCTCAGGGAACCATGGTTACATACGTAACCTGAGACGATTTGTTGTGTTCTCTTCCTGGATTTACTTTTGTTGTTTTGTTTAAATAAATGTTATACTGCATTTGGATCCATCACTTAAAACAGCCACAATACACTCACTAAAGCAGGAGGTATTTTTAGCTATTTTGATTTATTTGGAATTATTTCAAGACAGCGACCTTATAAGGTGACTGGCATTGCATTAAATGACTGTTACAATGATGACTGCAGACACAATCACAGAAAAGAATACCTGAGGCCAACCAAAGTGAGTCATCAGTATTATCACAGGAGAATTGGTTAAAAAATTATAGTCTCAGCCCAAGGCGCCATGCCAACGGATCGGCCACAGACCAGCTGATGCATATTGCACACAAAAAAGGAAACTACTTTCCCAGGATGAGAAGCTTTAATCTAATTGGTTGTTTCTTTTGCATACAGATATTCAGATATTTGTCAGAGCCAGAGGCATCTAGTAGATAGTTAACCAGTATATACTACACATATACTTAATTTTTAAATAGGTCGAAATTCTCACTACATTCAAAATTTTTTCAGTGTATTCTGTACAACCATTTGCAAAGGCTGTTGTCCCATTATGTTAATGTCATTGTGGTATAACCTGAGGATTATCTCAGATAAACCTCTCATACCCCTTGTGAAAAAGAAGCGTACTTTAATTGTATTGAATGTGCACTTGTAGTGTGCCTAAGTTTTTAAAAAAGCTTTACTTGCAGATAGTATTAATCACTATCAGAAAAAAGGTACAAAAGCTGTCACTGGGAAGGTACACTTTGAAAAGGTACACCTAAAAAGTTCATATTAGTACCTCAAAGGTACTTATTGGTACCTAAATTATACATATTAGAACCTTTTGATAACACATTAGTTTAGAGTCCAATTCTCAAGATGTCGCTCACTAAAGCTTTTAATCAGGATTGCAGCGAATGGCTATATTCAAAACAATAACAAAAGCAGCATTCTCTACATGCTTTCTTCCATATCTGATAATTCAATGCATTAACCCCATAAATACCGAAAAAAAGGTAAGAGCAGCAAATCACAACTATTGACTTTGACTGCAGTGCTACAGTATAAATACTCACTACATATCAAACAATCTGTAACAGACAAAGCAATATTAGTGACACATGGTAAAAAACACTTGTGTGTTGCGACATTACTGTCGGATCCAAGTTGGCACTGTATCATTTTTTATTTTCAGTCTCTCTGAAAATCCTGTGTGGAACTGCGCCTTGTTTAAAAACAAATCCACAGTAAAATGAAACAGACAAACGAACAGTGTCTTACTGACGTGACCTGACATGGAACTTCGTTAAAAGAATAAATAAAGTTCATCCAGGCTTTCTGTTAGAATCACAAGGATGGCAATCCAAAGACTTTGTCCGCGACTTGGCAGCTTGGTTTCAATATAATCTGGTTTTGGACTAATGAGGAAGTTTTGAGTTCTGACACTAACAGGACATTTTTTATTGTACAATGACATCTTATATGTCAAAATATTAACGAAAATTAGATTTCTCAATTCATGACCCCTTTAATTCCAATCAACATGCAATTACGCGTCCGAAAACATTAAATTCATTTACTTAATTATGAACTGAATGTAAAGTATATCATATATGTAATAAGAACGTGTAAAAAATACCAAATATACATGTTGATTTCAAAATAATGATTTTGTCTCAATACACAGCTAATTGATCAATGGTTTCTGTACATATCAGTCAAATAGTCTCATCCTTTCCAAGTATACTATATAAGCTGCAATGTGAACCAGACTGTGTAGTTTATTTAAAGGTTTGGATGCAAATGCAATAAATTCCAAAACAACTTCTTTAAGACTAATACAGATATGCAGCTAACACATTCTGGTGTGACAGGGAGGAGAAGAGGAAAGAGATGAGCATGTCCTTTGGTGACAGCTTGCTGAAGGTGACTCTTGTTCTGATGGTCTCCAAACTCCCACCTGCAACAGATGCATAGAAAAGAGCAAATATAGCAGCGGAGAAAGGTGCGATATAATAGTCGTCTGAAAGTGACAGGAGCCTGGCTGTATGCAAATAGTGTGTGTATGTGGATGCACGAGAGACTGTGTGTGTGTGTGCCCTGTTTGTCTGCCATACTTTTTACACATCATTATTTCCAAGCTGTCATTCAGTATATGGCCGAAGGGAAAGAGGAACAGTTTTTTGCCTCCAGGGAATATGCCGAAGCTAGAGTCTCTCTGCATGAGTGTGTTAGAATAAACACCAGAGAACTCAATCACACTATTCCCTTGTGCCCTTCACTCTTTCCTAAACACCACAAAGTTCATATGCAGGTCACCAGTAGCTATTGGTTAAAGGTGAAACACAGACAGTTCGAACTGGGATGGTTGGAATACAGTCAGATATTGTTATCCCTTCTGAGCTTATCTTAATCTCATTCCTGGATAACTCTCAGAGAAACACTATAATCACAAGCAACCGGGACATCGGCTGAACATCACTGCCCATAGAGCTCTTATTTGCATATGTCTTAGTGCGCTTGTCAAACTGGCAAAGTATTTTTTTGCCTCAATGTATTTAGCTGCACGCGGTCTAGACAACTCGAGGTGTTGCTTGTAGTTTATGCGATCCGAGCCTGCAGTAAATAACTCCTTGCAGAGAGACATTTTGTACAAACACTGATTAAGAAAAAAGTTACGCTGTATATTTGACTATGCAAATCAGTTAGAGGCAAGAAACTTTTCATACTCATTATTCAGACTCACGTGTTTAGGTTTATGTTCAGAATTCCGAGGCATCTAATTCACACGTTAAAGATGTTTAAAGCATATGGATCAATGATACAACACTCTTTTTTTCTCCAGAGCTATCAATTTATTCAAACATAACTAAATAAATATTTCAACATAGGCTCAATGAAAAAAAAAAAAACATTAATCTTCCTGTATCTAGAAATCACTGCAGTTTCCAGCTGAAATGAACACTACAGTAGCAATAAAACACTAACAACTTTTCCTTTTCAAAGCAATTATGATTACAAGAGCAGATTGTTGATTATTAAAGGTCCTATATTGTCAAAACTGAAATTTCCTGGCTTTTTTCATGATAACAGAGGTCTAGGGGCTATGAAACTACCATATAAGTTTCAAAACAGTCAATCCACAGACAAATGCACACAGCCTGCATAAAGTAGCTGTGCCTTTTCTTAAGCCATTGTGACTTCCGTAAAAATTTGATGTCAGAACTACTCAGTCACCGCCTTCAGTCACCACCCCGAGCACTGCCCACCGTCAGGAAACTACATCATTGCACAGGCTTCCGATTCTGAACAACATTAATAATAGAGAACAGTGGCTAATGTTTATTTATTCGGAAACAGCAATTTAGTTCGACCTTAACCTTCTGTTCTGCACATTTCACAAGTGACTGCGTCTGTAACAAAGCTGAGAAATGCAGGCTAAGACGAGGATCTAAATGCAGGGTGATTTAATAAAGTAACACAAAACAGGGAACACAGAACTCGAAGAACAAAGGAACAAAACCAGGGGAATCATAGAGACAGAGGCAACCATTTCACGTACAAGACTTCGCAGGGAATGATGAGGTGAACCAGGCTTATATGGGGTGAACTAAACAATATAATGAGACACAGGTGAATGTGATAATCAGGGATGATGAGACCGGGCAGTGAATTATGGGAAATGTAGTTGTGAGTGAATAATAATAGTCTGATGTAGAGTGCCCTCAGGTTAGCCTAGAAATCTAGACGCACCCTAGCGGCAGCAAAATTTATTTTGCAGCCAGGGTAGTCTAGCAACTCTCCATTGACTTTCGAGCAGCAAAAACCTAAATTGGGTCAGGCCAATCACATCGTGTATAGAGTAGGCAGGGCGGGCTTAACATAATGACGACAGAATTGCGAAGGTTCCCTCCCTGCTAACGTTACTTGAAAACAAAGAATGGCTGCTGCTGCTGGAGAACAGTCTTTAGAATCGGCTTTGGCCAAGTCCTCAGCTTCGGCTCTGGAGGACTTGGAGTTAAGTTTTTTCTTTGAGAAAAGAGCAAAGAACGGCACTTAAGTCATTCTTAAAAAAAGGAAGATGTGTTCGTAGTTTTGCCGGCCAGATTCAAAAGTTGAATCTATCATCTAACGTTAGCTCCGCTGTTAGGAAAACGCTCTGGTTGGTTGAAGCGCTGTCCTATTGCGTGCAGAGGGAATTTGAAAGACAGCCGTTAATCCCGCCCCTCGGATTGAGCCGTGTCTATGGTGAGTTGCCAGACCTAACATCTTGATGTAGGTCTGGCTTGCCAGGCTACCCTCAGGTGGCTCTCAAGGGCACTCCAGCTGGTGACCGTTACGTTAACAGTCTCTGGATCGGCAGACGTGACGAGAACAGTCTCTGGCTCGGCAAACATGACGTGAAGAGACTCAGACTTGGCAGGGCTGACGTGAGGTGACTCAGACTTGGCAGACACGACGTGAAGAGACTCAGACTTGGCAGGGCTGACGTGAAGAGACTCAGACTTGGCAGGGCTGACGTGAAGAGACTCAGACTTGGCAGGCATGACGTGAGGTGACTCACACTTGGCAGGCATGACGTGAAGAGACTCAGGTTTGGCAGGCATGACGTGAAGCGACTCAGGTTTGGCAGGGCTGACATGAAGAGACTCAGACTTAGCAGGGCTGACGTGAGGTGACTCAGACTTGGCAGGCATGACGTGAAGAGACTCAGACTTGGCAGGGCTGACGTGAAGAGACTCAGACTTGGCAGGGCTGACGTGAGGTAACTCAGACTTGGCAGGCATGACGTGAGGTGACTCAGACTTGGCAGGCATGATGTGAAGAGACTCAGGTTTGGCAGGCATGACGTGAAGCGACTCAGGCTCGGCAGGGATGACGTGAAGCAGCTCAGGCTCGGCAGGACTGACGTGAAGAAACTCTGGCAAACCGCATCATCTCACATCATGATCATACCTGTCAACACTCCCGTTTTTCCCAGGAGTCTCCCGTATTTCACACCCATCTCCCGCTCCCCTGGGAAACTCCCGTAATTTGTATGGCCCAAACCTTGTTATGTGAATAATCAATCACATCAATATAATAGGCTTGCAAAATCTGCGCAGAACCAATCACCGGGTGGTCATCCACTCCTCACTGCAGTCGTAGACCTTATGTAGCCCCGTCCCTTTTCAGCGCTGCGCTTGTTGTCTTTTGTATTCCGGTCTGTATTTTCACCGTGATCTTGCGTATTTATGAATGAACGGCTCGTTTTAAAATCTTCCCGGTCTACTGACATTTGTTAAGACATCTGCTTTAAACATTACAATCCTCATGATAACTTTCATTAACTTTACATTAAGTAAATCCACTTCAAAAGCTAATTACTCTTGGACAGCAATGCCATAGAAATATACAGAGCGACCGCAAAAACGGAAGTTCAAAGACAATATTCTAAAGATGGCTGTGCCCTTATTTCTCTGGCGCATAAGGTCTATACTCTCGCATACATTTCAGGCGAGGCGCATCTCAAACAAACCTATTATTCCGAGGTTGTCCAGTTGCCAGATCTTGTATGAAACGCATCTGTAGCGTCTGGACCAATCGGACACACACAAATTATTAATTTATTTAATGAATAATCCAGCAAACTCACTGTGAAACTTTCACCAAAAACTAACATCCCAAATGAAGCTAACACACTGGCAGGACGGTGTCTTGTTACAGGGAACACAGAGAGTTTTTACGATCGAAAGGAATGTGGCCGCATGTGCAAGAGAGAGACAATGGGAAGAAACAATCTTCCATGCAGACTTCGCTGCATTAATCAGAGACGAACTGAGCTAGAAATGAACGTGCATCCCAGAGACTGTGTGAATGAGTGTGATGTTTTGTGTCCTATTATGTATACACCATGGTATGTATTTTATTATACAACCAACGGTCAATGTAACCTTACCTGTTTCATGTCTCCTATCTAATTAATCCTCATTTGATGACTCACGCTTTGATGTACATCACCTTCTCTTAGAATGCAGTGTGGATTTGTTATATCTATCTGAGTATTAATTAACAGAAAAGAGGTAAGGCAGATTTGAGATAGCGTCATAAATCTTCACCACAGAGGAAACTCCCACCAGACAGTCCACCCTTCTCATTGGTACAGCAAACCCAGAGAGGGGTGGCCATTCTCAGGCTTTATTAGAGACGGACCACAGTGACCGCCCTCTCTTCTCAGCGATTCTCATCCGACAACAACGCAGTTTCTGCTGCTCCCTGGGCCCAACAGGCCTGAGCAATGCCTGCCATGCTTTCATACTTCCAAAAGGGAGTCAGACTTTTCTTCAATCCAGAAAACAACTGCAACTTTACCATCACTGACGCAACGATCCACTCCTGGTCTTCTCGGTACTTGGGGACGCCGCGCCGTCCAGCGTGCCCTCAGCAGGCCAGGGCAGCAGGCTTTGACTCACAACAGCCATGTGCTCGAAGCCACCATGCTCTTCTTCAATGCCACAGACCCATCAACGAATTCAATCTTCAACCACTTCAAGAATTGTCCACGATTGCAACTGCCATGCAAGTATACTTTAATGAGGTGTTCTGAAGATAAGCTTATGGTTCTTTTCAATGTTAAATAGATCTTTTCCATATTTCTATTTCCTGCTTCCGGTTCCACATCACTCACCCCTTTACCTATGCATTTATGGATGAATGTATGTATGTTTGTTTGTTTGTTTAGTTTAGTTATGTTTGTGATTTAGTTAATAAAACTTGTGCACAATTATGCATTTGGTTTCTGATCCTCTGTTTGAATACAAAGTCCCTTTTACGATCTTGATCCAATTACATGCTCTAATTGCTGTACACGATAAGGAATAATTAATGTTCAGTGACTCTGAAAGATACACTTTTCTTAGAATAAATGAATAATCGAAGAGTTCGTTGGAACTGATTAATTGATTGTAATATTAATTTGGCTTACCTCAAAGTTAATCTAATTAACTGACCCAAATATTAATAATTAATCATAATTGGTAAATATGGATTATTATTAATATTTCCCCTTTGAGCTAATATCATTACACATCCTACTCACATAATACATATCATACAATTTTCAACCCATTTGTGAGCTCCTCAACCTGGCAACCTACAACCCAGTTGCGTTGTTGATATCTGGCGCAGGTAGACGGGGGAATTATTTAATTTATTTATTTAATAAATTAATTTAATTTCTTATCTCTAAAATAGAATTCAGCTTCATAAAAGTAAGTTAATCTGTCTCAGGGCCAGCCCACTGCATGGGTGGAAAGAGCGTAGGTTTGATTTTGAAATTGGTGGGGATAGGGACATCCCCAGGGCCCGGTTTTTCAAAAGTAATCCACTAGGATTTTGGATAACGGATTGGATCAAATCTTGAAAATGGGTTTTTCAAAAGAAAAAACGGATTACATAATCGAATTAGATCACGTAATCCAATCTTGGTTTTGATCCGGATCAAACCTTTAGTTTGGGTTTTTCTGAACTTTTTTGTAGGATTTGGATCACTTTGATCCAAAAAATCTGGATTAAACTGATCCCATCAGAAGGGTGGATTCAGCGTGGATTTCATGCCCAAAATGTAATGAAAACTTTAAAAATGTATCAAATAATACTATATTTGGATCATGCAGTATCTTACAAGATATCCTATTTATTCATAAGGTTTTAATTTTATTTGTTCATCCGTCAGGCTACAGTGATTAGGTAGGCTTTAACGTATTCAGCCTTTCAGTATAGGCCTACAGCAAAGTAGAAAGAGTTTGGCCTCATAAAATAATCCCCCTGCTGTCAAAAAAGCTGTCAAAATTGACCAAAAACAATAAATTTTATTCTGTCACTAATTGATATATATATTCATCACAATCGAAAATATTTTTGTTTTTAGAATATTTATTAGTGATGCATGCAATGATTACAGAATAACCAAAAAAATGCAAAGAATGGCAATTTGAAATCCAAAACAAATCCAAATCAGAAATAGTGTCTAACTATTGCGTCCCTTGTTGCACGTCCTGTTTGCTCGTTCTGGCAGAATGCAGGAGGTTGGTTAGGGTCTCCAAGGGGCTCAGGTGCATCATTGTCAGCACAGAGAGGGACATTGCGCTTAGTAGCGATGTTGTGCAGGACAATACAGGCAAGGGTTATGTTGCATGCTTTCTGTGGTTCCGCTCTCAGGTAGTTAAGGCATGCAAAGCGCCTCTTAAGAACTCCATTTAAACGCTCAATTGCACATCTTGCTCTGCAATGAGCAGTGTTGAAGCGTGCTTGCGCCGGTGTATTTGCTGTTAGAAAAGGAGTCATCAGCCATGGTAGGAGTGGGTAGGCACTGTCTCCTAATATTATGCCATCCGGTCGGTTGGCTTGGAGGTCTCTATATAGAGCGCTCTCCCTCAGGATGCGTGCATCATGGACAGACCCAGGCCACTTGACAACGCAGTTGGTGATGATGAGGTCAGCATCACACACAAGTTGGACATTGATGCTGTGCCTCCCCTTTCTGTTTATAAACTCCCATTCATTCTCACGAGGTGCTTGTATATGCACATGTGTGCAGTCGATTGCTCCAATAGTATTGGGCATATTCCCCAAAAGAAAAAAGCTGCGCTTGGCCTGGGCAATCTGGTTGTCCTTTGGAAAAGAAACAAATTCATTGACCAGGCTGGCCAGTGCGATTGACACATCTCTCACCACATCACACACAGCTGATTTCACCACTCCCATATAGTCACCAACAACTTGATAGAAAGTCCCACATGCATAAAATCAGAGAGCAATGAGGATCTGTGCCCGGTTGCATAAAGCACCTTAAGTTTTTCCCTTAAGTATGATACTTAAGGGGCGATTTCCCCTTACCTAAGAGAATAACTTAAGGGTGTTGCATATAATCTCTTAAACGGTTCTCTTAGGTAAGGGAAACATTTAAGTGTTTCACGACAGCGATCCTGGATTCACGTTATAAAAGTCTGTTGTTGCCATAGATACGCAAAACACTAACACGCCGCGTCGCGTCTAGGACAACTGTATCACACACTGGACGCGCACTTTCTCAGTTTATGGCCAGCAATATTGTTATGTTTAAGGACATTATGGAATTAAGATAATGTCTGTACGTTATGTTATGACTGTACTGTACAATTAAATATAATCGTTGCTATAAGTCTGCAGTCTGAACACTTGTCTCAGAGCGTCCGTTAACTGAATGAATTGAGAATATCACCTGAAAATCCGATACACACTAATTGTAGCCTACATTTATTGAATGGTAGCCGATTTATGCACGTGTAAAACATATCCCACTACTGAAAACTCCCAGTTGCAAAAAAACGCAGTGCTATAAGCAGTTGTAACACCGCAGGTAAAGAGTGGTTGCGATGTGTGACATGGTCAAGGTCGCTCTCTAAGTTAGTTTGTTAGCGATGTATTGCGCAAATATTGCGCGTCGATCAAATCGGTATTCTAGCAACAATTTTTCATCGCTAAAATGGTCCAAAGGGTTCTCCCTATCCCTAAAAATTCTTCTTGGCACATAATGATCTTCAGCTGGTTCCATAAATTCAGCCATATCGTCTTATTTTTGTCCGCGTTACTCTTAAGGTTACGATTTCCAAACCTTAAGTTATACTTAGGGAAATGACCGTTAAGGGGTTTTATGCAACACTTAACGCTTTTTAAGGGATTATTTAAGTGAAAAAACAGCATTTAAGGGAAATTCTAAATGTTTATGACGTTTCACTTAAAGAAACCCTTAAGTAACACTTAAGGGTTTTTTTCTGCAACACCCTTAGGTTTAAGGGAAACATAAGGGCGAACTTAAGGGAAAATTACACTTAAGGTGCTTTATGCAACCGGGCACTGGTCTTCCACAGACAGACCGTGACTCCTTTGGGTTCTGTGTTGAAGTTTTGGCCTGAGAAGGTTCACAAGGTACTCTATATCAGCCTTCCCAAAGCGAAACCGGACATACAGCTCCTCAGTGGTGTATTGCTCCAGTGGCTTGGTACGTTCAACATACACCCTTTGACGGTATCCTCTCCTGGCAAAGTGGTGGTGGCGGTGGACAACACCTGCCATTTCACTGTCTCTCTGTGAATCCTCTGAGAAAGGCTGATTTATATGGCTGTGTAGTTGGTCTTTTCAAACACACCTATTACAACTGATTAGTTTTGGCTTGTGTTCAATTGAGGCAATTGGACCCAAGGCCTATAATTGATGAACAATGTTCACTATAGTAAAGCAACAGAACCATGGACTCAAGAAGCTGTAACTTCACTGCTGCTGAAACCAATGCACTACTAGAGGGTGTTCGGTGCCATTATGGAACAATAGTGGGAAGTTTTAATTCTGCTAAGGATACCAACAAAAAGAAAAATGATGTTTGGATTTTAATCACAGAAAATGTGAATGCCATAGGGTCTGGCCAGAGGAGGACCACAGACCAAATCAAATTGCGTTGGAAGAATCTTAAGGCCAGGGCAACAAAGGACCATGCTGAAGCCAAAAACCCACAAACAGGCAACAAGCCATTTAAGAGGGGAGATTACACAGATGTGGTCCTCGACATCATTGGAGGTGAGAAGTCGCAAGCTCTCCATGGTATTCAAGGTGTTGTAGGGGATGGCGAGCCTTGGATTGAGGAGGAGGAGGAGAATCTGCCAGTTCCTCCTGAGGCTGATCCAGAGAGTGTATTTATATTGAATCTCAGCTCTGTTCCTGAGGAAGAAGCTGGATCCTCATTGGTTGAGCCAGTGGCAGTTGCCACAGGATCTCAGAGGAAAGGCTTGAAGCGCCCTTCATCAAACAAAGATGATGATTACAAGGCACTTCTGCAAAAAGAGACTGAAAGGGCAGAAGCACAGCTTTGTCTGGCAGAGGAACAACTGACTCTGACCAAACTGCAGCAAACCAAGGCCAGACTTGAGATCCGCCTCCTAAAGGATACGCTCAGACAAGCTGGTCTCTCCACATCAGATGAGGAAGTCTGAAATTATTGTGAAGTATTTGACATTAAGTCTTTTTTTTGTATTCAATACATCTATATTTGAAACTTGTTATAAATATCCTCAATGTACAGTGTTTGTGTTGTAGGTCTCAGTTGAGCGGACTGCTGGAAGAGGATGGGGTGGGGTTTTTCTTGTTTTTAGTTTTTTTTTAATAAAAAAAAAAAAAAAATTAATAAAAAATAAACCTAAAATTCTCGGGACAGCAGCATGTGTCCACATTTTAATCTTAACCGTTCTATTTCATCAGAAACGATCTGTAAACAGGGCTTTAAGTGTAAAATACCGAACTTGTCCTTTAACCGCTTGTGTACCATGAATTGCGCATTTTTCTCAGAACGCTCTTGTAAGAGATTTTAATCTAAATAAGATGTTTCCTGATTAAATAAAATAAGCATAATACATAAAAACCACAAGACACACCAGTGGTTATATATAAATATATTTTAAGTTTTGATCGAAATTATTGCTAGGGACATATCAGTGTCACTGGATATTGGTAGGCAGGGGGGACACGTCCCTAGCGTCCCTACTAAATTCTACGCCCCTGGATGGAATAAGCAAATGCTAGGGGCGCCACTCATCAATTTTTGAGCGCCAAATTTTTGATTTTTCATTTTTCATTTTTATTATTTTTATTTTATTTTAAAAATACTACTTTAATATTGTTAATTCGAAATATTACCAAAATAAAGCAAAAAAGCCCACCAAAACTTAACTAAGTCCCCCAACTCATCTCGGTCCGCCGCATCAATCTTCCCCCGCCCAGCGAGTACTTTAAAAGAGTTACCATGATATGTATAGGCTATACAGTTTTATTTAAAAAAAAAAACAATATTTTATGTAAAATTAACATTAAAGAAGATCTACATTTCTCAGTTTTATTCATGGTGAAAACGTGAATCACGTGCCATAGTTTAGATAGTTTAGTGGAAGATTGCTGCCATCTACTGAAAAACAAAAACTTTTGAAAGTGCTCAGCCCTGGGGCCCGTTCTTCGTACGTTGCTGATTACATCCGAGATCAAATGACACATCCAAGATGATATCATCATGCAAATCATGATCTGGCTAACTCGGTTCTTCGAACACACTTGCCGGATATGATTAGTATCGCTGGATTGAGTTATCTGAGATAATTGGGCGTTCATGCGCTGGTTAAAAGGGGATATGTATCGATAGTAGAAACATTGATCAACAACGCTGCTATTGGCTGTTCAGCGTGGCCAAAGAGCGCGCTCAGTTTTTCTCCTCAGCAGAGCAAGAACTAATAGTCGAAGTTTATTCGGAATTTTAATGTTTAATCAAAACGCCAGGGAACACCTCAAAGTCTGCAAAAGTCAGGAGAGAGGGCTGGCAAAAGTAGCAGACAATTTAAATCCGTAAGAAGTGGCCATGTTAGATGTTTTTATCACTCAATAGCCTATATTTTTGTATTTTAATAATTGCATAATTACTTTGTTCATTGTAATGTCAGTCACCATACTAGAACATGGGAACAAATAAAAGTGAAGTACAAAAATATTCTACATAATGGTAAGTTTTAGTTATATTATAGTCTCTTTTATAAAAGGCACTGTTAAATAAATGGTGTTCTGTTTATAAAAGCAACCAAGAAAAAGGCTGAGAAAAAAATAGAAAAGATCTTAGTAGCCTACACTGTAAAATCATTTTTGCTGCATTAAATTAAGGCCATATAGTCATTTCAACTGTTAAATCTTGAGTAATGATGAATTGCTTTGACTTGTGAACGTGAAAACTGATAAACTTATGTTAATGTAAAAAATATTTTGCCATGAGTTATTGATCACATTTTTCCCCAGTGTAGTTCATTGTAATGACATTGTGTTTTCCTCTTTTGTGCACTTTTACATAATACACACTTGTATCTGTTCCCAAGAAAGTGGTGGCTGAAATATGTGCAGTAAGTGGATATTTTCTAACTTTCCAAAGGAAAGAAAGTATAAGACTTTATAATGTCCATTTGTTTCCATTGCAATGGACAGTGAATAAACCCTCTCAGATAACATACTCGGTTACTAACGTAACCTCGGTTCTCTCTAGAAGAGGGAACGAGTACTGCGTTTTGCTAAAAACGCTATGGGAAAAGTCTCTTTTCACGAAAACACTGAAGCAAAAAATTATCCTTAATTTTCATATATGTAAAACGCGTTGCGGCAGCAGCAGACAGCTGAAGCAAGACGGCTTGTCTGCTCATTGGCTGCTCTGCGGCAACTGCATAAGCCTATCGAGCGCAGGCTGATGCAACATCAGGCCAATGAGGGCGCTTCGCGCCCTCCTCGCCACTTCCCGCCGAAACGGGCGTGGCTTATCCCTATAAAAGGAGCTCGAAAAGGCTGATTCACTCAATTTTGATCGCTGAAGCGAACCAGAGCAAACCCAACGCACGGCAGGGAACGCAGTACTCGTTCCCTCTTCTAGAGAGAAAAGAGGTTACGTTAGTAACCGAGTACGTTCTCTTACGAGAGTTCTCTCGTACTGCGTTTTGCTAAAAACGCTATGGGAACCCCTTGCAAAACGCCGTGCGTGCCGGGACAAAAACACCAATCACCGGAAGCTAGTTCAGGCATACAGTGCATAATCACCGGATAGACTCACACAGAGTCAGGGAATAAGGGAGGAAGCCTAAATTCCCTAAACTGTAGCGTCCGTGGGTTACATTACCTCACGGGGAAAGTCTAAAGACGAAAGGGGTTTCCTCCGTCCTTATATAGACATGTCCTCAGACACGAATACGACATCACATAGCCAGGGCAGGGAGCCTGCACTAATGCGGGAAAACGTGGGTCTTACGTAGTTTTGCCCAGTAAAATCGGCAGCGCATAGCGCCTGTAAGCAGATTACACCGACAAAAGCTTAGCCTGCAGGGCGGGAACCTCTAGGTTATAAAACCTAATAAATGTAGACGGAGAGGCCCAGCCCGCCGCCATACATATATCTTGTAAGGGAATCCCGCTAGACCAAGCCCACGAGGAAGCAACGCCTCTCGTGGAGTGCGCTCTAACTCCCAACGGGCATTGAATGCCTTTGGCAGTATAAGCCAGCGCTATGGCGTCAACTATCCATCTGGATAGACTCTGTTTCGAAACAGCCGTTCCTTTGGAACGACCGCTGAACGAGACAAAGAGCTGCTCTGTCTGTCTGAAGGCAGCAGAGCGGGATACATAAGTTCTTAAAGCCCTAACTGGGCAAAGAAAACTCGAGTCCCCCTCCTCACTCGACGCCGGCAGGGCAGCCAGGGAAATAACCTGAGCCCGAAAAGGCGTGTTGAGGGATTTCGGCACATAGCCGTGCTTAGGTTTGAGTATGACCTTAGAGTCATTAGGACCAAACTCCAAGCACGTCGGGCTCACAGAGAGCGCGTGCAGGTCGCCTATGCGCTTCACTGAAGCGAGAGCCATCAAAAACACTGTTTTAAGAGATAAGTGTTTGAGGCTGATAGACTGAATAGGCTCAAAAGGGGCACTTTTCATAGCCTCCAGGACTGTAGAAAGGTCCCAAATAGGGACTGAAGGAGGTCTGGGCGGATTCAGTCTCCTGGCTCCCCTGAGGAAGCGGATGACTAAATCATTCCTTCCCAGTGACTGACCTAGCGCTGAACCAGAGAACGCTGAGATAGCCGCCACGTACACTTTAAGCGTGGAAGGGGATCTGCCCTTATCCAACAGCTCTTGCAAGAAGGAGAGAACCTCCGTTACCTCACATTCGAGGGGTGAAAAACTCCGAGCCGTACACCAGCTGGAGAAAACCGACCACTTCGAAGCATAGAGCCGCCGGGTCGACGGCGCTCTAGCCTCAGTGATGGTATTTAAGACTCCCCCTGTGAGACCAACGGATATCCGTTGAGTGCCCACACATGAAGGGACCACAACTCCGGGTGTGGGTGCCAAATCGAGCCCAAGGCTTGCGAGAGGAGGTCTCTCCTCACCGGCACTGGCCATGGAGCGATGTCTGCTAACTGCATCAGAGCCGGAAACCACGCCTGGTTTTCCCAGAACGGTGCCACAAGCAGTATTGGGCATTTTGTTTCCCTGATCCGTTCCAGCACCTGTGGCAGGAGTGAGACGGGGGGAAACGCATATAGCGGGCAGCGCGGCCACGTTCGGGACAGCGCGCTGCTGGTCTTTGAAAAGAACACGGGGCAGTGAGCGTTTTCGTGGGACGCGAATAGGTCCACCTCCGCTCTGCCAAATCTCTCCCACAACAGCCGGACTGTTTGTGGGTGTAGAGACCACTCTCCTGGGGGAATGTTGTTCCTGGACAGTCTGTCCGGGCCCACATTCCGAAGTCCGGGCACATGCACTGCTCTCAGCGAACGTAAGTTGTGCTGAGCCCATATTAGGATGCGTTTCGCCAGCCTGTACAGGGACGCTGATTTCAGACCGCCTTGGCGATTTATATAGGACACCACAGCCATATTGTCCGAACGGACTATGACATGTTGGTCCATGATGTGGGGACAAAAACGCGTCAGCGCGTTGTGTACTGCCACCATTTCCAGGCAGTTTATGTGTTGGAGCTTTTCTCATTCCGACCACAGGCCGAAGCACGGTCTGCCCTCGAGCAGCGCTCCCCATCCCGAGGTGGATGCGTCTGTCGACACCATCGTCACCTTCGAGGAAGTCCCCAGGCTTACACCTGACCGGTACCAGTCGTTCGCCAACCAAGGTACCAGGGCTGTGACACAGTCCTGATTGACCTTGAGGCGCAATCGACCGGTTACCCATGCTCCGCGCGGTACCCGCGCTTTCAACCAGAACTGCAGCGGGCGCATGCGGAGCAAGCCCAGCTGGAGAACTGATGATGCTGAGGCCATAAGACCCAGCATCCTTTGAAACTTCCTGAGCGGGGTTAAAGCGCCGCAGCGGAAAGACTTCGCCGCGCTCTGAACGCTCAGCACGCGCTGTGGCGACAGCTGTGCTGTCATAGATAGTGAGTCCAGAACTACCCCCAGAAACGAAATCGTTTGACTGGGGATCAGTGAACTCTTCACTCAATTGACCGTGATACCAAGATTCTCGAGGTGATCGAGTAAAATGGCTCTGTGCTCTATGAGCTGAGATCGTGATTGGGCTAGGATTAACCAGTCGTCCAAATAGTTCAGCACTCTCATGCCTCTGTTTCTGAGAGGGGCGAGCGCTGCGTCCATGCACTTCGTAAACGTACGAGGTGCCAGGGACAAGCCGAAAGGCAGGACTGTATACTGGTATGTCTGACCCTCGAAGGCGAATCTCAAGTATCGCCTGTGGTGCGACGCTATTTGTATTTGAAAATACGCATCCTTCAGATCTATCGATATGAACCAGTCTTCTCGGCGAACCTGCGCGAGAATTTTGCTGGTCGAGAGCATTTTGAAACTGCGTTTCACTAACACTCTGTTCAGTCGGCTTAGATCCAGAATGGGTCTGATACCGCCGTCCTTTTTGGGGACTAGAAAGTATCTGCTGTACATCCCCTGTTCGCTTTGCGCACGGGGAACACGTTCTATCGCCCCTTTGCTTATCAGTTTTGATATTTCGGCGCGAAGTAGGTGTGCTACTTTCAATGGCACCGAAGTTTCGACGCGCGCTGTAAAGCGTGGAGGGCGTCGAAAAAACTGTAGCGAGAAGCCTCTCTCTATAATGCCTAAGACCCAGTCCGAAACCCCTGGAAGCGCTGCCCATGCTTCTGCATGGTTGGCTAAGGGCCGGATACAGAGCTCGCTCTGTTCGTCGTGCGACAGAGGTGCTACGGGACTCGCAAACGTAGGCGATTCGCCTGTGGCATTTGAGGCAGGGGGCGCGCTTGATACAGCGGGCGGAACGCTCGCCCTCGACCCCACAACAGTGTTTAGCTGAGTGAGGGAGGGCTGCGAGAGTCCCGTGGGACTCATGTGTGCAAGTATATGTGGGCTGAGAGCGGGCACATTTACTGATTTGGGCGCGCCGCCTGTGCGAGCAGCGCGCGCGCTCACAGGTCTCGCTTTTACGGAGAGCCTGTGATCTGATAGACATAGTGTTCGTGGGCACTGGGCAGTGGGCACTTTTACTATGTTGGAAGCGCAATCGACCTGAGTCGATTTTATTCGCGCGAGCCCTAAGTGTAGGGCTGTGCTTGTGTGTAACGATGGGCACGGGGGGGTGGGCATCGATACTACATTTATAGCACCATCGGCCGTGGCCGGGACACCAGAAATCACACTCATTTTGGGATATATCTGGGTAGCCGTGAAAACGGCTTTTGTGTGCAGGCAAGCGGGCAGAAGAACAGGCTTGCGCTTTGCAGATAGCACTGGAACAGCCGCGAATCTTAGGGCTGAAACAGCGAGGCGCTTGGGTGAGAGGCCGGCCGCAACGGGACTCACACACCTGCGCTTTCCTAGCGGTGCTAGGATTTCTTCGGAACCTCAGGTTTCACCACAATCCTCGGTCGCGGCCCGTGCGCAGGGCGCCGGGCGGCTGATCGAGAGCGGGGTCTCGTGCTGCGCTGTTGCGGCTGCTGCGAAGATGAGGCCGAAGGCGGGGGCTGAGAGCTCCGCGGGGTCTGTCTTCCACGACTCGCCGCAGAACCAGAGCGCTTCGGTAGGAAGTGCTTGAAGGCTTGGGACGCTTTCTGGGCTTCGGTAAATCTCTCCACGAACTCGGAGAGAGAAGAACCAAAGAGGCCAGCGGAAGACAGCGGGGCGTCGAGAAACGCTGTGCGCTCGGAATCAGCCATCTCCGTGAGCGTTAGCCACAAGTGCCTTTCAGCGACAGTAGCGGAAGCCATGCACCGTCCCATTGCTTGCGCGGCAGCCTTGGTAGCTCGGAGCGTAAGGTCCGAAGCACTCCTTAGATCCGCCAAACAGACAGCATCAGGTCCCATCTCATCCAACTTACGGAGGAGATCTCCCTGGAAGATCTGTAAGGTAGCCATGGTGTGTAACGCTGACGCTGCTTGCCCAGCAGAGGAGAAAATTCTCGCGAGCAGTGATGACGTCATGCGGCAGGCTTTCGAAGGCAACGCCGGTTTAGTCCGCCGTCCAGCAGAGGGCGGGCAAAGATGTGTCGCTATCGCCTGTTCCACCGGCGGCAGAGAGAGGTAGCCTCGGTCTTTAGCATTATCCAGCGAGGAAAATGCAGGCGACACAGATGAGCGCGTCCGCGCAGAGTAGGGCGCGTTCCAGGCCTTCGCAACTTCTTCATGTAACTCAGGAAGAAAAGGAGCGGGCTTTGATTCCGGAGAAGAGCGCTCACCGGGGAGGAAGCTACCATCTAGCCGGGTGCGAGAGGGGGGCTCCGGTGCAGACCACTCGAGGCCGAGGCTCGCCGCGGCCAGCGCGAGTATCCGCATGAGCTCCGTCTCGATGCTGGCTCTCACCGAGGGCTTTTGGGCAGGAGGCGCGGGATCCTCAGAGACCGCCCAATCCTTGCTGTCCGAAGCCAGGAGAGAACAGGAATCCTTATCCCCCGACGCGGCCTCTGAAACGACCCCCTCAGATGAAGCGGCGGCAGACTGCGGGCGCTGAGCATCGGGGAGTGATTCGAGCGAGGCCGGTGAAGCTAGCGGGCGAACCGGCGAGCTTAGTCGGGCTGGAGCGGGTTCCGGGATCCGCTGCGAGCGCCGTTTCTTCCGGCGCGGCATCGCGGCGGTGAATGCAGGCTTCGCGAAGGATGCCAGGCGGGTCCTCAGAGCCACCATCGGCAAAAGCTCGCAGTGAGGGCAGCCGCCGTCAGCGAGCGCGAGCGCTGCATGGTCCTCACCGAGGCAGGAAACACAGATGAGGTGGTTGTCTCCCTCGGCGAGTGGGGCTCTGCACGAGCCGCAGGAAGGCATGTTGAGAAAGACGCCGCTCTTTTAGGGGGTGAGTGTAACTGAAACACCACACGCACACACAGAAAAACAGAGCAATAATAGAAAGGATATGATGCGTCGGAAAGCGCAGTAGGTACGGCTGTAGAAGGCGGCGTTGGCCAGCAGCTTCGAGGGCACGTCCCGCTGAGATGCTTGCTTCGACGACGCTTGCTTCCGTGATCCAGCGATGCGTGCGCTCCGCTGAAGAGAACAAAATTGAGTGAATCAGCCTTTTCGAGCTCCTTTTATAGGGATAAGCCACGGCCGTTTCGGCGGGAAGTGGCGAGGAGGGCGCGAAGCGCCCTCATTGGCCTGATGTTGCATCAGCCTGCGCTCGATAGGCTTATGCAGTTGCCGCAGAGCAGCCAATGAGCAGACAAGCCGTCTTGCTTCAGCTGTCTGCTGCTGCCGCAACGCGTTTTACATATATGAAAATTAAGGATAATTTTTTGCTTCAGTGTTTTCGTGAAAAGAGACTTTTCCCATAGCGTTTTTAGCAAAACGCAGTACGAGAGAACTCTCGTAAGAGAACTGTCATATGGAGGAACTAGCCTACCTGCAAGTGCATAAATAACTTTACTTCATTTATACTTGTATGCTTTACGGCTGCAATATAAGTTGCAGGATTCCACATCTACAGAAAGGTCTACAGAAGAGTCTGCACAGACAGAGGAGACATAGGCCTACAGGTGGGCAGTGTATAGCCAACTTTTCCTTTTTATTTGTTGCATGAGGCATGTGTCTAATATCTCTTGTTGCAGGCACTTGACCACTGGCTTTTCTTTACAAAGAACAGTTGAAATAAAACTCAAGGAACTAAGCATATTTGTCTTTGATTAAACATTTAATGAAAATTGTTTTATTTTATTTTTGTGGCAATGTTGTGTAATATGGCACATGCAGCAATGTCACAGGCCCTGTCAGGTGTGCAACCCTCAGACTTCTCAGACACTGAAATCTTCCCTTTAGTTAGCCAAAGTTCATTTCATTGTGTGCCCTTGTCCTGGCTAGAGCTGCATTGTAACTGGTTTGGGTCAGGGAATGGGGTCATAAAACACCTGTCTGCAGGCAGGAACATGTCATAATCACCTATGAAAAAATGCAGTTCTGTTAGGATCAGCATAAGTGTATACAGTGAGCTTGATATTTAATTGTGTAACTTTTCTTACCACTTTCAAATAATATGCATAAATGTGAATGTCTGAAATTCTTAATTCATGCACAGATCCTGGCCATTTTGCTTTCACATTTGTGATATGGAAGATTTTAGTCAACTGCCTTTTTTTTATTTGATATAATATTACTAATCTGGAATATTAAGAATCACAATAGTAACTGGGCTGCACATTTACATTGTGAATCCCCTTTCTGTTCACATCCCCTTCATTGAGGCCTTGATGGCAGACTATGGTAGCCTATAGTCTATGGTACCAATCACGTTAGTGAAGCCTGAGTGACATATCTGTAATCGGCATGGTCATGATTGTATGATCTTCAGAAAAAATTATGATAGCCTAAAAAAAAACTGCTTTACAACATTGGCTCTTAAGTGGCTTGGAAATGCCACCAAAAAACCTAAAACTGTTTTTTAAACCTAAAAGCGACAAAAAACGACAATCTCACGAATCACGAGAAAAAATATATTTCTCAGAAAGTGCACTATCGCGCTGCGCTGGACTTCCCGTATCAGCTCCGCTTATGAAGCCGGGATCTAATCCTGTTAACATGAAATAAGCCTGCTCGCGAGCAGGTTTAAGTTTGCGCACATGTTGACAGCAAGTCCAGGATGAGCGTTGAAGAACCAAACAATCCAAGATCATGCCAAATCGCCAACAATCAAATCCAGCTAACTGAGTTAGCGACGTACGAAGAACGGACCCCTGATCTGTCTATAAACAAAACAAAAACAAAACAAAACTTTAATACATTTTATCGTTGACTACTTCTTTTTCTAATTCTAATTATTTGTTAGGTGCCATTGCCCCAGAGCTTGATGATGAGGTCAAAAAAATCTGCCAGACCCAGCCAATTGGATTACTTTGTGATGAGTCAAACAACATGCAGACAGAAAAATAACTAGCAATACTGGCAAGAGTGTATGATGAGAACAATCTTGAGGTTGTGACTAAATTTATTGACATGCCAGTCTGCAATGTGGGTACAGAAGCTAGAAACCACTTTGAGGTGAGTTTATTTACACAATGAAGAATGCACTTAAAGGACAAGTTCGGTATTTTACACTTAAAGCCCTGTTTACAGATCGTTTCTGATGAAATAGAATGGTTGAGATAAAAATGTGGACACATGCTGCTGTCCCGAGAATTTTAGGTTTATTTCGCTTCTCCCCCCCACCTACAGAATGGCAGCCTATGGGCACTGGAACAATCCTTCCTAAAACGCATTAAACTTTCGATTACAAAGACGTGAAACTCACCGAGTGGTCAGGGGTGTTCACTGATATGCTCACACAAAAATCGCTGCAAAAGATGCTTTCCAACAGGTTTTATCGTAGTTTTTGTCCAACTCCATTGACTTGAATTGGATGGGCTGTGTGCAGTACGGTATTACTCCGCCGCTTCTTCTTCTGCTTCTTCTGTGTATTCAATTAAATGCCAGTGGTTTGCTTGCAATTGGCAAAGGTGCATTATCGCCACCAACTGGGCTGGAGTGTTTATTATTCAAGCTCTCAACGGAAGAATCTACGGGTGTGAGACGTTTGGAAAAATAGGTCCACAGTTTTACAACGAATGGTAAAACACCTGTTGGAAAGCATCTTTTGCAGCGATTTTTGTGTGAGCATATCAGTGGACACCCCTGACCACTCGGTGAGTTTCATGTCTTTGTAAACGAAAGTTTCATGCGTTTTATGAAGGATTGTTCCAGTGCCCATAGGCTGCCATTCTGTAGGTGGGGGGGAAAGCGAAATAAACCTAAAATTCTCGGGACAGCAGCATGTGACCAAATTTTAATCTTAACCGTTCTATTTAATCAGAAACGATCTGTAAACAGGGCTTTAAGTGTAAAATACCGAACTTGTCCTTTAAGGCTCATTTTAATTCGATGGCATGAATGTTAACAAAAAATGTATTTGTCTGTTTGTGACGGAAATAGAGGAATCCCATCGGATAACCTGGTGGCCTTCAACTCTGACAACTGCAGCGTAATGAAAGGAAAGCATCATTCAGTTATCACCAAACTAAAAGCCAGTCAACCTTATGTCCAGGATGCGGATTGCATATGCCACCTTTCCCAACTTGTCACAGAATGTGGAATGAAGGTGTATAGCCACTTCCACAAAAGGTCAGTATAAAAGAAGAAAAGTTTTTCTGTTTGTTAGTCTGTTCTCTGTAAATTTAGGGTATAATGACTCAGTTTATCCTTTATTCATGTACATTTTCCTGTCCTTATTTTTTGTTGTTTGTGTTTCCTGTAGTGCCAAGAGAAGTGAGGTGTATAAAGAGTTTGTGGAGTTCACAGACACAGACAATCTGAATCTGCTCAGAGACTGCAGTACACGATGGCTCAGCCTCCACACATGCATACAAAGAGTGCTGAATCAATGGGCTGCTCTGAAGGCTTACTTTAATAGTCATGAGGATGAGATGAGTGCTAAAATCAGGAACCTACCAGGCTACTTCAATAATCCTGAGATCAAGTTCTATTTTCTGTTTCTAAGTGCTGCTCTTAAGCCATTGGTTGCGATCAACACTGCCTTCCAGGTAGAATGAATGAATGGCGGAGATCTAGCATTATATACATAAAAAAAAGTGTTTATTTTATTTAAGTTTACCCATGTTTGCCCAATAGGCAGAGAGCGTGATGATCCATAAGCTTCACAGTGAGATGACAAGACTGTTCAAGAGATATTTGGGCTACATTGTTCCAGCTAGATTAATTGTGGATATTTAAATCAGTGAAGTATCATATGGACATGAACACCAGCTGGCGAATGAGGATCTCTTCATTGGGGGTGAGGCCAGAACATTCCTTGAAAATGAAAACTGCCCTCCATGGCAAAAATATATCAGTAAGTGATAACTTCAGTAATAATGCATGCTTCATTTGTCTTTCTTCTTGATTCCTTGTTAATATGTGATTATGCTATTAATTGTGCTCTTAGGACAGTGAGAGCTTTCTATGTGGAAGTCATTGGGGAGATGCTGAAGGTCTTTCCTTTAGACTCACAGCTGCTCTGTGACCTGAAGGTGTTGGACCCAGCCTCTCGCCTGGACATCTCTCCTGAATCAGGTTGACCTTGTTATTTTATGATTTACCTACCCCCTCAAATTATCTTATTGTTGTAAGAATACCGGTTCTGTACATTTAAGTATGAAGTATATTAACCTAACTAATAATGTATTGAAAAACTGTTCATACCACATAGTGACAAGGCTAGGTTGCATGTTTCCACAACTGAGGCTTGATCCAGATATACTGAGAGAGGAGTTCACAGACTACCAGGTCACAGACAGCAAGGAGTTAACCCAGGAAGAGACAGTGGACAGAGTCTGGGGCCTTGTAGGGAAAAGTGAGACTGAGACCAGGTTTAGTCAGCTGACTAGTCTGATGAAGACACTACTTTGCATTCCTCGTAGCAATGCCTCCTCAGAGAGAACCTTCAGCATGGTCAGAAAGATTGTAACAGAAAATCGAATGAGCATGAATAATAGCACACTTTGTGCTCTATTGTGCTTCAAAATCAACTATACAACCCCTGCACAAGTACACTCCCTCCAGGGGGATACTTACAGCAGCAAAGTCTGCTACTTACAATTATAATTCTGGATGTAAGAAACACTAAACCATACTGATGCATGTAAACACACAATGTTAATGTAATGTACAATGTTAAATACATGAAATACATGTGTTTTTGTTACATGTTCCACAGTGTTACAGCACATGCACCACAGTGTTTCCTTTTATGTAATATGACATTTTTTTGCAATAAAAAGAAATAAAAAGAAACATGAATAATTCCTATGATTAATACCATATAAAACATTTTATTAAACAAAGGTTCTGTGATTATACAACATGCTTGATGTATCAGTTGTTGCTGCTATTCGAAGCTATTGCTGTAGGGTGTATGCTTCCCCTGCCAAACTACACTAGTTTTAGCAATAGTTTCGTGATTATACAACATGCTTGTTGTATCAGATGTTGCTGCCGCTAGGGGTGTAAGGTTCCCCCAATAGATCCCATACACTGTTAAATTGGCTACAGCAAAACGCTTGTTGCAATGTGTCCTTGCTTGCTCTAGCTGGGGTGATGCTTACCCCATTAGATTGGATCTATAGTGCTCAACATATGCCGCTAACATTAGGATGTATTAACCATTCTATCAGCCTCAGTCGTGTTCGGGGTAGTGTGTAAAAAAAAAAAAAAAAAAAAACGTATTTTCTTGGTTTCTTCAGAAGTAAACTACAAGCAAGTAAAACAATGTTATGACATCATTGACAGGTGTCAGTGTACGCACTTTTTGCAAACCTACATATTTGTGCCTAAATATATCTAAGTATCAGAATCACGCTTGTTGCATTAAACCATCCAGCTGTATTACAGTTTTTCTCAATTGTTTACACACAAGTACTGGTACTTGAGACACAATGACCACAGCATGTAACTCATTCACCAACCCCCTGAACCAATCCTGCTGAACTACAAGCACAGTTCCTGCTTCACACTCAAATTGCAGTTCTACAACACACCTTTTTTAGCCTGACGTGGTCATACTCATATTCTAGTCAGAATGTGAGTCTGATACTGCTCCATTGGGCTGTGATTATGGGGCGTGTTTCAAACCAAACCAGGAAGGAAAATGCCTCTGCACTCAATTGGATAGACCTACAACCAATCATAGCAGCGGAGTAAGTGACGTATGTTTTTCATTCATGTTTCCGATCGACAAATGCCTTGATCGCGGTTCTCTGTTCCTCTTTTAAAATGAATGCGCTGTCGATATCTTCTATAACAGACGTGATGGCGGAATCTACATTACCATGTCTACCCTATCAGCATGAGAGGAAGCATATATATTTATTCACTCTGTCAACTCACCTAACATTCCTTGACAGTTTTCAGCATCCCTCCACTCACTCTCGGCTTGTCCTTCCACAGCCAGGAATATGGGGGGAGTAGGCTACTTTGGGTTCGGGCCGAATACCGAGCCCGGAGCCGTCTCCTCGGACAGCACGACATTTATTCTATCTGACTTATTTGTAAGTGTGATCCATAGTTGTGAACTCGAGAAATCTCAATTCTCCAGCGGCAATCTTCTTTGTTGTAAACAAATTCAACCCAAGCGCTCTTTGATGACGTAGTGATTACGTTACCGTTGCTCATCTGTCCATCATCGTATAAAGCCCGCCCTGACAATTTGATTGGTCCGAACAATTTTTGTTAGAGCATAATAGCTCTTCAACGGATCAAGTCCAGACCGAACTTCCCGACCAAAAATGTTTGTGGGCGGGGCTAAGTTCGGCTGGCATCCAGGCTACACCTTTTTCAAAACACTACACACAATTCTCTGCTTTTGGCACAATTTTCATGCAGACAATCTCTTGTTTTCACAAGGAACACACTGCCATTCAAATATGCACACTGACTCATCACATGGGCAAACACCCGTCACACAGTTTTACAGTTAGCAATCAGAGCTTTAGCATGAAAGGGCCACATGTGAGCTCTTCAATGGAGCAATGGATGCCAACACTGGATTTATTTTTTGTTTTTACTGTAACTGTATACAGTCAATTCTTCTGTTGTTTTGTATGTAGACCACTGTATGTGCAACTTTGTGTTGGTTGGGATGTACACTGTGTACATTGTTTTTGTGGGAAAAATAAAATATATTTGTAGCCATGTATTTGTGTGTTCTGAGTATAAAAACAATATTCTCAAAAACTTTACAACACACTTATGTATGTACTGTCTGTAGTAAGTGTAACACTGAACCAAAAAAAAAATGCCTAAGTCATTATGATGAATGGAGAAGAAGTGTTTTCCATTCATCATAGTGTTTTACACTGAGCACATCTGTGTTCAACTGGTTCTTATAAATGTTTATTCATACGATGGTTTGTTTGTGTCATTTGAAAACAAAATACCATTTTGAGAAGAAATAACATTGTTTTGAATGTAAAGTTTCGTTTTGCAGGAGAATTGAGGGGTTTTGCCCATTGTGTGTGTGTGTGTTTTGATTTGTTTGTAGAGTTCTGAGAATATGAGGCATGCTTTCAGAAAATGTGTTTAAACAATCGAGAAAAACTGTAATGACATGCTGCTTAATTCTGCATGAACTGGAAGTTTCCACCAACATTACTCAGTATTGTGACGTATTTCCAATGAAAATGATAATTGAAAATGAGATCTCCATCTCTCATCTCTAGCTTACAGTCGTCACTCAAAAGAAACTGGATCTGGACTGTGGATATACAACCACAAGCAAGCAGCTGTTTCATTTTGATATCTCAATATTCACTTCTTCATTTCAGACATTGTCATTCATGTCATTCATGGCAATATGCATGTTTACTGCTTAAGCATTTCGGTATTGACAACATGCTTGTTGCTATGGCTCATGCAGGTATTGGCAACATACTCGTTTAGGTCATCCAGGTAAGGGCAACATACTTGTTGCTTACGGCTTTCCAGTATTGTTGGTAACATGCTTTTGCTCAAGCTTTTCAGGTATTGGCAACATGCTTGTTACCTTGGCTCACTCAGGTAACTGCAAAATCATCCAGAAGAATTGTGCTGTCAGTTGGGTTTGGGGGATATTGGCATATGGTTTTGTTTTGGGGGTTTATTGCTGCTCTCCCTGCTCTTATTAATGCTAGGCTGCATGGATGCGCAGGGAATTCTCGCCCAGAACGGAACCATACCGCCAATCCAAACTGTATGCTAATTGTCAATCGTATTTAACAATAGTGGTCCTGCCAGAAATCAAGCATAGCATCAGGAAATGTGTCAGGAAATGTGCAAAAAGCAATGTAATGATATATTTTTAAAATGTCACAGTTTTTAATATTTAGATATCTTTGAGAAAAAAAAAGAAAGAAGTAAAAGTCCAAAATAAAAGTCATAAAAGTCATTTGAAATGCAAAATCACATAATGCAACCAACCTGCAGAAGCATGCAGAAAAAAAGATATTAAACTTTAAATTAGAAATTATATAATAGAGATGACCCTTATGACTGTATTACAGTAAAAAATATCAATTTTAAAGAAAAAAAAACATTTTAGTCAAAGTTTTCATGTGGTTCGACTCCCCAAAAACAATGACATGAAAGAAAGAAAGAAAGAAAGAAAGAAAGAAAGAAAGAAAGAAAGAAAGAAAGAAAGAAAGAAAGAAAGAAAGAAAGAAAGAAAGAAAGAATATTAATATTAATGAAAAAAATAAAGAATATTAATATCAATATTAATGAAAGAAAGAAAGAAAGAAAGAAAGAAAGAAAGAAAGAAAGAAAGAAAGAAAGAAAGAAAATGCTAATGACATGCTGCTTCAAATGCTAACACACTGCTGTCAAAACTGTGAACCACACATTCAAAACAGAATAGATTTCAGCCTTGTGCCTTTCAAACACTGCTGATTGCAATTTCAGCTGAAAGGCTAAGCAGGTGTCTTGTTTTAGACTTGTTAGTGAACACACACACACACACACACACACACACACACACACACACACACACATATATATATATATATATATAGGTAGATCTCAGAAAGACTAATTTTGGAAATGGAACAAGGAAGACGGGTTTTGATGGGAACTGATGTTGATGAAAACCTGTGGCCTGATGCTAGAGAGAGGCAGGATTAGCCCCTCAATTATTTGTTCGAATTACAGTATGTACTTTTAGTTTCTACCTTTTTTTTTCTCATTACTGTAATTCCGTAAATTACTACAGACTATTGAAGCAAACTGCTAATTTTCATTTACCTTAAAGAATTATGTTCTAAAAATTTAAATAAATCATGTGAAAGAATGTCACTCTTTTCTTACTTTGTATGAAGTCACTGAAATTGTTCAAACTGTAAAGATGAAAAGTGACAGTGTGTGTTATCTTAGTGAGGGTTGTGCATAGTGTTTGGCTGCACTGAGCCTGTTTTGAGCCATGTGTTAAGAGTTGTGTTGCTTGGAATGAGTTTTGCAGGTGATGTGAACTGTTTAGCTCAGATGACTGTTGGTAGTGCAGACTGTAGTTAGAGTTTTGCACATGTAGCTCCAGTTGTGCTCACTGTTGTTTAGCAATCGAAAAAAAACTGTAATAGAGATGTAGTACGTACGTGTTAGCATTATGGGTACGGTGTTGACGAAAAAAAAAGTGTCTTCAGCTGTTTCTTAGAAATGGCTAAAGACTCAGTTAGGCGGGTCATTCCACCAGCATGGAACAGTCAAGGTAAAGGTCCGTGAAAGTGATTTTACAAAGAGTACATTTGTAAGATTTTGGCACATGCATGCCAAACTAGATATTTTTTAGATAAAATATTTTTTAGTTTCAGTTTACATAGACCCTCATATTTGTCACTGACCCACATGCTAATTGATCAATTCAGTAGCCTACATTCTCTTTTAGGGGTCGACAGGGAGGTATACACTTCACCAAATTAAAAATAGTTTCATGACAATCTAATGATGGACAGCACACAGTAAAACAACCATGCATTAGAGCACAGACAGAGCGTGAGAGCGGGATCAGGTCAGAGCAAAGTCATCCAAGCTCTATAATAACCAGCAAATGCAGTGCTTGCATCCATCAGTGAGGCTGGTTTCGGGGTAATGACGGTGGGCTCTGTTGGGAGAGAGTGACTGGCTAAGGGCAAAATGACTTGTATTACCCTCCACCTACATCAACCATACTGAATGCAATCATAACACTCCACTGTACTGTTAATGACACCACCTGCTACCTCCCTGGCACTGGTGTGTGTGTGTGTGTGTGTGTGTGTGTGTGTGTGTGTGTGTGTGTGTGTGTGTGTGTGTGTGTGTGTGTGTGTGTGTGTGTGTGTGTGTGTGTGTGTGTGTGTGTGTGTGTGTGTGTGTGTGTGTGTGTGTGAGGGGGCTACTGGCTGCTCATTTCCCCTGCCAGGTTACATTCTAAATAATAACACAGAGAAAACAGCCCTGGTATATATGTAGCTCTGAGAACATATGGGAGGTGGTGCCTCCAAATTCAGATGGGAAAATTATCAACAGTACAGTTTTTTTATTTTTTATTTAACACTGTCAGTTTCAGATAGAAAAGGGTTTTTGTTTTGCACTTAGACATGCGCTTTATAAAAGCTTAACTATTTGGGAACTGGGTTTTTAGAATGTGATGAAAACGATGCGAATCATTCAGATTAGGTTAAATTAAAACTGTGCTTCTGTCCATCCATGGTGGATTAAAACAAACAAATGCCCAACAAAATCAGAAAAGGATGCTAGGACAATGGTCAGACACCTCTTAGAGGGCAAGAAGAAGACCCCTAGTACAAATCCTGGAAAGGACAGTACTTCTAGTTGGTCAGGGTCTGGTTTCTCCCCTTCACCCATCTTTTTTTTTTTTTTTTTTTTTTACTGTGTTTTTATTGAACTTTTCTTATAAACAGAGCACTATTACATATCATTTACATATAATATTAATCATGTAAAGTAAATCCCCCTTCACCCATCTTGAAATGAATTCCTTAAGTTTAGGCCCGGACCTCTGTATGCAGCAGCAGTGGCTAAAACATAAAGAGGCCACACTCTTAAGTTTATGTAAATTATTACACATCTGATCCATACTTATTCAGATAAATAAGTATTTTCAGAAACAGCTTTGGTACAACAGTGTACACATGCAGCTGTTCACATTGTTGTGGCTAGACCAATCAGACACAAAATTATGCATATTATTTAATGAATAATCCAACAGACCCCGCAAGCCCATAACAAGCAAAGGTCCAAGCAGACCCCATAAAACGGACTTCTCTCCATTAATTAATAGACAAACATTTCTATGCATGTAACATTTCTATGAATGGACATGCATATCCCCATGACATTGAGTATTATTACTGTTTTGTATTGTATCTGTTTTATGCATGACTTCTGTTAGAACTTTTAGAAATAACCTTATTGGTATCAACGCCCTGCACATTGGTGTACATCACCTCCTTATAGCATGCATTGTATACTTGTTATATTAATCAGAGTATAAAGAGACACAAACTGCCAGCTCACTCTGAGCAAACGAGTCAGCATCCAAACAAAGAAACCTTTCCCGCTTGAAAATTACACCTTTCTCATTGCTCAAGCCAAACTCGACCTCCACAGACTCTCAGTGACCTTCTCTCTCTGCCTTCTTCTTCTGTTGCTGTTTGTGTGGGACTTCACGTTTTTCCGAAGCCATGATGAACACATCAAGAATGTGGTGATGACTCTCCTGTCTCCTGACAATGACGAAGACCGTGTCTTCATTCAACCCAGAAGAATTTGATTGCAACTTCACCACCATCAAATTACTGAACCATCAAGACTTTCTCCTGAGACTGCATCCGGAGGCTCGTTCAACGGCTAAGGCATTCCAAGTATATGGTACAGGTAACAAACTAAACAGAGGTTTAGTATGAGCTCGTATCACTCCTTGTTAATAAGTTTGCTGATGGTTCTGTTCAGGAGGTTAACTGACTGTTGCGTTGGTCGTTATGTTTCCATAGCTTCATTCCTCTGCTTCTGTCTCAGTTTCATTCATTCACTTTCACTTTCCATTTGACCCCTGCATTTGGCTGCATCCGAAATCACATACTTATATATAGTAGGCAAAAAACAGTATATGACAAAAGAACTATATCCGAATCCACAGTACTCATAAAAGAGTAGGCAAAAAGTACCAGGATGATCTACTACTTCAAACGAGATTCTGAAGTGTGCATACGATGGACAATTTACCATCCCATGAGGCCACGGAAGAGGATTTATGAATGAACTACACGCATACAGAATGTCGTTTTTGGTGGTCATTAGGTAATTACTTATTCAAAATAAGTAGAGTATGCGATTTCGGACGTCGACTATGTGTTTGTTCAGACTAGTTATGTGTTTGTGATTTAGTTATATAAAACATTTGTGCACATTAATGTGAGTGTTGAATTCTGTGGTCACTGCTTGCAAATCAAAACCTTTAATGATGCGATTACAGCTCTTAACATGCTCTTAGCACTGCACCCAGTAAGAAAGAGTTCTTTTTCTGAGGCCACGAAAAATATCATTTCTAAGAGTTGATAGACAATTCTTACTGAGTGTTCGATGGACGAACAGGTTAATTCATTGTAATGTTAATTAACTACAACAAGTTAATTCTATCAACTGATCCAAATATGTATAATTAATTACAAGTTATGATTAATTATATTTCCCTTTCAAGCTAATTTTCTACAACATACAAATAAATGCATGCATGACTGTTCAATCTTTTTCCATCATGTTGACACTCTATGTGTTTAGAACATTGTCAAAGGTATTCTGGTGGTGGTTTGGGAAGTGAATAATGCATAGGTGAAACTTTAAAGTTTGTATGTGCTTTGGAATATGCAAATGTGTTCCACAGGAGGAAAGATTTGCCAGCATCAAATCACAGAACTGGAATGGAGAAGCACCAAATTGTAATCTCCTCCTCATCAGAAAGGGATAGACATGTCAAGAGAAAGTCCTGTAAGTCCTCAGGCCTGTAAGGGGGAAGACGTCCATCCAGTCAGGAAGTATCAGACACTACGTTTCCTGAGTCTCCTAGGGAGGAAGCAATATATACAACCACATTAGTCTGCAGGCTGTGAGGAAAGAGACATTAACATATACAATATAGTCAATGTCTTCCTCCAGTGAGACAACAACAAATATCCTTTGGTCTCTCCATCCCAGAGAGACAAATGCAGATTGACCAAGTCCTCAGTCTCTTAGAATCAGACTGACAAGTCTGCAACCAGGTTAAGCTTCAGCGAGCAAACCTTCACTTCAAGGTACATTTTGTCCGTGTGTTCCAGATTGGTAGGAACCTTTTGGTGTTCCATGAGATCAGCATCTCACAGTGCTTCATGTTCAGGGCTGTTGAAACAGATTCTAACTCCTTTCTCACTGCACTGTTACTCAGCACAACCAGTGGGAAAATATCACTTAACCAAACCTCTTAACAGAGACCTTGGCATTAGTGTATTGTCAGTATGATTTTCTCATTTTCATTAGATGTTGTTTAGCTGATGCCAATAAATAAAAAATCATCTTTCATTTATTTGTTTAATGTGGAATAAGGTTAGGCTATTTACCTGATTAGTTTTAGAGAAACCTTTCTGGATGTTAAGAAATCTTGATAACTTAACATCCAACTATATTACTTATATTCTATGCAGGCACTTTATTTATTTATCCATTTAGGATAGTGTATACTAAATAAGTGTTAGTTGCTCATATATTAATAATATTTATTGTATTACAGTTCTGTAGATAATACAGTAAAAGGCTCTACAGTTGATCCGATATTTTACAAATCCTTCAGATTGGTCAGCTGACATATTCTCTCCAAGTTACTTTTCTTTCTTTTTTTACTGTCAAGGTGAAAATCCTTAGCTAGTTCCCTGAAATTAAAAGAAGGAAGGAGTCACCTGACACTCTCACACTCACCTTAAAGGGTTAGTTCACCCAAAAATGAAACGGATCCCATAATTTACTCGCCCTCAATTAAGCCATCCTAGGTGTATATGACTTTCTTCTATCAGCCAAACACAAACTTAGTAATATAAACAAAATATCCTGGCTCTTTCAAGCTTTATAATGGGAGTAAATGGTACCTTAGATTTTGATAATCTCTGGCTTCTGGTAACAGCCATACGCAAGTTGAGTTCTGGCGGAAGAGTGACTCAACGTATGACGTAGGATATAGGAGTAGCGTAAGATTAGGTCAGAGTAGATTAGGCCTCTCGCTGCTCAAACAAATAGGGCAGGGCAACAAACTCAAGCAAAGTAATTTATGGGATTATTTTTATTTTGGGGTGAATTAACCCTTTAAGTGATATGTGACTAAAACCCTCTAATTCGGTGCCAAGTGTGAGAAACACTACACATTAGTTCATAGTGTAAGGTGAATTATGTTCAATAAGATTTTAACCTGAAAATAAGCAAATATCAATGGAAGTGAAATAATTTTGAATTAATTAATATTAAATAAAAACCCAAACCCTGAGAGGGTATTTTGCCTCATTTCAGAAGTTCACTACTTATAACTACTGAAAAAAAAAAACTTAACTTAACATCAGTCTCTCAGTTTCTGAGCAATTCAAATCATAGGAAGTTAAGTAAACACAGTGTTTGGTAACTCAATGAATTCAGTTCTTCCAGCCCACATAAAAAGTCAATTTGCCTGAATACTACATTTGTAGAATAAAGAAAGCAATTTTCCGGCCCGTTTAAAGCCGGAGGCTGAAGAGCTTTTCGTCGATTATGATGCTGTTGTATGTCCAAGTAAAAACAAAAGAGGTAGAGTCTGCATTCATTTTCTCTTTTAATTGAATAGCGGCGACTGTCTGGGTCGGGTTCTCAGTGACCATGAACTCATTTAACCTGTAATGGCAAGTAAAATGAAAGTGGCATAAAGGGCAACACAGTAAAAGAACGTCTCGTACTTTTGTCAATCCATCAGTATCGACTGACAGGAGAGGAGAAAGGATCTTCATTCATCATATCTCATAATTTACCCATAATTCTCTGTCACCAGGACAAGAAGAGTGATGAAAGAAAACACACAGGATGGACCATAATAGGAGCCACTTGAGTACAGGTGTTGCGGGAGAGACAGACACAGCAGTGAAGGGTAAAGAGTAACGAAAATATATATGTGACCTAAAATAATGTTTCAACTTTCCCATAGTCCACAGCTGTTTGTCTTATTTGAGAAATTATAAAATGGCCTTCACAATGAAAAACATGCTTCTCTGAATGCAGTTCATTAAATAAAGCATTTCCCTCAATCCCTTCTGAGCATAAATAAAGCCTGTACCAAACATCCAGAGCCTCATTAACATTTATTGTGTCTCGATAAAAAGTTGCTAAATTAATTTGACAAACAGGAGGGAAATTAGACATGGACCCCTGTGCATAACAAATATCAGCTTGTTTTTATTCATTTATTTATTTACATATTTATTTATTTATTTTCTACCCAGGTACTAAGAAAACAACTCATTTTACAGTCAAATTTATGGTTGTCGGGCCACCGTTCAGGTTCAGAGGTGTACTACAATGACGCAAAGTTTGTTTATTCATTCAAGAAGAATATTAATTTGTGGCTTGTTCCACTTCGACTTCTTCTGGTCTGTGTAAGGATTTTTAAAAGGATGCTAAATTATTTTAATTACACCACCCTGTAATCAAAAGGAAAACACAATTTTGATTAAGTTTGTGATTTAATGGACCCATCACACCCACTTTTCCCTTTGTTTCAGGGGAAGAGCACACAGACTAACTAATGTAAATATGTTAACTAAAGTTATGTGCAGCATATGTTTCTGGTAGCATTTGGCAACATATTTATCTGTCCAAGCTTAATGATGTTCATACCATTCAAAAGCTTGGGGACATTATTTTATTTATTTATTTATTTATTTATTTTAGAAAGAAATTTATATTTTTATTTAACAAGGATGCATTAAATTAATCAAAAGAGCCAGTAAACAAATGCTATTAAATAAATGCTATTATCATATTCAAAGAATCCTGAAAAAAAAAAAAAATGTTTTGCAGCACAACCGTTTTCAAAACTGATTATAAGAAATGTCTTGAGTACATAATCAGCATATTGGAATCATGCCACACTAACAAATTATTTATTTATTTTTAAATTCAGCTTTACCATCACAGGAATAAATTAAATTTAAAATATATTAAAACAGAAAATAGTTATTTTACACTGTAATAATATTTCAGAATATTTTTACTGTCTTTTTGATCACTTTTAATTATTATTACTATACAAGGATTATACTCTGCAAAAATCAAAACATTTGTTCTATATGCAGTAGGCCTTCTCAAAGTATAATATAATATAATATAATATAATATAATATAATATAATATAATATAATATAATATAATATAATATAATATAATATAATATAATATATCACTGCTTTATCAAACTTATAGTGCTATAGCTGACTTCTTTCTCAAAAGAGCAACTGTAGTTTAACTATTTAAATACAGAAAGTAGCTTCACAGAATGATTGAGTGACAGGAGTGAGTTCCAAGGCCTCAAACCATATGATGTAAATCAACGGCTCTGTGGGGACTGTGCTAAAAAATCCAACAGACAGTGTAACTTCAGCGGGAGGCAAAAGTGCCCTGTGGAGTTACAAAGATGGATTCATTTTAGGTTATGTGCAGTGTGTGTGTGTGTGTGTGTGTGTGTGTGTGTGTGTGTGTGTGTGTGTGTGTGTGTGTGTGTGTGTGTGTGTGTGTGTGTGTGTGTGTGTGTGATGAAATGTGAGAAGGAGAGAAGGAGAGAAGATAGACATTGGTTTGGACTAAAACTGTAATAGGAAGGGTAACAATGAGAAGAAAGTGAGAAATATATAGCATTGTTCTCAATTGAAATATATTGAGAGAATCTATAGAAAGAAAAAGAGAGAAAGGAGGAACAAAGAAAAGGAGACAGAAGACAGCTTACATGATAGGTTGAGTGTCAGGAGGGAATCATAAGAGATAATGACAGCGGTGCTGTGCTTTAACACACTTCAGCACTCCCGTCAGCGCCTGATGGATGAGGTCTGGGCTCTTAACTACTCGCTGGACTAACTCAAACACACTCCACAGAAAACACTCCACACTGTTCTTGCTCCTCTCGAGGCCTCTGATCCACAGCCAGCAAGGTCATAGAATTGAATAGATGAAATAACTGTTATCAAACAAATGTATAACGACACTTCCGGGTTCACGGAAAAGAGTGATTTCATATTTATAATTCAAATCAAGCTAAAAATTAACTGAAAATGAGTGTGGAACATCCAGTTTGGGCTTTTTAGATGTTGTTCCAAATAAACCCATTTAACTTTCCCTCTTCAATTAAATATAAAAGGAGAGGTTTTAAGAAATGTTCATGCTTGCTCTTTTCAGTACAACAAAAGCATAATGGTGACTGAGCTCTAAGGGCTGCAGAAATCACAAAGAAAACAGAAATCATGACATGGCTTAGTGCGATTATCAAAACGTGAATGCTCCGATTCAATTAAATATTAGCGTTGCTTGTTTCAGTGAATTTGCGCTTGTAAAATGGATTGAGGAGCGCAAAGTTTGCCAACCATCTTCCAAAACCTGTAATGAGAAGCACTTATAAATCAGCTGTTGTCAACAAAAAAGAAGCTTTAAGATCTCCCTGTGGTTTTCCACCAAAATAAAGGTATTCATGTTTGAAAATGAATTAAGACAGCCATAAATATTAATATTGTCATTTTATTATATAAAATAATAATATAAAATTATTCGAATTGTGCAGCCTAAGCAATTTTTATCAGAAATATTACAATTAGATTTTCCCCCCAAATCGTGCATCCCTACTATGCTCTAAAAAGAGACAATAGTAACAGAAAAAAATATACCAAAAGTGTATAAAAAAATAAAAAGTATATGAAAACATATACCATGACAACAGTCCTTACAACTGATGCCCTATATCCCAAGTCTTCTAAACTCAAAACTTTTTTTTTAGGAATGAACCAAAATTTAAGTTGTTATTCACCAAATAATATTCACTAATAATTATTCGCTAATAATCAAATATCTCAAGCCATGCCTGAATTTTAATTTGATTTTGATTCATAGTTGTTCATAATCGATTGGTTTCAGATAACTCTGAGGACAAGAATGCTGTAACTGTCTACTCTCGAAGTCCACACATATACACATGTACACAGATCCCCATGGCTCACCTCCCAAAATCCAGGCAGACTCTGCAGAAATAGTGGATTTGTGTCATTGTAGAATAGAAAGTTCCACCCTGAGTCGACTGAGCTGTCTGCTCTGAACGTTTGTCCTGTTTGAGTATACACTGTTCTTTCCAAGGTTATTTTAACTTTGCTATTGCAGGATTGTGCCAGGACAGATATATTTGAACCGAGAGAGATAACTGAGCCTTTAATGTCTTGGGAAACATACATTGGTATATCGCTTACACAGTGAACACAATGGCCTTTCTGTCTGCATCACTATTAAAATAGAGCCTTGGGCGTCGAACAAAAGTTCCTTCAAGAGCATAGAAGCCTCTTCATAAAGATGCAGGATTCTGGCTAAAACATCATGATTATTGTCATTTATTTTCAATTCATACAAACACGTCTGACCTTTGCTCTGCGTCTGGCTTCGGTACAGGAGACTCGCATTAACGGGATGCTTGGCTTTACCGCTGGGGCTCCGTCTCTTCAGCCAGGACTCGCTTGATTCATTTTCCCTTTAAAGTAAATGTGTCACTTGTGGTTTAGCTACTTTGTGGTGTATTCAGAAGCTGAATGAGGGTTTTGTGCCCTTGAGGCTGAATGCAAACAGGTCTTGAGCAGGAAAGAGAGCGAGAAAGAGGGAAAGAAAGGGTAGAATGATGGAAGAACACAGACAATGAGACTGTCAGGTGGCCTCGGAGGCGTGGCACAGGCCATCAATCATTCTGGCCGATGAACATCAAAAACAATGTGAATATCAAGAGTGAAGGACTGATAGAAAGCCAGACTCTAAATATAGAGGCACCTATTGGCGATGCAATTTTTCACGCCAGTTAAATGTGCCCTGACAAGAGTGCACAAGACGGTTTTCTCTATGTCGGACGTGTGACCTTCGTGCAACGTTTTTATATCATTACTGTCCTACCTTTGACTTTTTCCCAGACATATCTTGTTCCTTTTCAGACTCACTTCATTTATCAAAGTTTGCATGGCAAGTCTTATTGGCCAAGGTTGCCAAAGTTAGTGCAAAGAGATTCAATTACTGTGTTTGAATAAGTCCAGTAACACACACATACACATAATACAGAAACTAATTGGCTAACTGACCTGATGAGTTTGCTTGATAATGCATTCTCCAACACCACCGCTTGTTATCATTAATGTGAAAGAACTTGTACTTCTCTAATTACTTTCTGACCAAAAGTATAAATATCAGCATGATCGTTTTTGCTCTTTTGACCCAATGTGCAGACAGGAGAAGAGGGGCACAGAGAGGTGGACCAAAAGTGAGAAATAACAGACAAGTGAAACAGAAGGAGGCATCATTAGCCACAACATGACTAAACAGCATCCAATTACATCTGATTTACAGTGTTTTATAAAAGCATGTTCACAGACACTAGAATAATTAGTATAATTTGCTAATGCTAACATCGCTATTACTGCTCATACTTACGGTTACGCTAAGTATTATGGGTCAATAAAGACTGCCCGTGTGATACTATGATGAAATCACGAAAAGAGCTCATTAACACCTTGTTATACTCCACTTAAAAACTGAAATTCTCTCAACAAGTTGAACACAAAGATTTAAAAAAAAAAAAAAAAATCCATTTTTTGCATATGGGACCCCAAAGTTGATACCTCAAAACCCATAGAAAACAATTTCATGGTAATCCATACGACCCCCAGTTATTAGATTAGATTATTTTTCGAAACATTTCAGTTTGTATTCTACAGAAGAAAGTCAAATACATATGGAATGGAATGAGGTTGAATGATGAAAGAAATTATTTTGGGGAGGAGTATATGTATATTTTTAAGTTGTTTGGCATAATCTTTTACAATTATTACTTAGAGAAAAAAAAACCAGCAGTTTTGTTAATATTATAATTAATATTTGAAAAACTTTTGTCCTCCAAATCAATGACATGTGGTGCAACTAGAATTCAGAAAAAAAATAAAAAAATAATTATAGGCCTATACAAGGGTTATGGAAATGAAATGCCAAGTCAATAAATCTGTTAGATAATTTGATCTTTTATAACATGGCATGGTTAGTTCTGGTGCTAAAATTCCTAAAAAACGTTAGTTGTAGAAGAAACAAATACCTTGAAAAATGATATGCAAGAAATTATTATTATTATTATTATTATTTTATTTTATTTTTTTTTTACTTTTGAAAAATAATGATTAAGATGCAAACGTACATGTTTATTGCTTTGGTTGCTTTGGTTTGGTAAGCTTTAAAAAAATAATAAAACTACATGAAACAAACATAATACACAAAATACATTTCTAACTTGTAATATGTTTTAATTTAGATTTTAAAAAGATTTGCCCTGCACTTGCTCTTGGACACTGTTTGTCATTCACCAAAAATCTATCAGGACAACTTAACAACAGTGGCGTGCAGTGGTGTTCTGAAATAAAGAGGCAAAATTTGTTCTGTGCAATTATTTTCAGGTAAACGCACTGCTCAGGCAGGTCTCGACAGTTCCATTTCACTTCGCCAAATGATTTCAGTTATTGCAATGGTCTTTACAGCCCACAAAACTAAAACCCACATCGACAGTGACCAAGCAAATAAATATAGTAAACAATAGGATAAAAGCGACAAATTATTTGCCACAAAATTACTTTTTATTGTATATTTTGCAATTATTATTTATTATAAAGGCAGTACCAATTAAAACAATATATTTTATGTGTGAACTGATGTGCAGCTGTTCTTTTTAATAGTCAACTTATTTTAGGACCATCGTTCGTCAAGCTCAGTAAACACTGGTCACAGACAGGAAGATTCAGGCCATTAAAAAAAAAAAAAAAAAAAAATTACAAACATGACAAAGTGGTGATATCTAAGTGTCTGAGTTGTTTGCTTTCTTTTTAATTAGAGTCTTCCCATTAACACCATTGTTTTGTTCATTCAGATAAGATTGATTTGCGAATGCGCATGGAAAAAGAGGCGGGATTTATCGCACAAACCAATTATATCTAATTAAAACAATCATAGCTCGATGGAGACATTGCCTCCTCTCGTGTGACTTTCCCCCATTCATTCAGAGGAAATGCCCCTGCTTAGCAACCACTTAACAACTTGGCAACCACCGAAAACCTGTTAGCTTTGTGGGGTTAGATTTCTGTTACCTGTAACATTTGCATGAGCACTCACATCAAAACAGAGTCTAGAATTGGGTTTATTTGCCATCCAATAGATTACAGCATCTTCCCGATTGGATGTTTTGATTTACAATTTCGAATTGTTATTCTGTCTCACGTCTGTTTATTTATTAGAAAATGACTGCACTCGCTCTGGACGATTTTTGGTTTACTGCTCTGAATTACTGGAAAGAATTAAAGGTCTCCTCTGGCACATCAACAAATACTGTCAACAAACATATTCAGGGTCATTTAAAGAGATTGTGTTATGCTGCACACACATATATACACACTACATCAGCCAGAAGCAAGCGAGGCAGGTGGAAATTTGCATCATGTCAAGCCTTGTCCTGTCTGCTGACTGCAAGAGATTGCCTCTCTCTCTTTCTCTCTCTTTCTCAGAAACACACATACACAGTCAGACACACACAGAGACCTTGAAATACCTTGTTTACCTGGATTTGTGTGGCAGACATAGTCAAACCTAATCCCATTTAAAGCTTATGTTTCTAATTCAACCTGACACAAAGCATGCAAATGAGTGTACCCACAACAAGCACTCACATGCAGACACCAATTTGCCTCATAACACTTTATGACTTGTGGAAGATCTCTTTTAGACCAGGTGTTACAAATTAACACACACACACACACACACACACACTCACATATATACATATATATATATAAAGAGCAGCATAAAGAATTATCACAGGCCTTATCAGTGGCATATTTGATAAGCAAATAGCCAAGCGAGGGAAACAAAATGAGAACATTAAGCCAGATGCACACTACAAGACTAATGTTCATTGCTTTTTGATATATTACACATACTATAAAATTAGATAATATTTAGTATATATAGATTCATTGCAATGCTTGAACAGAATAGGCTCTCCCAGCTGAGTCTGATTCATCTCTACCCAAAAAATGCTTGCAACTGTCTTAAGAAATGGACAATTCTTATTTTTTATGGAATATTTCTGGTTATTATAAATAATTTATCCATGCACATCAATATTATTCTTTTTTTTACTCCATGTGTCCTCATAATCTTTAATAAAAATGTTTCCCTCTTTCTTGCAACAGCTTCTCTTCTCTGATGACATGTTTACTGACGCAAGGGCAGAATAACCTGTCACTCACATGGGATCACAGCAATAGCAAATCACAGCAATCCAATCAATTCTTGATGGACAAGATCAAGTCATGTCTTACATTTTGTCTTGTTCAAGGGGCTGTTTCACTTGGATATATGCCACAATAAGGAAGAAAAGACTGTCACAACTAGGGCTATTCAGAGTCAAGGAATCGACTCATTTTGAGTCGACTCCCCAACACTACCATAAATCTCCATGTTTGTTGAAATGTTGTCAATAATAAACTGTCAAACTGCAATGCAAATTAGTTAATGCAAGAATGAATTTCAAGATCATATACTCTATATTCAGTGAGGGCAAATGACATTGTATTTGACATGCGTAAATCATGTATGATTCTTTAAACAATGACTTAAGCTTATTGTGGCCTCACAGCTAAAGCTATTATCTAAAACCTAGCATGGTAAACATTTAGTAAAGTAGACTGTGGTTTTGTGCAAAAGTAGTGCTACTGAACGTCTTTCGTGGCATTATGACAGGCTGTAATTTGCAGGCTTTAAATGACATACGTAACTGATTAAAAAAAACACTCTTCTATTTCTGCTGTGTTCCTATATAGTTTGACAGGTCTGTTTGATCTCTGAAAAATTGCATGAGCTTCTAAAGACACTGCAGACCCTTTAATATCCCTATCCAAACATAAACTTTTAGGCAATCAAAACAAACTCTGCAGATGTACTAACACACAGAGACATGCTCAAATGTGCACACGCAAACACTGGCACATATCAACCTCTAAACTTGTAATAAGTGTCTACTGAGATACGCCACATATCATAAATCCTTCATTAGTCATTCTCTCTCTGCGTGATGAATGTCTTTGCCCCAAGTGAAATCTATATCAGATTACAGCAATATTAATGTTTCAGACATTTTCGCAATCTCCCTCCCTCTACATACACAATTCCCCCTGGATACAGAGCCGCTCCGAAGCTTAGTCTATGTTAGCACTACTAGCACAATGCACACTCGGAGACACTCATTGAATACACAAGGCATGCGTTTGCCATGCTGATGAAGGAGACTGAGACCTTGATCAAAGAATCATCAAGGTGTACGAGTAGGAAAAAAAAAAAGAAACACACAAACAAACCTCAGTTGCTGCTTTTATCTGATCTCCAAACAGTAGTCACCTTGGAGCCATAAGTGTATCTCTCTGGTGTCCTTATATGTGAGGGAGTAATACACAGGAAATGTAAATTAAATGTATCTTACAATTGCAAACCATTGATAAAGCTATAGCTGACTGACAAATGTGCAATTATGTGTTCACCTAGAAGATATAAGCCTAATATTAACCGTCAATGTCCTCACTCAGAGGGACCAACAAAAGTTATGGCACTGCACGGATGTTAGCTTAAAATGGTAATGGTAATTTGTGCTTTTGTAAGCTCATTTTAGCTCAATTTCATTAGCTAATATTGGACTCCTCCTTGGCAGTGCCGGATGTCTTCGCCTTTTGCAACAGCCAATTTTGCTGTCCAATATTAGCTAATGAAGTCAGCACACTGCAGCTCGGAGTGCAGACTCTAATGAGACTAAGCTGTGTAGAGTTTAAAATGGGATTATGTCTGTCTTTCTGTCAAATTATCCCTGCAGCAGATGAATAAAAAAACAAAACAATATCTACTCCCAGGGTCCACCTCGATTCAAATCAAATATAAAATTAAAACTGTATTTTTATTTTTATTTTAAATAAGCCTAGCCGCAGGGACAGAGGCTGCAAATTAGCTATTAGCTACAGTAGAAGCCTGATATGTACACAGCATCTGCTGAATTCTGTAACAATGTTATCCTGTATTATTCCTGTAAAATAAACAAATATATGAAGAAAATAAATTTAAAAATATGGTAATACATTAGTTTAGGATCCAATTCTCACTATTAACCAGTTGCTTGTTAGCATGCATATTACTAGGATATTGGCTGTTTATTACTACTTATAAAGCACATATTAATGCCTTATTCTGCATGACCATATTCTACATCCCATAATCCTACCAAATACCTAAACTTAACAACTACCTTACTAACTATTAATTAGGAATTTGTTGAGGCAAAAGTCATATTAGTTAATAGTGAGAATTGGACCCTAAATTAAAGTGTGACCAAATATATGTGACCATATATATCGTATAAGGTAGTGTTTTTCTACCTAAAAAAAACTGGTACTAAATATGTTCCCACACTCTTAAAAATAATGATTCCATAATAGGGTTTTTGCAGTGATGCCATAGAAAACCCATTTTGAACCCATTTTGGGTTCTCCATATAGAACCTTTTCAGGTAAAAATTTCTTAAAAGAACCATTACTTTATTTGTGTGAAGATCATTATAATAATCTAAAGAACCATTTTCAGTTAATAAAGAACCTTTTTTTGCATTGGGAAGGCTCAATGAATTTGAAAGATTCTTCGTGGAACTATCCATGCCAAAAAAGAAGCTTCATTTTAAAGAGTGCCATAAAAGCCATAAAAGTCCATTCGGAGTTATGCACATCAATAGTCAGGAAACAAATTTGCCAGTGGGATAAGAACTCATCCTTGAACTTCAATGTTAGAATGGAAATAAATAAATAAATAAATAAACTAATCATTTAAATGGTCTTTATGAAATTGCTACTGTATATTTGGCTTTTAAGGATTCACCAGGATTCACCAGGTCCACATCACTCTCTCACTACGATCCCAACCACCACAATACATCGCCAGCACCTGTCACTCATCAGCATGCCAAACACCACAGTATAAGCACACACAGTTCCTTGTCTGGTCTCAATGCAGACTATCAACTTCCTACCTGAGAAAGCCTTACCTCCATTCCTAACCTCCAACACCTTCGTTTCCATTGCTCCTCGTGATCTTCTCCTGCGCTTCTCAGAAGATGCCTTCCTCATCGGCTGTCTCACTTCCTGGCTTACCTGGAACCCACTTACCGTCAGCAACTGAGGTGTGTGCTAATAGACCTTATTCACAGCAGTGCCATCTTTGATATTTAACAGGGATGAAAGCGAGGCTGTGAGGGACATACATCTCTTCAGTGGGTTATACTGTTATTTAATGTGTTTTTTGGATTGTTCTGCTGACGAATCACTGCAAAAATATCTTTCCAAGAAATTCCAGTAGATAAACTCCGGACAGCATGAGCTGTGGCAAATTGTAAGTGATCTAGGAGCTTTATACAGCTTTTTACAGTGGATGCCACTGAAAACACGGTAAGTCCATCCCTCACATCCTCGCTTTCATACCTGTCATGGAGCTGCTCTGAATAAGGTCTATGGAAGCTTGTTTACGCCTCCTAATAAAACATAACAAAGGTAATTGTGACTTTATCTCGCAATTCACAAATGCGAGTTTATCTCTCGCAATTCTGAGAAAGTCAGAATTGGGAGATGTAAACTCACAGTTGTGAGAAAAATAAGTCAGAATTGTGAGAGAAAAAGTCACAATTATCTTTTATTTTTTTAATTCCATGGAGGAAAGAAGCTTCTATACGCTACAGACTCGAGAGGGAAGTGTAATGAACCCAGTTCATAAATGAATTTTCAGAGATACTGATGATGTTTTTTGGGGGGCTTATAATTATGTTTGATAAAGAAACCAGAATAAATAAACAGGAACAATCTTGCAACAATGTACAGATTATCACCATTATAAACATTTGGGCTATGAATGGAGAGCCCCATTCCAACTACTCCCCATCATTATAGCAAATGAGATCAGGTTGTTGTTCAGTCTCTCCTTTAGTCAATATTTTGGCTACATTAAAGTTTCTCACTTTGGTCTTAACTACATGCAGTTAAAATGCTCAATGATGATGCTCTAAATTGATACTGAAAACCGATTGACTTGGTTACCTCTGATAATAATTGGTTAAGCTATATGCAGAATTTTAATTTAACTTCTCTGTGCATTTGCGTCTGCATTGTGGACAGAAGCAAAGGACACTGCATTATTTAATATGCATTATTTAGCATTTTTGGCAGGGAGCATTATGCTGTCAGTCTTTTCTGTGCAGGGATTCAAACTCACCTGGGCTACAACTGTCACGGTGTGGTGTAGGTTGAAGACAAAGAGGCCAATGGCTCTAATACATACATTTTACTAATTCACTCAGATAGGCACATACAGGCAGAAGGTTAACACACAACAAACACGACGTTACATAGACAAGAATGGACAAAGACTGACTGAACAGAGGGAACTAAATACAGACACTGATGAACATAAACCAGGTGACACAGATGAAGGTGATTGACAAGACACAGGTGATGATGATGAACTAATGATAAACAGAATACAGGTGATACAAATTAACTAATAAAAACAAAAAGGACTCAACAGAAACCCAACACTGACAGTACTCCCCCCTCCCAGTAGGCGTGACCTCGCACCGCAGATGGTAAGTCTAGGGAGGTAGGGAGGTAGGGAGGTAGGGCGTCCTGGAGTCTACCACAGGATGGTGAACTAGGACAGTGGACTCCAGGATGGTACCGGCCGGACAGAAGGTCATGGCGGATCAGGCAGCGCAGGCGGCCATGGCGAAGATGACCCTTCGGGTGACCGTGGCGGAGATGACCCTTCGGGTGGCCGTGGCGGAGATGACCCTTCGGGTGGCCGTGGCGGAGATGACCCTTCGGGTGGCCGTGGCGGAGATGACCCCTCGGGTGGCCATGGCGGAGACTTATTGCCCCCCCCAAAAAAAATTTCTTGGGCCAAATCAGGGGCTCGGGTGAGACGCCGGTCAATATCTCAGGGGACGAGGGTTCAGGCTCTGGGATGGTGACAGGCTCAAGGCTGGGCAGAACCAGCGGCAAAATAGTCTCTGTGCTCGATGGGACCAGCGGCGAAGAAAGCTCTGGGCTGGACGGGACCAGCGGCGAAGGGAGCTCTGGGCTGGACGGGACCAGCGGCGAAGGGAGCTCTGGGCTGGACGGGACCAGCAGTTGAGAAGCTTCTGGCTCGGCAGGTATGACTTGAACAGTCTCTGGCTCGGCGGGCGTGACGTGAACAGTCTCTGGCTCGGCAGGCATGACGTGAACAGTCTCTGGCTTGGGAGGCATTACATGATGCGCAGGCTCGGCGGGACTGACGTGAAGCGCGGGCTCGGCAGGACTGATGTGAAGTGCAGGCTCGGCAGGAGTGACATGAAGTGCAGTCTCGGCAGGACTGACGTGATGCTCTGGCTCGGCGGGCAAGATGCGAGGCGAAGGCTCTGGACGGGACCAGCGGTGAAGGCTCTGAAAAAAGGTCAGTTAAGTCCTTCTCATCCGGACTCTGGACGAGGACAGGAACAGGAGACACTGGACTCTCGACGACTGCCACACCTGGGTGAGTAGATCATCCAACCCGCTCCAGAACTGCTGTTTGAGAGATTCCTCATCCCAGCTCGCATCCTGATACAGGTAGAGGTAAACCTCCACATAATCCTCCAGCAAGCGACCGTTCTGAGAGATCCAGTCTTCCACGTTCATTTTAAATGGGTCCGTTCTTCTGTTACGGTGTGGTGTAGGTTGAAGAAGACAAAGAGGCCAATACATAAATTTTACTAATTCACTCAGATAGGCACATACAGGCAGAAGATTAACACACACCAAACACGACGTTACATAGACGATAACAGACAAAGACTGACTGAACAGACGGAACTAAATACAGACACTGATGAACATAAACCAGGTGACACAGATGAAGGTGATTGACAAGACAGGTGATGATGATGAACTAATGATAAACAGAACACAGGTGATACAAATGAACTAATAAAGACAGACAGGACTCAACAGAAACCCAACACTGACAACAACGTACGCAAGAAAAAAATAAATGTATATGTATATATATATATATATATATATATATATATATATGAAGAGTTCAGATGCAAAAGCCTCTAAGTGCAGGCTTCTGAAATTTTCTTCTAGAATGATCATTTTTATCAAGCTTGTATATTTAAGTTAAATAATTTCACTTAAATGGCAAATCAAATTACCTATTAATTGTCATTTAAGTGAAATTACTTAACTTAAATATACAAGCTTTATAAAAATGACCATTCTAGAAGAAAATTTCAGATGGCACTTAGAGGCTTTTCTGAACTCTTCACACACATATATATATATATACATTAGGCCTATATGCATATATATTTATGGATCGGCTATCAGTAGATAAATTAATTAAAATAAGTTAGGTTAATTTTGAATGTATATTTGAGGGGGACTGTACAAGTTTGAAAGATAAGCATTCTTATTTATTATGGATCAGCTATGTCACTCTGTAATCTTTTTGAGGATTGCTTTTTGGAAATTTATTAGTTCGATACCATGCATAAATAAGTGATAGAAATGAATGGTTTTCAATTTCAGTCAGAAGCAGTGATTGAGTTTTATTCTTTATTAGTTAACATAATTCAGAGTGGGCCAACAACAAATGAACAAGACTCCCATGGGGTTTTGTAGGAAAAGGTCTAACTACAGTAGGTAGGTTTATACTAAAACATGAACATGAGCATAGTGATTCTTTTGAATACATTTTCTTTTAGTTTTCTAGGGGCCCAGACCTGACCAGGCTACTAAAGGCATTATAATATCAATCTGAATGAGATCCAGAATAGTATAATGATGAGAACATGACAAAGTGAACACACAATATTCGTCTCACATGGAAATATAGGTACATCTATGTATTTACATCCGCCCCACTCCCCATTTGACCAGCCTGGTTCCCTTATAGCTGCCAATCATCTGTTCCTTAGTACCACTAATCTGCCTTCTCATCAGGTCTTCAGCAGAGATCACACTCTGTTTTTAATTGACCTGATGTGTCAGCACATCATGAGCAATGAGGCAGAGCTCCCAAACACTTGCCAGAGTTTGGTAGAGTGCCATAAAGATGTTATTTTGCTCAGCAAGAGCCCAGAAATGAACTGAACCATTTCAGTTACAGTTTGACCCATGAAGCCCCACTTCCAGAAGCCCTCGACCAACTCAGCCATCTCCACATCTGTCAGAATTCAGCAGATGTGGTTCACCCTCGAACCCCCAAAAATGAATTCAAGTTGAATCAGTTGAATCAGTTGACCATTCAGGAGTCCAATGCAGAGAAATAAAAGATTCAGGGTGTATAGAAACTTAAGGTATTAATCAGAGGCTTCTTGGAGAACAATTAAAGAACTCTTTTGAAAATCTGATAACTTTTTTCATGTATTTATGTAGAGTTTATTCCTAGATTCATTAGGATTTGAAACAAATTACAGCATAACAACATTTTAAAAGGTGTTTAATTATAATCATCATTTACCAGCAAGCATAAGTTCTAGACATCCAGACTCACACATAGCTAAAAAAAAAAAAAAAAATGATCCAATTATGTGTGATAAGCAAATGGGGAGAGCGGGGCACAACCTAACGCTTTTTGACTTTCTCAGTTTGTGTAAATATACTTAGGGTTCAGGGTTTTTATTTAATTTCACACATGTCTAGTACAATTATGTGGTTTTGTTTTATTAATACAGTGTATACGTTTGTCTTGATTACATTGTAAAATGTGAGGGGCACATTGTAACTATGACAGATTAAATGTTATCTGATCTAATCAAAAGAATATACAAGACAAACTAAAATATTTTCTCAATAAAATAACATTTTTTACTTTTTCATATAAAATAATGGCATTTTTGAATAATTAGAAATAAAATAATTTTTGAGTTTGACAACGAAAACACAGCTAAACAACTTAGTTCAAAACATAATAATAATTAATAATTACTGAACATTGACTCTCAGTCTTTATTCAAAGCATTAACGAACCATATCAACTGTTAAATAACATACTGGAGATTAAAATTTCAGATTTGTCTAATTTAAAATAAACACCAAAAATAGAGAAGAAAAATGAACATAAGTAAGAAATTTTGCTATGGTTAAATAAATGTTTAGTGATATCTTCCAAAGATTTCTGAATTTTGGCACAATTTTTTTCTCTATATAGTGTTGATATGGCAACTAGTAAATACCCTACGTTTCTTCATGCTAGCATGTGTGGAAGTATTTAAAACAAGGGTGTTACAACTAGCCCCACGTTAGGTTGTGCCCCGCTCTCCCACACACACACATATATATATATATATATATATATATATATATATATATATAAGACTTCAGATGCAAGCCTCTAAGTGCCATCTGAAATTTTCTTCTAAAATGATCATTTTTATCAAGCTCGTATGATTATGTTCAGTTATTTCACTTTAATGGCAATGAAAATCACCTATTAATTGTCATTAAAGTGAAATTACTGAACCTAAATATACAAGCTTGATAAAAATGCTAATTTTAGAAGAAAATTTCAGATTTGCATCTGAAGTCTTCGTATATATATATATATATATATATATATATATATATATATATATGAACCAGTGCAAAGAGCAGCTCTAGGTTGCATGCACCAGGCTGATACACCAGAAGGGAATTTTGATTCATAATGTATCAGAATAATATGATCATCTTTAAATGCAGAGAAACTTACTGATTCACCATTATTTATTAGAAGTCATAAAACACTTAAATGTGTGTAATATATAGTTTATGTTGTTCATTATTATTACACTGTGATGGCAGTCCACACTGAATGAACATTTCATTTGAATGGTTCTAGTTTATTTTCTGCATGAGAAATTGATATTTCGTTTAAGGGATACATTTTTATTTTATTTATTTTTTTGTCTGTTTATTTATAAATGTGTTTTGTTTCTTAAATAATATTTACCCAAACATTGGAACTGGAGGTGCTACGTTGTCTCTTTTGCGCACATTAAACCTCAAAGAGTGACAAAGCCAAGAACCATTTATTTCTAGAGTGCATGCTAGTGAGTAAATGAAACCACAACCAAGATATGGGTTTGACATTTTATTTAAGTTTGTTTGAATGTGTCCATCTTATCTGTGGTTCCGCCGGGATCCATGACTGCAGCATGCACAAAGGCTTGGAATTAAAAAGGTGCAGCCTTTCCTGGGGTGCGTTTCCCGAAAGCATCGTTGGCCAACTATGGTCGCAAGTTCCGTCGTTACCAATAGAGTTCAATGGACATTGCGATGAACTTGCGACCATAGCTGGCCAACGATGCTTTCGGGAAACGCACCCCTGGTGTCCTTTATATATTCGGTTGGGAATTATGGGAAATGTAGTTTTTGTGTTGGGGTTGTGTGTTAATTAAAAGTGTTTAAAGAAAATTTTGTGTGTTTATGTTTAAGTGTATTTTCACTATGGCTTTATGGTAAATGTGATTTTATGTTTATTTGAGTTTATGTATATATATATATATTTCCCCCCTTTAAGTTTGATGTAATGGAATGAGAATTTCTGTGAGACCCCTGTAATTATAAAAATGGTTTGGTCTGGTTAAAAGGGCTTAATTTTCTGTGGCTGGGTTAGTTCTGGTGAGGGATCCCTGAGAAACATCTGAGACCCAGAACTCAGTAATGTGCTGATGTCCCATTTATGTGTGCACAATGTGTGGTCAGTACTTAAGTTTTGCAGTCAATAAAATGACACTTTGTTGACTCCATGAATGTCTCCTGAAAATTTTATGGAAGAACCCTTACATACACCAATAATGGTATAAGTGAAAAGCACAAATGAAGGCACACCACGATAACAAGCTTTTTAAATTGTGTGGGTATTTCTCCTCTTCAGTCTTTTGCACAAGACAGCTTTGAGATTGATGTGATGAAATAAAGTTCACAAGAAAAGTGTTTGTCATGCATTCAAATCTTTTGGCTAATGTAATGTTTTATTTTTTTCAACCGTCCTGAATGTGTGACCATGGCCACATTAACATAGACTGGGTAGGGCTCCAGTGGTGCTGGAGAAAAGTAAGACATATTATTAGCCAATCTTTGTTATATGCAGAGCAGTGTCGGCTTGTCACATTTTCCATTTCAATATTTCAGCAATCAAGTCCTGTGCCCGCTATTATTCCAGTGGTTATTTGGAATCATAAAGGTTCTGTCCAATATGCAAATTAATCAGTTTGTAGTCGGTTCCTTTGAATTAATCAGTCAAATGGATTAGCACCATATAGAATAAGTTCACATTTCAGTTCAAATCATTCATATACAGTTCACTCACACACTAAATCAATCTCAATTCATAACTGTTTTACCGTTTGACAAATTGGTGGCTAATTCATATCTAGGTTGGGTTTGTCACTAAAAGTAGCATGACAGAAGTAACACCATAAAAAATGTGGTTTTGTTCCCCACATTTTCACATTGATGGCTTAATTTGATCCAGGGTTAGGTGTAATACAGTGATTTATGTCAAGAAAAGTGTAACTGTTTGAAAAAAACTTCATTTAACACTTAGTCACTCTTACAGTCTCAAATTAAACTGTATTTAAAAAAAGCTTTTGCATACATCATCTGTCTTTACATGCATTATCATTATTCACTATTTATTTCTTTATTCCTTTTTTCTGCCTTTTCTGCACTTCATCAACATTTACTCTAATGTAAAATTTAACCCTGAATACTGTGAAATACATTTCTGAAAAAACTTGTTTTTACTCCACATTTGGAAGAATATTAAAAGTAAATAAGATTACTGTTTTGTTAATTATTTACAACTAATTGCACTTTAATCCTTAAACGCATACTCTGGGTCTTTAGTGACCCGAGATGTCATTCACTACTCTCCTCCTCATTCACTTTTTAAGGTTAGACATCAACCTTCTTAGTATTCGTCAAACAATTCATTATAACCAATATAACAAGAACAAAATTATAAAATTATAAAAGATGCCTGTTTTCCATTCATTTTTTGCAAAAACTGGATAGGGTTGCTAATGACCCATGGTGTATCACAGTGTAAGTATATTTTTTTCTGCACAACAATAAATGAACCTTTGATGACTGAATAAGTGCAATTCACCTTTATTCCCCAAGGTGGCAATGTCTGATTTGTGAAGTGACATTTCACTCATAGGTACCGCAGGCAGAAAACAAAAGAATTGAAGTATCATCAGCAAAACTTGAAATGGCTCAGCGATTTACTGCAAAGTACTGAACACAATCAAATATTAGTGTCACTGTCACTTGATGGTGGATCTGGTGAAGAAGCTGTCAGCGATAAAAATATTGATTTTGAAGATGTTGAAAATTATAGTTTTGAGAAAATGAGCCAGATGCTGAATATACTGGGAAATGAGCACTGATGAGGACAGTGATGATGATGGTATAAAATATCTGCTCAAACTGAACTCTTCCAAGCTCCAAAAGTAACAAAATATGGTTTATTTTATTCTTAATTGTTACTCTAATATCAGGAGAGTTTTATATTATCGCGACAGGTAGAGATCCATCCGTGTTAGATATAGATCCGGGCCGATAAAGACCCGAATATGTAATAATGATTGCCGAAACATTCATGCATTAAAGGGTTAAATGTTGTTATTTATAAAATAAAAATAAATTATAGCTGACATTTCAGCTTACATGTTCATAAAAGGCAATTATCTATTTTTTGTTTTAAAACTCAAAACTTTCCTTTTTTTGGCCACTCCTATGAAAAATAAACAGTATATTTATGTGATGATCTAAGTACATTATAATAAGAAGTAGGCTAATTATAGTATTCCCAGTTAAAAACAATTGCTGTAACAGTTTAAAACTGTAAAATATTACAGTAGGATACTATATTTGGTAATAACACTATACTGAAATGTTGAGTCCTGTAGAAATACAGTAAGTGGCTGGCAACACAGCTGTAAAGTTACAGCAAAAAGTTCTACTGTGCATTGAAGAGCTGTCAGAAGGAACTGTAATGGATTTAACATTTATAAAGCTGATTATCTGGCCGTACTTAAATTATTATGCAACTGTTAAGCATACTGCATGTCAAATCAAATTCAGAATATGTTTCTAAAATAAAATGGTCATATTGCTCACTGGCTATTAAAAAGTCTGTTTAATGAGGCATTTAAACTTCTTTCTTCATACTCTATTTTTTACCTCTCCATATACACAGACCTTTAGCTTTCTGCTTGCATCATGCAGCACCATTCATTCATTTTTAATGGTAGGTTGGTCAGTTAGCTAATATAGTCAGCTTTATTAAGAATCACATTTAATGGGCTACATAAAGCAGGATAGACTGTTATGGTCGCAGATGAAGGCTGATGCATTCTGTCTTTATCTCCTCTAAGTCAAAACCTCCTTCTGAAGCTGCAGGAAAAACTGCCCCAACATAAATGCCCATGACAGAACTGTAAAACCGGTCCCAGATCAGCAAAAGAACTGCTTCAACCCATAAGTGATGGACATTAGACCGCACTGGACTGTGACTGATGCCGCTGATGAGGAGCTCGATCTGAGGCCAGAACTAACTCAGCATTCCTTTTATGCTGATATTGGGACATAAACTATATGACTATATGACAGTATATGACTTCAGTGGGACAGGGAGTGGGCGCAACATTATTATTATTATTTTCTCTTCAGAGACCCACGAGACTGCATGTTTTAACATATATGTGCAACCCAGCAACCACCTGAGCAAGAGGCATAATTATCATTTGATGTATCATTGACATAATCCTTATACCCTATTGATAAGTGAAAAGCTATTGAGACGATAAAGATAGGACTGTGATCTGACGCTGCGTGCAGATGAGATCAACTGCACACATTAGCAAAGCTAATGAAAATATTGCCCTTGAAAATATGCAGCTAAACATGGTAACCCATTGAAAGTGTGAATGCTTATTTCACTTTAACCTTTTCTCATATCTGTAGCTTAGACAGCGTAAAGAGCGTATCCTCACAGCAATTACATACAATCAAAGACTATACAGACAGTCAGTGCACTCGTATTACTATGAATGAGAGAAAGTGCAAACAAAGAAAGTGCCAATCTCCGATTGGTAAAGTCATTGCATCACTGGAGCTGCTGTTAGAAGCTCCGGTTCCAATAGAAACAGTCAGGCTGTGTCCGAAATCGTCCCCTATACCCTTAAATAGGGCACTATTTGAGGGAACAGCCATTTGTAGTGGTGTCCGAAACCATAGTAGACGTTATTGGATGCGTCCGAAAACTTAAACGATAAATGTTGCCTTCAGAGGACATATTTCAAGGTCAGAAGGTTTCAAGGCACATCTGAATGCAATGTTAGTTTCACTTCCCGTCTCCTGAGATACCTTCATCTGATCAATTTTTGAAGGTATACCATAGATGTATCCTTCGCTGCCCTTGATATCCCACAATCCTGTGTTTTCCATTCTGTGACAGTTGAGCTAGAAAATAAAGATGGCGTCTGAAAGTTGCAGCTGGTCGTCAGTGTGTAAATGTACATTTTTGGTCAATGTTTTCCACTTATGATGTAATTTCTAGTGAGAAATGACTATTGTAGTCATTAAATATTCTCTTAGTTTTCACCCAAGCACGCTCTATTTTGCTGTAGATCATTAAACCGTTATGCTGCGTCAGAAGTCAGTTTCGTGAGGTACCTTTGTGCGCAAACGCTGCCTGCAAAGTCATTACCTGATAGGGCAGTGAGGCAACAAGTCAGCTGCCTAAGTTTTCGGACGCAGCCAACGAGTGCGCTCATTCAGTCCCACAATGCACCACAATAATGAGAGTACAACTGATGCACGCTCAACAGCTAGAGAATACCCATAACGCACTGTGAGAGTCGTGCGCTGAATGAATTCCCGCGTCTTGCCAGGAGATTGCACTCGCGGCTGAATCATCCATCCATCCGTTTTCAAAAACCCTGTTGGTCCAGCCTAATATCATACAGGTATAAATTATTTTTTAATTGATTACTAAAATGTTTAATTATGGCTTATACATGATAGTTTCCATGACAGAGTTCAGGATAAATCTTTTCATTACTACTGGAGCTGCCAGTTTCCTACTAAACAGCAAGCACAAACTATGAAAAAGCGGCAGCCCTTCCAGCGCACTCAGTGTCTGAATTCACTCACTTCTATCAACTCCTTCAAGTGGACTATATTAGTGGAGTAATGTAGGGAATAGTGAATGAGGGAATAGCTTGGTCCAGCCTGAAAAATGCATTTATTTTGTCATGATTCGAGCATTTAGAAACAAAATTTAGGAGACTTTTTTTTTTGTGTCACATTTCATTGGTGATTTCAAATATGAAATGTAATCGTAAGCTTGGCGAACAAGAGCTTGGATTGGGGAATTTGATGTTTCCCCATTCAAAAAGATAGGAGCCGCACTTCCATGCCCCAGAGGCGTTTCAAAGATGGCCGTCGAGTGAAATGACTTTGTCTTAAAGGGACTTTTATACAATAGACTGCTTGCTGCTACATAAACACAATTGCGTAAACGCTGCATCTTATTTGCTTACTAAATCACGCCATAAGACTGTTAAACAACTCTTATTTTAAACTCTTACGATTGAATAAGCAAGCCACGCAAAATATGCACAAAGATATGGAGTAAAATATGTTGATTTCAGATGCTTTCTGTAAGCGCGCTGTGGACTGCTAACAGCACACTACCAGGGGCACGTTCAAGTTCAAAACGATGCGCAACGTTTTGCTACGGTTTCCGGGTTGAACGTCATGTTTCCTGGAAATGGCGTGCACCGGTGTGCAACGGGGTTTGAGATACGTTTTCTCTTGTTTGGTGGGTGTGTCAGAACTGCAGTCCAATCAGCAGCAACATGTATATAAAGCAGGCGGTATTAAAGTTAACTCGCACAATGGGTTCAAGGAAAGTAATTTACATATGTGTTCGATGCAGCTCGGTATACGCAACAACTGAGGATATTAGAAAACATGCTTGTCGTAAGTTTTATTGTAAAAATATAGGATATCAACATAATGATGTAGTTGTTTATATTTTTAGCTTCATTGCAAGTGTATGACATTTGGTATAGAAATAAACAATGGTAATTAAGTGCTTTTCCTAAAAATGAGAAAGAAAATACAGGGTATTAAAACAGTATGAACTACAAATAAAGTCAGTATGTGAGGCTAAATAGATGTGTTTTAGTCTGAATTAGGTAAGATGTGTGCTTCCATTTCAGTTTCAGCAATCCCTTCACTCGATTGACATGTTCTCTTTTGTTCTGGGCGGCAAGTGCAGTAACTGTAACATCGGGCATATTTTGTAGTATTAAAAACATATTTATACCGACTTCATCAGGCTCCGAAAATTCTTCACAAAGAACACAAAGAATGGCCTTCTCAGCTGCCATAGTTGCAACTCTTGCATCATCAGAACAGTGTGTTCAACGCATCACCGTTTCTGTTTAAAAAACGTTGTGCAACGTTTTGTCGGGGCTGAACGCAGCCCAGTATTTGAATGTTGAGCCACAGCTCATTGGCTGCTGATGCAACAGCAACCAATCAGCTGCGCTATCAAATGAGTTAAGGACCGCCCCATCTAGTGTTTCATGCCATAGGTATTTATCAGTTATCTGTCACGGTATGCAAATTAGCTTATTGCTATTTATTTATATTGGCGCATCTCTGTTATAATAGTTGTTTGGGTAATAAAAGATTTCAGAGTGAATTATTCATGTCATTCTACCCCTGTGTAATATTTGTTTACAAAGCTTTGAAGAAAATCATAAAGTTTTTTGTATAACTCCAAATTCGTTGTGAATAAAGAACTTTTTAATGTGCATCTGCATTAAGCTTACAGTGTAAGTGACATGAACAAAACTGTTCAAATTGATAATCACAATTATTTGCTCGGCATTTAATCATCAGTCAACATTTTATGTATGTGATGGCTTTGCCTCATATTAGAGCCTATAGCTCTACCAGCTTGGATGTTCAGATCAAGTAAAACAAAACAAGATAAACACATGGCCGTAATCACGGCCAGACTCCATGACAAGGCTTGATGTCCCATCATTCTCCCTTTTGGGCTTGGATGTTAGTAGCTCTGCGACTAGTGTAAGGGAGAGATTATCAAACGCTGTATGTTCCTGCTGTAGCTTCACTGCTGAGATTTTCGCTCTTCTTCTCTCTGCTTGATTATGCAAAGCAGGCCTATATTCTCCCTTTGAAGTGGGGTGAAGCTCGACACAGCTCAGCTGCCTCAGGGACAGCCTGCCAAAATAAGCAAATAAAAAAAGACAGGGTTCACACGGAGGTCAACAAAATGGCTGTTGTGGTCGAGGTCAGCCCATGTCGCAAATTTAGATTTTATAAAGAATGTTTCTGAAACATATGGCAGCTGCCCAGTCAGTCAATGACTTAACAGGCAAGGTTTTATGTATTAAGGCACCTGAACTCCTAAAGAAACTGGTTTCAGACAGGCTAATGATCAAAAAAATGATATATATATTAGTAAATTGACTCCTTTCACTATTCTTTCATTTAACCGCTGAACTGCAGATCACTGTGGAATTCCTTTTTTTGTAAGTGCAATCCATATTGTGCAATGATTTGAACACAACTCTTCTATAATAAGCATGTTTTTATTTTCTAAATTACATTTATTTTATTATTTTTAAATGAAGAATGATGAAATAAGACTCAATAAAAGAATGAGCTGAAAAGAACATATACTAGTTCGGCGTAATCCTATTTCCTATAAAAGAAACAATAATATTGTAACTAAACTGCTTCACAACTTATTAATATTTGAAAAACAAATAAACAATATTTGACAAAAAAATTGTCTGCCAAATCAAAGGCATGTGGCACAAACAACATGCATCCCTGCAGATAAATAATAAAAACAAGTGAAATCATAATGATATAATAGAAACCCTCATCATGACTGTATGTCAAGATCAGTAAATCTACTGAAATATTATATAATTTATGACAAGGCAGCTAGTTCAGGTTGAAAAATAGAATATGGTGTGGCTCCTCGAAATCATAATATTTATGAATTAATAAGTCATAATTAACAACTTTTTACCTTGAGAAATATATATACAAATTGTACACTCCATTTTCAAGGTGTAAGGTGGGGGGGGGGGGACATGATGTTATTTTTTTAAAACCATAAACTGTGATTCATGTCAGTTGACAGGCAATGTTGCTTTTTTTCACCCGACCCTATATACAGTATATATATATTTTTAAAAGAAGTTTATATAATATTTATATAATCTATTGCAGGAAAGTGCAGAAGCCATTGTTTGGATGGACACAGATCTTTATGGCATAATCTTTTAAGGATAATGTGACATGCTCCTCAAACATAAAGCAAACCAACACTGAAGAGAAAAACTTCTGTGTCTCTCTGTGCACCATTACCCGTGAATACATTTGACATTTCAACGTTCTGGAGGAGAGACACTTTGAAATCTTTGCCTGTTTACCTCATAATTAGTCCCATAAGCAACAGTGCAGAATGTGTATGAAGTAATTAACAGGCGAGATGAAGCTGACTCATTACAGCTGTTTCACTTGTGCTCTGTTATCATAGAAGCTGCTCCATCATATGCTGTTTTGATATCAGATTATGATACTAAAAGAGTCATACTGTAGATGTCATGTATTTAGATCTATCGACTAGGAATGTTTGTGACTATTGGTTTCATCATCAGTGAAAAAGTATCCATTCATAAAGTGTAAATATTTTCATACATTTGCATAGTCACTGAAACATATGCTGTTAATGTATTATTGACGTAAATTGTATGTATGTATGTTTTTTTTTTTTTTTATATGAACAACTTTGGAGACATGCAAATGTTTATGACTTGTTTATGTTCATGACTATGTATTGTATTCAATGGATGATTAATTAAATGTGTAAAATGTTATCACATTTATTTAGCATATTTACACCGTTTGACACTATGAGTTTCATTCTTTTCTGTGTGATTTCTGATGCCATATTAACATAATTTTTTAAGAAGTCTAAACTGACTGTAAGATTTAATTAGTACATTATTCAATCATTACTTATTTAATCTTTATTTTTAACTGCTGTGGGACTGCTACAAATATGACAAACGCACCATCAGCATAAATCCATTCTATTTCCACATCGTATTCCAGTTCCTCAGAAGCTCTCTCTCTCTGGATGGATGGATGGATGGATAGACAGATGGATGGATGGTTACTTACAAATACCTATAAATACTTGAGAGATCAGAATGAAAAAGAAACTCACAAGGCCTCATAACGTGACATTGTTTGCAAAATAACAAGAGTTCATTATAACTACAATAAAATGAGGCAAAAACATCTCAAATATAAGCTATGCCTCGGTAAGCATGGGCAAACACACAGACATTGTTGGAGCTGTGAGCATATTTCCTCTATAAGCAGAGCCAGGCCAGTCATAAACAGACCCCCATTAACACTGGGTACTGTGTAGCAACCCGCAGAGTTGGCTTGGTATCTGCTGTGCAGGCCAGGAAAGCAATCTGAACATCAAACAGACAGAGAGAGAGAGAGAGAGATAGTTTGAGAGAGAGAGAGTTTGAGAGAGAGTTTGAGAGAGAGAGAGAGTTTGCGAGAGAGAGAGAGTTTGCGAGAGAGAGAGAGAGAGAGAGAGAGAGAGAGAGAGAGAGAGAGAGAGAGAGAGAGAGAGAGAGAGAGAGAGAGAGAGAGAGAGAGAGAGAGAGAGAGCGAACGCAAAGGGCAACACCAGATTAAATCAGATATCAGTATGGGTCGCCAGCGCTCTGTCACCCACATGAGGACATAGATGAGACGGTTCAGCTACACATGAACTGAAGTGAAACAAAAGAGCCACGAACACACTGTGCTTAATCCAGTTCCGTTATTTACAGGGGTGACAACTGCATTTTACAACTGAATTCACTCCACAAAGATTCAGGTAGTGACAACAAAATCATCATTAAACCTGTGTAGTTTGTACAAAACCGACATGAACAAGTACTTCTTTGGGCGCAGTGTTGTTACTGTTACCTAAAATTAAAGGTAACACGATATTTCGATAGTCCACCATGTCATCCACTTTAGACATTCTACTATCCAAAAGCAAGTTTGCACCCACGTCACAACCAACTCTCATTAGAGTAATAGTAAACTGTGACTGTGTAATGCTTAACATCTGCTAAAACTTATTTTACTAACTCTAACCTAACAGTCTACTAATACTCTAGAGTTAGTTGATATGTAGTTGCAAAGTTACTTAATCTATATTAGGGTGTTTTCAGACATGTATTGTTTGCTTTTTCTCCTGGCTTCTGTTCATTTATTAAGGAAACATTTCAAAAGTTCGACAATAAAAATCATGTAAGCGAACTTTGCCCTCACTGGTCAGAATATTCCAGGACTTAGCTCATAGCAGCATTTATGCATTTTAAGAAGGATGAACAAAACCTCACCATTCGTTTGACAGCGAAACCAATTTGGTTGAACCTGAACTTTCATGCATTCAGTTTCCTCCATAAAAATCGTAATGAACAGTGGACAATTTCTCAACTCGTCACAGGTGTGCAAGTTTTTTCTGTCCTTCTCACAGTGGCATTATTAAAACAGCAGACATGGGGAGCTAGTGTAAATGTCAGTGGCTATTTTAAAGTCTTTACCCAACCAGGGCCCATTTCTCAGACCGGCAATGGACTCTGCGCGATCTTTACTGAGTATGCTTTAACGTTGCCAGTCTATCGTTCCTCGCTTTCTCCTCTTTTCCTCTCTCCCTCTGAGAGGCAATAATTCATTTCCTGCGCGAATGAGCCGCTCACTGATTTGAAAGGGCAAGCGGAGCCCAATGCAGAAAATGGAAGGGCGAAGACACCTGCCGTCCCGGCACAAACTCACACTGAGATATTTTTTTCTCCTTCCATATGCAAGCAGAGCTGCTCTAAAATACATTCCAGTTTGGTTTATTGTACATAAAATAGCAACATTGTGATAATTCTATGAAGTTAACATCAGTTAATGTACCTCAGAACAGAAATTCAATTGTACATTTATGTAACTTCTCTACTGATGGATCATTTGAGTGTAACTGAAAGTACCATTTTTTTTTTAAGTGTGAAGATATTTCACACACACTTTTAAGGGTTCCACAGGTTTCATATGTGACCCTGGACCACAAAACCAGTCACATTGGTCCATTTTTTTAAATTGAGTTTTATACATCATCTGGAAGCTGAATAAATAAGCTTTCCATTGATGTATGGTTTGTTAGGATAGGACAATATTTGGTCGAGATACAACTAGAAAATCTGGAATCTGAGGGTGCAAAAAAATCGAAATATTGAGAAAATCTCCTTTAAAGTTGTTCATTTATGTTCATGATTGTGCTGCATTCACTCACAAAAATAAATGTTTTATATATTTATGGTGGGACATTTACAAAATATCTTCATGGAACATGATCTTTACTTAATTTCCTAATGATTTTTGGCATAAAAATAATTTTGACCCATACAATGTATTGTTGGCTATTGCCACAAATATACCCGTGCGACGTGATCCAGGGTCACATATACATTATATTTATATATACACGTTTTGGAGGAGAAATACTCAGCCCCTAAGACCGTAAATAATTTATATGATACAACACAAAACTGTGATGTATGTAATTAAAAGATTATGCAACTCAATTAACACAATTCAATATTGCCAATAAAGTCCAAGAATCAAGTATTTTACTACATAAATAACCCTGTGACTCACTGTGCAGGAAAAATAAGTAATTGAACAATATCTAGACTAATATTCATCTAAATGACCTTAAAATGCATCGCAAACCTAGACTTATGCATAGTAAATGCAAACCTAGACTTCAAGGGTTATTTTTAGCAAAACATTGGAGGGGTTAACCAAACATCATGGTATTGCCAAGCTAAGGTTTCGTTTCTCATTTAATATCCAGGTGAAAAATGCTTAAAATATAGTCCATCAATTTTGCAAGCCACTTTTTAAGCAATTTCAGTGAATATTTTTGTTGATAAAAGGGTGTTTCTTCAACTATGGGCACTTTTGTCCTTTGGATGTTTAGAAAATGAAACCTGGTTCTCAGACTAAGTTTGAAAATGATTCGAATCACAGTAGAATTTATGAACGTCATGATAATTCCCACCACAGTGTCATTTCCACCACATCTCAAATTCCATAGTTTAATGTAATTTACCTTTTGAATATTTTTGGAATAAAATGACTGAAATAAGGCACAATTCGATTCAACGCACAATAGAAACATTCCATTCACTTATATTTAACTTGATTTCCCTATTTTCTTCACATATTTTATGAATATTATATTTTACCTTCAAAAAAACTGTATTAAAGAAATTGTTTGGTGTGCTAGAAACGAAGCTCTAATTGTGGGACATAATAATAATAGTAATAATAATAATAATAATAGAATTAACAATAAATATTAAAATGGTTATTTATCTCGGTTTAGAACATAATTTTATTCATTTTATGTTATATTTTTCATATTTAAGATGTGGACAAGAATGAATCAATAAAATCTATCAAAAAAAGGGCATTTGAAAAGTGTCAAATATAAATGAAGAAACGTTTAAGACAGCTTTATAACAAAAAGAAAAAAAAACCTGAAATCTTCATCAGAAGCTATGTGCAAAAGAAATGTGTCACATGACGCATAAGGAATAGAACAATTGTGAATCCACGCAGAAATGATCCTCCTTAAAAATGCCAGCGGAAGAAGAGGCCTTTCATTACTAAATGCCTAAAAAAAAAAAGTCAGTCCTCCTAAATAAAGTTAGTCCTCCATATGGTGTCCAATGATACAAAAACAGCACAATTCAAATCTTACAAGTGAGCGTGGCAAGAAAAAATATGATAGGGTCAACATGTGATAGCATGTAATGGGCTCAACAGAAACATGAAATAATCATATGAACTGAACTTTTGGGCTGAACCTCCACGCTTTTAGGCAAAACCCTAGTAGTACATCACACAAAGAACACAATCCTCAGAGTGAATCATGGTGGTTGCAGCATCAAGTTTTGGGTTGGCTTCTCTGCGGCAAGGATTAGAAAACTCATAAAGTTAGAAGTAAAAATGGATGGAGGCACGTACAGTAGAATCCCTGAGGACAGCGTGCAGCAATCCACAAAAGCACTGAAATTTGGAAGACGATTCATCTTCCAACAGGGCAATGACCTAAAACATACCGCAACAGAGCTTGAGCAATATTGCTCCGAAAGAATGAGCAAAAATTCCATTATCAAGATGTGCAATACCGACTTGGAGGCTACGGAGGCTGACAACCGCAATCCTGCCAGAGGTGATCCAACCAGGTTCAATCTTTGGGGGAGTGAATACTTGTATATTCAAATGCAGTTATAGTTAAATAACCCATCTAAGTGCAGTTTATGTATATCTGAAATAGCAACAAGCATTGATGACCTCTTAGGGTAATGTTGTTAATGCATAACCCTCTGTACTCTGCTGAAGTTTTTTTTCATAAAAATAAAGCTACAATGCTGCTGTTACAGCACTAATAGACTGTTCCTTAAATCCATACACCTTGTCTAAGAGCCGAGGTGCATGCGATCTCATTTTCATATATCATATTAATGGTAAACATTAAAGGTGTGCTCTTCCATGATTCAGGAAAACTCTCAAGTTTTATTAGACGCAATTTGTCATTGAGCTCAAAGGCTGGCAACAGCGAAACCTCCTCAAGCGGTTCAGCTGAGACGTTTAAAACACTTATGCAAAAGAGAAGAGACCTGAGCCCGCATTCATTACTCAAAACCTTGTTCATGTGTTGCGTTCTGAGATTTCAAAACAGCCTTCACTTGCGAGAGATCATCTTAAGTGGTGCTTCAGCTGGAGGGTCGCCAGCGATTAACATTTCTGCCTAACCTGTGCTGTTTTTTGCCTTTGCCGTGGCATGAAGAAAATCAAAGTTCAGATGCAAGTTCCATCAGATATACATGACCTTGCAAAAATACTTTTCTTTTGGAAATAAATGAATACTTTAATTCTGTAAGGATGCATTAAATTGATCAAACGTATCAGTAAAGACTTTTACATTGACGCAGACAATTTCTATTTCTAATAAACGCAGTTCTTTTGAACTTTCTATTCATTAAGGAATCCTGAAAGACAATGTATAATGGCTTCCAAATTAAGCAGCACAACTGTTTCCAACGTTGATAGGAAATTAGAATGATTTCTGAAGGATCATGTGAAGACTGGAATAATGATGCTGAAAATTCAGCTTTCATCACAGAAATAAATGACTTAATAAAACAGAAAAGTTACTTTAAATTGTAATAATACTTCACATGATTAGTTTTTACTGTATTTTGAAATGTGGAAAATAATAATAAACAAAAATAAAATGAAACTATTCTCAAACAGTATTATTTATCTATGTATTGTTTGTTTAGTGAAGAGGGCTAGGACAGAAAGTCATAACTCAGACCCATGTGAACACCCCAGCTCTGATGTGTTAAAAGTACAACTGCATGCTGCACCATGGCCCCAAGTAAGTTTTTAATATATTCTCCGTAATCGAGAAACATACATAGGTCCCCAAGTTTTACCCTTTTGCGGGATCACTAACTGTCCCACTGAAGGATGGAGGTGGGCAAAGTAGAAATGATCAGATAGAGAGTCAATTAACTGTTGCTCCAGGTCCAGAAGCTCCACCCCTGGATAAGACGCAAGGACCGCCTCCACAACTGATTGGTTCTCGGCTCGTGACATGGTGCAAGTGGAGTAGACAACCACTCCTCCAGGACGCACTGCTGCTAGTGCCGAACTGAAAAACAATAAAAACCACAACCAGCCAACCATTATTTCTAAAACTATGTTAGTAAAAGCAGTGGTGTTATTGTTACCTACAATTAAAACTATTAAAAAAACATTTTCATTCATTGAAATAAAGCTGAGATAAAACAATATAACTATTACATGAAAAACTTAAACTTAAAACTGAAATTAAATGTTTAAAGTCCACCTATTGTGCTTTTTTGGATATTACCTTTCATGTAGTGAGTTATTTAGCTGTTTTTGAATTTAAAATGTGTGCAAAGTTTCAAAGATCAAAGTGCATGATGTTTGTGACAAATTTGCATAATTCCAGCCTATGGTCTTCATAGGACAGCACATTTCTGCGCTGTGAAAGCAAATCCTCTTTTCATAGACATCCAAAAGGATGAGGACTCTGGCTCGAATTGATTCAGTAAAACCAACGCCTCTTCTAGTCACTGTGTATCAAGTGCCAAGGAAGCCTCCGGAGCTGAAATTCAGATAAGGTAATGGCGGTTTCATTTCTGACACACGTTGTAAGCGGTAGACCAATCACAAACACACTGGGCCATCTAACCAATCAGAGCAGAGTAAGCTTTCAGAAAGGATCCTTTATCAAACTGTTTCATTCTCTGTAAGAAAAGAGGTGATTCTGCAATGTATATTATGAAAAAAATTTAAGTGTTTTTTGACATTGGATACATGTAAACTGTTGCAGGAGACTTAAATACCACTGGAAAACAAATTAATAACCTTTGAATTCTTTATGCACTAAAACAAAAAATAACAAAAGCACAAAATTACTCAAATTAAATTACTCAAATTAAAATGTACAAATAAAAGCTAATTCAAAATATTAATAAACACTATAATAGGATATACAGAATTATTATTTAAGCCGTTTTATTTTCATTATATGAGGTCTGCGATATTTGGAACGCTGTTATGATTTTGTAATTTTCTAGCAATAAACTAAAATATTAAAAAAAATTATATAACTTTATATATTACTTCTCATATTAATATTTTCAATATTAAATCATTTGTTAAAATGCAATGAGATGCTTTAAAAACATTCTTCCTGCCATACTGTTGGACGGATACAAATGTTATCACTATGACAAAAATTGACAATTTTTTTGTACAAATTAGTAAACCATGCAACAGCAGGGTCGTGCATTAAATTTCGTACACATCTAAATAATGCTTTTGGTCATTAAATTTAGTTTACAAATAGGCTTTTTAAACCGTTCGTGTCAAAATTATGCCTTTATTGTTGTACGATTTAAAATTTTACATAATATCCAAAAGGTCAAGAACTTTGCTCAGATGAAACAGAAACAAGAAAAATAATGAAGCAGCTTTGTTTAGCATTGTCTACTTGCCCACATGAGTGTGTGTGTGTGTGCGTTCCCGTGATAGATATTTACCAGAGCAGCTCCTTCTGTAAGAGTGGTAGTTGAGTTCTCTCCTTCAGCCACATTTCCCCTTGGTGGGTATCAGGGGTATAAAGCCAACTCCGGTCATTAGAGCACGGGGCATCAACAAGCACCTGACACACATGGACGGAGCAACGCACACAGAAAAACACACATCAGAGAACAGGTTTTAACTCCGCAGGGAGGAAAAAAAAACAGTGTACGAGACTGAAGGGGAATATTTCATGTTCACCTGGGGGATGGCGAACATAACACAAAGAGGAAAGCAGAAGGACAGCAGGGACCTGCCGGTATCGGCCTCATTAGCTCTTTAAAAGAACCAACACACTCCCACCGTCCTCTGTGAGACCGGCTGGGCAAATGAGAGAGTGGCTGAGGCAGAGAGAGAGAGAGGTATAGTGGAAACACCACACACACACCTGGGGCCAATAATCTCAAATCGCACCTGAGCTAGAATCTTCTACAGTGGTTAAACAAACAACTAACGCAAGCGGCAAGAATCTCCCTGAATGATTCAGATGAGCAATAGACAGGACTTGATGAAAAAATGATCCAAACCTCTCTTTCTCTCTGGAAATCCTGCGGCCCCATACCCACCAAAACCCCTCGTTCCTTGCTCTAGCTAAGCTCATCTTTCTCGGCTTCCTTTGAGACTGCTCTCTCCTCATTAGAACTGGCTGAAACTGCAGTCAAGCTGACAATTGAGCCCCACTGTTTTTCTCCCTGCCAGCTTTGTATTAGAGCCTCTTAATTCCCTCTCTTAGCTCTGCTGCCTGTCTGGCTAAGAGAATGCCGGGGGGCACTCTGGAGACCGACGTCACTAAAGGACATGATGGTGTGGAAAGACCCCCGCGGGCCTGACAATGTGATCTAGGAACGGTTGCATTTTTAAGAGGAGAGCTGAACCTGTTACCCTCATCTAAGTGCCAGCACTGATAAAGTGATTTGATTATGGGCGTCAGAGACCTATTCTTTTGTCACTTCGGGACAGGAGGTTTCATTACCACAGCTTGAACGCGTACCTGTGTCCCCTCCATCGAGGGTCCCGGGGATCTTAAGCATCTGTCCAATGTGAATGGAGGTCAGTGAGAGTAAAAACAAAACAAAAAAACAACACTGCCACCTTCTGGTTGGATCGGTGTATCACATCCATGTACTTATACAATTCACTGCATCTGAAATGAAAGCTTGTGGCAGTAAAACCCCAACAACTTTTATTCCTTTTCACACAAATTATGATTACAGCATCAGATTACTGATTATTAAAGACTTACTTTCCTGCGGTTCCTTGCACAATACTTACAATACAATGTTATGACCTCAAAACACTTTTAAAGGTGTTGTATGTACGTTTTTGACTGTACTAAAGCATACAAATACCATAATATGTTTGCAGATGTTTAGGAATTGAAATGTGCGTTCCGTGTCGGAATGTCTGGTTTTGTTTTGGTCTGTGTGATACCCGCACGTTTACTGAATAGTATTTCGCCACCACAGGTTGCCAGTTGGCGGAAAACACACCATATTGCAGCCATGGAAGCCAGCGAACAAACTGGGTCAGAGATCGGAGATTCTACCTGACCTAAAAAGCCTCCGCACTCATCTAAAAATCTCTATGAACGGGAGCATTAAAACGCATTATTACATGGCTCTGTGGAATGCTTGATTCTGATTGGTCAATCGCGTCATCCAGTGGTACGTTATTCCTTGATAATAACCGCTGAAAACAGATAACACAGGCTCATCTGGGTTACTGAAGTCAGCAGCGCTCTACACTTGCTAGGAATGTTTTTTCTTCGTGGAAGTTTTGCTTTTGGTGAGCTTATAAAATATTAAAACTCAGTCGAATCAATATGTTGTGTACAGTTATTTAATTATGCCATCCAGTATCATGGCCTTGCTCTCTCGTTTCATAAACGCAGCTGCTGCCATTTCGTGAAGCACGACACACACACACAAAAAAAATATTTTAGGAGCAAGCTAAAATAGCATGGTAGCTACAGCAAATACATTTATATCTCTAGTTTTCTTTTGTTAACACTATCGGTTAAGTTTAGGGTAGGGTTTAATGTAGGTGGTGCGTTATTTTCAAACGCAATAGAGCATTAACCTTTTAGCGCAACTCACCAGACATTTAATTTCTGAACTGCTGTGATACGTACAACATCCAACATAAAACAATGCCAGATTCACGTTCATCAGTATCGGATAAAGCTGAACATTTTTTTAGCGCCAGCCACTGAACATTTCACTTTGAAAGTGACGTGAAACATGCAAGAAGCAGAGTAATACCATTTTGTAGAACTGTGGCCACAGGGATGTTTTTTCAGTGAGCCACTTAAAAAAAAAAAAAAATTAACTTCTCCTAACATCGCAGCCACCCTGAGCCCTTTTCATTTAAAACCATCACGACACCTCCTGTCGCATTGTGTATTCGTTTACCTTTCTGCTCAGTGGCCCGACTCTTCTCTCACCGCCAGAAGACGATAATACTCAGTCAGCAGTATCTGGGAACCTTAAAAGCTCCATATTCACTGCTTGATTGGCATGTTTGGTCTGGAGGGCTGCTAGCGACCTGCCTAGTGTCTCGTCACCCCATGATGAGTGGGAAAAAAATGCGTACATATGCAGCTTTGCCTTCAAATGACTGAGTGTGCAGAAAACCTCTATTCCACCTTGCAGCTTTTTTGGCTGCTTTGAGATAGAAAGTAAGGGCTTGCACTAAGTGTTACGCCAACTGTGATAAATGAGGAAGTTTGGAGGCATCATCGGTTCTCATGTGAGAGTGTCACTCTGACATTCACAAATAAGCAGGTTTCTTTCCCCCAAACACTTGGATGGATGACATTCAGGGGAGGTTAATTCAGTGCATTTAGCTTCTGCAGTTAAAAGAATCTTACAAATGTTAGGTAATGCTCTCTCCACTGGAGAAGTCATTTGATGATTCGTTCTGGGTAAAAATCAGTGCTTAAAATAGCAAAATGATGGCTTAAGTGTTGTAGTTTTAATGGCTGTGGCAGATGAGCAGAGGTGAGAGTGGTACCTTGTCGTAAGCCCCTGGCCGCACGCTCCCAATGCTCCGGCCGTCCAGGTGAGTCACTGAAAGCAGATGTCGTAGTGTAGGAGGAAAATATGATTCCAGAGTCTTCAGTAGCCAATCATGTCTGTGCCTATCCAGCTCATTACAGTGCAAGAGACCTGGGAGTTAACAAAACTATAATTGTAGGGTACAACAAAGTCATTTACATTTAAATGGGTCATTTAATGAAAATTATATTTTAAATTAGAAGTTCTATGTACTACATAAATGTGCTGTAAGTTTCAGTTCTGAACAACCAAGTCTAAACATAAAATACACTACTGTCTGGAGTTGTATGCAAGTATGGGTATGATTTTTTTTTATATATAGGCTATATATATATATATATATATATATATATATATATATATATATATATATATATATATATATATATATATATATATATAGGCTATATATATATATATATATATATATATATATATATATATATATATATATATAAAAGTCTCTTATGCTAACCAAGGCTGCATTTATTTGATCACAAATACAGTAAAAAGTATTAGTGAAAAAAAAAAGTATTAGTGAAATATTATTTCAATTTAAAATAACTTTTTTTCTATTTTAATGAATAATTTTAAAAATGTCATTTTATCACTGTGATGGCAAAGCTACATGTTTAGCATTGTTACTCCAGTCTTCAATATCACATAATCTTTCAGAAATAATTTGAATATGCTGATTTGGTGCTCAATAAACATTTCTTGTTATCACAGCTGAAAACAGTTGTGCTTTTCAATATTTTTGTGTAAACTTCTACTGACTATAAGTAACTTTGCAAGTACATGTCAACTTATTCTACTAACCATAACCCTAACCTAATCGTCTACTAATAATACTCTAATGAGAGTTAGTTGACTTGTAGACGTAGTTGCAAAGTTACTTCTAGTTAGTAGAATGTCTAAAGTGGACTAAATAAAGTGTAACCTAAAATTGTATAAATTATTCCACTAGAATACACTTGGAATCTCTTGTTTCTCTGCTCATATCCTCACTTATGTCTCTCTCTCTATTTTCACAGAGATGGTTTAAAACTTTACCCCCACTTTCTTCACTTCTGATTCCTGTTGGCATCCTTTACTTCAAGATGATTCAAAATTAGAAAAGGCAACAGACCAGGCCACTTTGCTTTTAAAATGTACACTATTGATAAAAATGTTGGGGCCATTAAGTTTTTTTAAATAAATGAATATACTTATATTCAGCAAAGACTTTAAACAGTTACTTTAAATTGTAATAGTATTTTACAGTATTGCTGCTTTTACTGTATATTAAATCAACAAAATCCAGCATTGGTGAGCATAAGATCCAACCCCAAACTTTTGAAATGACACTACATGGTATATCATTAGGTACGTATGTTCCAGTCAGAGATCATTCCACATATATTAGTCCTGGCCCTGGCTATGGCTAACCTGACTCTAGACTAGGTTTGCAACTTACCAGGAGTGGCTGTCTGTAATATGGCCAGACTTTTCCCCCCAGGAGCTGCACAGAGATCAAGCACATTTTCTCCTTCCTTCACATTCAAAGTCAGTACTGGGAGAAGAGAGGCTGCATTCAGGAGGTAGTACTGCTTTAACCAGCCTGGGTGGTGGCCTTGGGTGGGAATACGCACTGGATCCCGATGAATAAAACACTGCAGGGGGATGTGTGTCGTATGGGACTTGGATTCAGGATGTGCCGTCTGTGGAAGGAGGTTTGTGTATCCAAGAGCTGTGAGACACTGCTTGAGGTTTGTAAGGTCACTGAAGCGATTAAGCAGGACACCGTATTGCCATGAGAGTGGATTCAGAAGCACATCCCTGAAGACATCAAACATTTATGTGGGCTAAATTCAGAGATTGTTTAATATATTGCTCTTTTGTAAAATCTTACATTTCCAGAAAGCTAATACTTACAACAACAACAAAAAAGTACTGTGAAAGTATCATGGTTTGGTAACACTTTACAATACGGTCTCATTTGGGTCCTGTTTTTTTAAAACATATGTAAAAAAAAATCGCTTTATCAAAAAAAAAAAAAAAAAAATCCTAAGTTGTGGAAAGAGGCCATAGTTGCCTGTAGGGATGACAAGTTATCTTAAGGCTCTAAATGATTTTAGACCTGTTGCTCTGACATCATTGGTGATTAAATGTTTTGATAAATTTGTCAGGAATGAATTTTTAGTCTTTTAGTTCAGTTGGAGATAGCTTACCATGACAGAAGGGGAGTTGATGATGCCTCATCTACCCTGTTAAATATGATTATGAAACATCTGGAGGGAAGTAAACCCATGTTAGATTGCTCTGTGTAGATTTTTCTTCAGCTTTTAATACTATTCATGTGTCATAAAGAAACTGATTTCAGAATTTAAATTAGAATTTAAGATATTGGGGTGGTAATCAGATATTGCTGATGATACTGTTAGTTTTCTGACTAAGGATGAGAATTGACATGGTCCAGCGGTGAATGATTTTATGACATGGTGTGACGGTGCCTTTTTGCAAGTAAATGTAAAAAAGACCAGAGATATGGTAATTGATTTTAGAGTCCTTTGGCTTCTTGACCAACAAGAGTGAAAGATCAAATGGTGGAATGGGCTAGCTGTTACAAGTACCTTGGGCTTTATCATTGATAATAAGTTGCGTTTTGATACTCATGTTGAAGCAGTTTGCAAAAAAGGCCAGCAACGGTTACACTGTCTTCTTATGACCATGTACTATGCATATTATATTAAATATGTCCTTTGCTTCTCTATATGCTGTTGGTATGGTAATGTAAATGTTAAACATTGAAACTCACTGAATGGCATTGTCAACCAAGGTAGTAAGATTATTGGTATTAAACAGACAAGTTATCAAATAGTTTTGAACGGTTTGTCTTCCAGAAAGCTAGAGCTATCCATGCAGGTTGTACTATGAATTTAAAATGCTTCCTTCTGGTATAAGTTATAGCCTAGTATGCCTGAACTTAAAAGCAATCGGTATAACTAAAATAAACTAACAATGAGCAATTTTATTAATCTTAGTTAATAAAAATGGTCATATTCATTGATGTTATGGTCATATAATGTTAGCAATTCAACTTTTGATTTTAATAATGTATTAGTAAATGTTAGGATTAACATTAAGATTAATAAAATGCTTTAGAAGTATTGTTCATTGTTAGTTAACAAATGAAACCTTATTGTGAAGTGTCACCCATGGCTTTAAATGTAAAACCATAATACCCTTCCCATAATAAGTGTAATACCATTATAACCTAGTAAGTGAAAGCATGCTAAAAATGAAGATTGAAAACGTGTTTACAGTATTTTAGAAAATGATTCTTTTGAAAAATCCTATGCCCACCTTGCACTACGCCACTGCTCTCCAAGCTCTTCACTGTACTGTGCATCAAAATGCTTCAGTACAGTCTTACAGACTTGCCTCCGAGGTGCAGATTTACACTGTGCTGCAAGCTAATGATGTGAACAATTATTTAACCATATTTAAATAATATATATATATATATATATATATATATATATATATATATATATATATATATATATATATTCAAATGTTAATAAGAAATGATTTATATGTGTGTGTGTGTGTATTTAATTAGAATGATTATAACAATTATCTTATACTTGATACACATATAACACATAATAAAGTGTTGCCAGGGTTTTTTTTTTTTTTTTTTTTTTGTAGTAATATAACGTTAACCATAGACATCTACCCTCGATGTTTAGTCCGCTCACCGTATTAGTAACTGTGCAATGACCATGAGACGAGGCGATTAGAATACACTTAAAATACTTCAGCGCGAGAAGAGGACTGCTTGAAAATCCCTTTATACAGCATAATTTCGGAGAAAACATCGATGTTGGTATACCGGTTTTTTAAAGAATGTGTTGTCCGTCTTCTGACCGTGTTCCCCCAGAAACGTGGATTATGATCTTAGTTCCGTGTTTCTGTGTTCACAGGTCGGCTTTCGTTCCGCGTCAGGTCATTTGCAGCACTGCTAATACTATTATTCTGGTCCGATGCATTGCGAACAGCCCCAACAAACACCAACAGGTCCAACAAAACCCAACAACTGGTGAAAGTGTTGTGAAATAAAGTCCGTACATTTTATTTGGTTACACTTTATTGTGTGCCCTTGTTACAATGTAATTATACTAGCCTACGTGCATTATAAAAAATAAAGGTTACACTTTATTTTACGGTGTCATTGTTGCAGTGTTATTATCTGAGAACCAAGGAAAACAAATTTTTTCCTAATCATATTTTTTTGTGATTCCATACCTGTTTAGGGTTAAAAAAAAAAAAAAAAAACATCCTACAATTTACACATTATTTTTATTTTTATTTTTATTTTTATTTTACAGCATGTCCACTGTAGTGGACAACAGGATCATTTGAGTACGAAAACAGACACATTTGGTAGATACAAATTTTACCAGATTATAGAGTTTTTTTTTTTTTTTAACTAAGAATACATACATTTTGGGCTGTAAATTGATTATTATCCAAGAACAGACATTTTAATTATACAATAGACACATCTTGAATCATTTTCCTTATATTTTGCAAGGATGTCTTTACTATTAAAGCTTAACACTTTGTTATGTCCGTATCCTTTTATTGGTCCCCTTGAATCCTTTTAGCGTTAATTGAACAATGAACTAATGTGAAATTGATTTTTTCCTTCTGTCAAACTGAATCCAATCTAGTTTTTCCTTCACTCTTCATTTTGTTCTTAGTATGTTCTTTGTTAGTGGTGATAGTCCTGGAAGCAATTTCCCTTTTTGGTAATGCAGAGGAACATCTTGCATTTTGTACATCTCATGTACGTCTTGCTCTTGCAGCCCTTATTTCTGCATCTTTCTGCATGCTTGGTATCGATCATCTCAGGCATGTGCATGGCTCCTATAGTCTGCGCACAGATGGCTCTGGTTGTGGGATCCTCATTTTAGATGGTGGCTCATACTCATCCTCACTCTCTTCACAGCTGTTATCCAGTTCTGGACTCTCCAACAGCTCTTCAGCTAGGACTAATTTGAAGTCCAGGTACTGATGTGTGTTCTTGGATGATCTGTGCAGAGCTTTGCTGTCAGACTTGTATTGTATCCAGGAGTTTGTGATGGCAACATAAAAGAAGTGACTGATCACACGCGATGTCCATTTCTTGGTCTGGCTTGACATACAATAGAAGCTAAGCATGCGATCACAAAGATCCACGCCACCCATGTTGTCATTATACTGCTTAATTACTGCTGGTCTTTTAACCTGGACCATGTGCTTTTCTTTCTTGGACCATCTGGTACAGATGTCTTTCCCATGTACAGTGGATGCCATGAGCACTGGTTTGTTGTCGAACCATTTTGTGATGGCCAGCTCAGGACTCTTCCAGGCCACTGACACTGATGTTCCTCTCCTCTCCCCTCTTTTTTCAACTGTTTGTCTTCTGGTAGCTGGCACAGCTTTGGGACACGGTTCTTCATTATAGTTCCAGTTGCAGGAAGGCCCTTTGCCAGCAATGCGTCCAATAGATCTATGGTTGTGAAGTACCTGTCGAAGAATATGTGGCTTCCTGTTGGAACAGATTCAACCATGCGTAGAACTGCTGCAGCTCCAACTCCTATCCTTTGGACTGTAAAGGTATTCTTCCCTTGGTAGACTTCAAAATCAAGCATCAGACCATTTGGGGATGCGAGGACAAAGACCTTTAGGCCATTAGGGTTTGGCTTGCCGGGAACATATTGCCTGACTGGACAACGGCCTGTGAATGGGATGATTTGCTCATCAATGCAGACCCTTTCTGGCTTTGCAAGGCTGAGACAGCCTTGCCGCACACGATTGAGTATTGGCCTAACTTTCCAAAGAATATCTGCCTTCTTTGTTTCCTCTGTTACAGCCAGGTCATTGACAATCTTGAGGGAGTTTCTTATCCTGAAGAGTCATTTTGCTACTTATGACTGGCACTTTAGTTTTTTTGGCCCAAAACATTTTAATTCTGGGATAGCCAAGGCAGGCCATGTGGACTGAAATGCCAAAGAAGATTTGTATTTCTTGTGGCGTAGCGTTCATACACACTCCTCTGCTTTGCAGCTCTCTTTGATTTGTGTATGTTGCCAAATCTTCAAAGACCTTGTTGTCAATGTATTGTGAAAAGTATTCAATTTGACTCCAGTCTGCACATGTTGTAGGGTCATCTTGACACACAGGAAGCCCAGGTAACACAGGTGCAAATCTGATATGAAGGAAAAAAAGAATAATAAATTATAAATAATAACAGTTTAAATACTCAATGCAGCTGAATTTAAAATTGTGGAACTGCATCAAACATACATATTACTCCTGGCCCACAGAGGGTGTCGAGTTTCCTGCTCATCCCTGTCTGTATCTGTGTCTGCATCTGTCCCCTCAACTGAGCCTTCTGCATCGTCTTCCTCTTCTTCATCACCGTCTTCTCTCACTGGTTGAAACTCATCCTCATCTCTCTCATCATCTGACAACTTTAAATCTGAATCTCCCTCGACTATTTTGTAAAGAATTCTTTCTGCTTCAGTTCTGTTTCCTATAACAATGTGGAGTCATTATTTACATGAAGATAGTCCTGATGTCCACTACAACTGACATTCATAAAATGGCTAATTTTTCAAAAGATACATAATGTAGTTGCTATCAGAACTAAATATATGATTCCTATGAAGGTAAATCAGTAGCAAAACTCGAGAGCACGTAGATGTGAATTTGAGAACTTGTACAATAAATATTCGTACTTGTACATGAACATTTACACTCACAGCTCAAATGTTAAAACCTGTAAAATAAAAATCTGAAGTTGAATGTTGAAATTTGCACTCGCAGACAATAGTCACAAACCTGTATTCTGAATCTGAAGCTGCAGACAAGTAGACACAAATGTGTAAAATGCCATTCACAGAAATACAACGACAGACACAAACTTGTAATATATATTTTGCGTTTAATCTTACATTCACATTCGCGGTACAACCTCAATTAGGCACTTGCAACTTCTCAAATCTGTCACTGCAATTTCAAATTTCACGCCTTGACTTTTGCTACTCTTTTCGCGATATACCAGGTGCAAAACTAACTTGTGCACTTGAAACTCAGAGGTGGTGAGAGAGAAAGGGGGGCGGGAGGAGGAGGGGGGTCAAAGGAGCCGTTTTATTGGTTGGCACCTAGCCAATGAAATGGGACTTCGATGATGTCACGAAACCCACGTGCACTGAAACGCTATTAGACTGATATTAAAAGAAATAAACAATATTTTCAAACTCAGTAAACACCATGCTAATAATGCATACTACAGAAAAGCAGATGAGCACAGAATATGACGAAAGAAAGCAAATGTGTGTTCAGTGCAAATAAACTTGCTGCCTGTGTTTAATTAATAATGCAACGAATTATGTGTTTTTTGTTATTGTTTTTTTTATATATATATATATATATATATATATATATAACTGTTGATCCATTAAGCCTCATTAAGCGTTTTCTTGGTTTTCTATGGGAAGAAAACGTACAATTGTTGCGTTCATATTCTGTGCTCAATTGCTTTTCTGTGTGCTTTGTTTGTATGGTGTTTCCTTAGTTTGGTCTTTTAATACCAGTCTCAATTAAACGCGTTGTGTTCATATTCTGTGCTCATCTGCTTTTCTGTAGTATGCATTATTAGCATGGTGTTTACTGAGTTTGATAATATTGTTTATTTCTTTTAATATCAGTCTAATAGTTTCAGTGCACGCGGGTTTCATGACATCATCGAAGTCCCATTTCATTGGCTAGGTGCCAACCAATAAAACGGCTCCTTTGACCCCCCTCCTCCCGCCCCCCTTTCTCTCTCACCGCCTTTATATGATATCTATGCTCACCGCCTCTGAGTTTCAAGTGCACAAGTTAGTTTTGCACCTGATATATCGCGAAAAGAGTAGCAAAAGTCAAGGCGCGAAATTTGAAATTGCAGTGACAGATTTGAGAAGTTGCAAGTGCCTAATTGAGGTTGTACCGCGAATGTGAATGTAAGATTAAACGCAAAATATATATTACAAGTTTGTGTCTGTCGTTGTATTTCTGTGAATGGCATTTTAAACATTTGTGTCTACTTGTCTGCAGCTTCAGATTCAGAATACAGGTTTGTGACTATTGTCTGCGAGTGCAAATTTCAACATTCAACTTCAGATTTTTATTTTACAGGTTTTCACATTTGAGCTGTGAGTGTAAATGTTCATGTACAAGTACGAATATTTATTGTACAAGTTCTCAAATTCACATCTACGTGCTCTCGAGTTTTGCTACTGATTTACCTTCATAGATTCCTAACACCTTAATGAACAAGAAAATATATGATTATCATAGTAACAAAACCATAGACAAACAATATTCGACTCACCTCTTATCTTTCCATAAAATGTGTTTGTTCCTATGCCGTCCATTTTGGATTGAAAGATAGAGGGGGTTCCCAGCCTCCCAGCCAATCAAATAACATATCACTGAAAAACCCAGGATGACCTCTGTACAGTACAGCAGGAATTAAGAGACTTGCACAAAAAATTCCAAGGAGAGGGATGAAACTCAAATGTCCACTACTGTGGACATAAGTCAATGGGCTGGGTCTCAGGAGTATATTTAAGTACTGAGTAATATTAATTAAGTGCATGTTACTTACTAGGATTAGGGTTTGGTTGAGGGTTAGTTGCATGTAATTATGCATAATTAACTATTAATACTGTTGTAAGTATGTAACATGTAACATAAAACAATAAAATGATATGATCATTAAGTTATTTGACCACATATAGGCTATTTTTACATTTTTACCTAGGCTACTTTAACTCATCAACATAAGCTGAGAAGTTTTCAAGTTTTCTCTTTTTTTAAAAGTCAGTTTTATGTAATTTAAGTTGAAATGCACTGTATATTAAAGTGTTAGCTACTTTTTTATTTTAAGTTAGCCTAATTGTTAAAAGTGTAATTACTTAAATAAGTAGGCTACTACTTAGGCTACTTACTTTAGGCTTAGGGTTTGATTTATAGGGTTAGTTGCTGCTTGTAATTATGCATGCTTGCAGGACTGGACACCATTAAGTTAAGTGTTACCAAAGTCTCTTTCGTCAAAAGTAGGCCTATTTGTTAAATGTTTAAAGCATTTAAGGACCTTCACACTCAAAATGAGGAAGCTTTTTTTGTTGTTCTTTGCTCATTTTAATTTTGCAATCAGAGTTGTTCAAAAGGAGAGATTTTAAAAGTACCAGATACTGTGATATGCAAGCCTAGAAAATGATGAGCATAAGTGCTTTCAGTAATTTTAATAATGCACTTTAGAATGCTATGGATTTTGGAGCGATGATCAAAGTTTGATTACAATTACTGGCCTACTGGAAGGGCAAATAATGGAGGAAGACCTGAAAGATGTGTGATGACATTCTGGAGGAATATAGACGTTAACATTTTAAACCTAGTTTAACTTTTTTAATCAGTATAAAATATGAACTATACCAAAGGTGATTTCAAACCTTTTACATTTCGTTACACTATCTGATTGCAGATTGCAGATGTAAAACAGATTTCCCTTTGAATTTTAATATCACCCTTGCGGAGAAAAACAAAAACAAAAAACCTTTTAAACCTTTTAAAGTTAAAAAAACTTTAACTTTAACTGTAAGTGTAGGCATTTTTGTCTCTTTTCCATGAATTATACAGAAAGCATTTCCACAGTTCAGCTCTCTTTAATAGTTGCAATGAACAAAACCTTGATGGTGTAGTTACTGCATGTACCAGCAGAAGGCGCCGCTAACAGTTGTGCAAATGTGCATTATCAAACAGTTGTAATGACACGGAGATGTGTTGAGTGTGAGAGTGAAAATTAACAGAATAAACTTTCTCTCTTTTTTTAATTTGACATTCATATTAAATGTAAACGGGTTACAAAGGGCGCAGCTACTGGAAGCAGAGCAAACTGGATGATGGATCTAAACAACTAAATATTAGTGGGGTAAAAAAAAAAAAAAAAAAAAAAAATACAGCCAACAATGTAAATTATAAAAATCGCAATAGCATAAAATAAATATGAAAGCCGGTTTTTACAGTATATGACATAATACATTAAAAAATATATATGGAGGGTGAGCATTGTTACACTTAAAGTAATACACTATCATCCTTCAGAAGATGACAAATGTGTTTTCCTCCCTGATAAAGCACGATGTACCATATAACTCAATAACGAGCTTGTACAAACTTTAAAATGTTTCAAATCAAATGTAAAAGTTTACTTTCTCGAGATATGTTTATCTGTTGCTGGTGCTATTTGAGAGTATGAATGTCGTTCTCAAAATTAAGACAGCGTAGTGTATAAACGTATAGATGCTGCTGATATTTTAAAGGCAAACTGTGTCAAAATTAACTGCACATTTTATATGCACAAGAGCTTAAGATATGCACATGGACCATAAGAACATGTTTGTACAATTTCAAGTACACAAATTTAAACTTGTATATATTTACATATTTTTCAATTCTCTTAAAAAATAGGTCTGTAACATGTTTTCCACAAAAAAGAAAAAGAAAAAAAAAAGAAAAGAAAAAACAACTCAATTGAGTTGCATTATGTCTGTTAATACTGATTTTAAGTATTTTGGTAAAACTAAACAAACAGCTCTACAGAAATAAAGAACATTATAAGAATATGTCAAACAGTGAATGTCCACGTCCCTTCATCTCATAAACACTGGCCAGGAAACAGCTTCTGATGACCATCAGTCATTGGTTGCTTGAGTTCATGTGATCCATCTGGGTATGCTGATTGGGTATCAATTCCTCGCTTACGGGCAATTACATCTGCGTAGATTGCTACACTGCCCGTGCTTGAAGATAAGAACAAAACAATACTTTGATTGGTTGGGACCCTTAAGAATTGTGAACCAGCGAGGGGGGGGGGGGGGGAAGCAGAGGTAGTGTTAGGAAATTACATCATGAGTATCGCTGTTCGGCCTCTGCCTAATTGCTACAGGTGGGAGAGGTTTGCCATAGAAATCTGCCAATAAAAGAGAGTCATGGAAGAAAAAAAAATTAGGTCAGCAATGTCCATTTTTAAAAAAAATCAAGGATCAACTAATTTCAACTGACCACAAAATACATAATTAGATTCCTAGATTAAAATGTCACTGCTCAATGTTTGCTTGCTCAAAAGAGGACATAGAACATTATATGTAGAATTCAAAATGTTTCCTACAAGCATCAGGAAAATAAATTGCATACATTAGTCACAGTGCAGGAAGCAAGTTGTTAAGGAGAATATGCAAGTAGCATTTGTTAGGTACAATATTAAAGTGGATGGTTGTGGTATTTCTGTTGGCTGATGACAGATGACTGTACAGGAAGGATGTGGCTGAGGCTTGCTGTGTGGATGGAGAGAAAACAAAGCTTTAAAGACAGAATTATGGGAGACACTTACATGGTTAGGAAACGGAATGAGAAAAGAAAAAAAAATGTTAGTGATGCGCATGCCGGAGATGGAACAGATGCAATGAACCAACAATTACCAGAATGCCTTGTATCTCCAAGAGGCTCAAGTTTGGGGAGCCTAGAAACTTTGGGAGTAGCCCATCCAACTAAAACCAAGAAAAAAGTCAAATTGATTAGCTGTTAGGGTCATTAAAATGAAGCAACAAAAGGGAAAACTAGGACAAATCAGTGGTTAATTTGACTATGAAAATGAATGTTTAGCAAATGATAGAAGAGATTTTCTCTGACTTTCCAGAAGTCTGTTGTAATCCTAGAAAACATTCACCACTGCAATGTTTGTTTTTTTAGCTCATAGTTTTTAATCAAAATGTCATAACTCAATCTTCCACATGACAGACTTCTCTCTGGTGACGTATGCTGGACGTCCAGACCCCTTTTCAATAATCCATTTACTCTGATGTATGTCACAATACAGAAAAAAACTATTTTGCTATGCTACTTCTTTTTAAACTTTTCTTCTGTTAATAGGCAAGTAAAGGGACTATTCTTTATTTTCTTGTATGCCATTAAAGGTATTATTTCTATAAAAAATATTACTTGTGTTATGGACTGGATTTTAAATAAATATGAGTTGATATACAGTGGGGAGAACAAGTATTTGATACACTGCCGATTTTGCAGGTTTTCCCACTTACAAAGCATGTAGAAGTCTGTAATTTTTATCATAGGTACACTTCAACTGTGAGTGACGGAATCTAAAACCAAAATCCAGAAAATCACATTGTATGATTTTTAAGTAATTCATTTGTATTTTATTGCATGACATAAGTATTTCATACATCAGAAAATCAGACCTTAATATTTGGTACAGTAGCCTTTGTTTGCAATTACAGAGATCATACATTTCCTGTAGTTCTTGACCAGGTTTGCACACACTGCAGCAGGGATTCTGGCCCACTCCTCCATACAGACCTTCTCCAGATCCTTCAGGTTTCGGGGCTGTCGCTGGGCAATACGGACTTTCAGCTCCCTCCAAAGATTTTCTATTGGGTTCAGGTCTGGAGACTGGCTAGGCCACTCCAGGACCTTGAGATGCTTCTTACGGAGCCACTCCTTAGTTGCCCTGGCTGTGTGTTTCGGGTCGTTGTCATGCTGGAAGACCCAGCCACGACCCATCTTCAATGCTCTTACTGAGGGAAGGAGGTTGTTGGCATCCCCAAAGAGTGATGTTTCCACCTCCATGCTTCACGGTTGGGATGGTGTTCTTGGGGTTGTACTCATCCTTCTTCTTTCTCCAAACACGGCGACTGGAGTTTAGACCAAAAAGCTCTATTTTTGTCTTATCAGACCACATGACCTTCTCCCATTCCTCCTCTGGATCATCCAGATGGTCATTGGGAAACTTCAGACAGGCCTGGACATGCACTGGCTTGAGCAGAGGGACCTTGCGTGCGCTGCAGGATTTTAATCCATGACGGCGTAGTGTGTGGACAGGTGTCTTTTATACAGGTAACGAGTTTAAACAGGTGCAGTTAATACAGGTAATGAATGGAGAACAGGAGGGCTTCTTAAAGAAAAACTAACAGGTCTGTGAGCACCGGAATTCTTACTGGTTGGTAGGTGATCAAATACTTATGTCATGCAATAATATGCAAATTAATTATTTAAAAATCATACAATGTGATTTTCTGGATTTTTGTTTTAGATTCCGTCTCTCACAGTTGAAGTGTACCTATAATAAAAATTACATACCTCTACATGCTTTGTAAGTAGGAAAACCTGCAAAATCGGCAGTGTATCAAATACTTGTTCGCCCCACTGTAAATGAAATAAATTACCTAAAGCTAAATTTGACATGCTGTATTTTCCAGAATACAAGTCACATTTTTTTAATTAACCTAAACATGCTGCGACTTATATAATGCAATTAACATCAAGTTTACAAAACATGGATTTGCGCCGAATGCAAAACATATGGATTTGTGCCAAATGAGAAAGGTAGGTGAGCTTAAGTTTATTTGTATAGTGCATTTCCCGCATACAAGTAGTTTGAGTTTAGCTTTAAATAAATCTCTTTAGGCTTGGCATTTATAATAAATGTTGTTTATAATGACTGCCACTTTAATTTATGTTTGTTTTATTCTTATATTTTTCATTCTTGTTCTGTTCTGAATATTGTTGCATTTAAAGGATTTGTTGTGGAGTGAAGGGAACTAAATACATGATTACAGCAAATATAATGTTTGTAAATATTTGGTTTGGTTTTATTTATCAGTGTTTTACATTATTTCTGAACGTAATAAAAAAATGTGACCAATGCAACTTATCTGTATTTATTCTCTCAACAATGCAATTTTGACCAGGTGCGACTTATAGCCAGGTGTGAATTATTCCACTCCCTCCCTCTTTTGCTTGTTTTCTGGCATTCTTTAAAGTGTTTAATATAAAGTGCTCCTATGCTTGTGTTGTACACTTTTTTCCTCGCTGCAGCTCACCCTCTGGTCTCAGCCATTAAAAAAAAAAAAAAAAAAACTGTTTTGTTTGACAAAAGTTCATAGTGCAAAAACTACGGTAACATTTTTTATCGATTCTATCAATTATTTGTTCATTGTTCATGAGAAACTACTTGTAAAAGAGGCATTCTTACCTGGTAGGGGAGTAGGGGTGGGGCTTTTGGCTACTGCTTCTTCCACTCTAAGAGGGTCAACTCTATGCTTGCGTTTCAATCGCAATTTCCTAGTTTTCTTTTTGGTCTGGTCCACTGCTCCTGATTAAAGGTGACAGATACATTGCAGTTTTTTTAAGTGATTTCAGAGCCAAAAAGGTTTCTCGTGTCATAATAGTAAAAGCTTGTATTTGAAATGAACTGACAATACAAAAAATAAACCTTTATTAATTTATTACTCTCAGTAATAAATTATTTCCTTTTGAGGAAATTAGTGGTCCTACCTGATTCTGTACTCTCCGGGGTCTGTCTCTCGCTCTCTTCATCCTCCTCCTCGTCCTCCTCCTCCTCATCTTGAAAGGCTGTCTGTTCTTGCACACTGTTCTGCTGGCCCTCTTCTCTCTGTCTTTGCATCTCTTGCTCTTGAATTAATTTGTCTTCAAACTGGGATTTTTAGATAAAGTGAGTATTTTTTGCATCTTAATGATTTCATCCAACTTGTGTATTAAAAGAAACAATGTGACAACTAACCTCAGTAACAACATTGTTTATTGGCTGGAATGGGTTGGCCATGTTGGCATCATCTAGCTCATCCTCTTTCAGTGTCCTTCCTTCTCGCTCAGCCTCCTCTCGCTCCTGCCTGTCTCTGTCAGTGCAAAACATCTTCATTAAACTGTTGTTTGCATTTTGAACAGTTTAAAGTCATAATAAAACAAGTAGAGACAGATATTTTCTTCGGTATTGTAATGTACATCTGAGCGTAACAGATTATCAGAAGAAAAAAATGTGGTTAGAGGCTGCAAACATCATCAGCAGCCATTTAAAAATGGGTGTTCCCCAGGGTTCTGTCCTAGGCACTCTTCAATTCTCTCTTTACACACACAGCTCTGCGGCCTCACGCAGTTTGAACTCAACTGTGTTTTTTGCAGTAGATGCAGTATTGATGGACCTGATCGCTAAGAGCGATGAGACGGAAGAGAATCTGACATGGTGATGTTGGTATAATTCTCTCTTTTAAAATACCAGCAAGAATGTAGGGTGGGGACTTGGTTCTATTAATTGGCTGTTGATTGGATTTTGTGTTGCACTCAAATGAATTGCTGACGGGCCAGTGCGAGCCAAGGCTAACAGCGTGCCGGGCAGGGCCTGTAGCCTCAGACCTCAAGGCCAAAATCAAGCTGCGTTTCCACTGTCGGGCCAGTAGCCCCGCAGTGCTACACTAAAACCCACCCTTAACATGCTTCCATAGAACAACGTCACACAACCCCACCGTTTTACCAGCACAGGGAAACTAGCGGACTGAAAACTAACTAGATCGGGAGTGCACATCAAACATGCTGAATCAAAACAACATATTATTTCACATAAAAAGTGAACACACATACTTATTCAGTTGTGCCTGTCTCAATTTATTTGTGATCATAGCAATACACAAAACAACTCCATTAAGTACAAAGCCTTACACATTTAGAAAAAAACTATTACAATATCATATTTTACGTCACAATTTTTTATAAAGAATGAGCATTTCTATTAATTGTCCACGAAATTATGCGATCTCGAGGATGTTTGAGTTTGAGTTCATCACATCATGAACCACATCATCACATAGCCTTCACCATACCTAGAGATTGGCATGGAGTACTTTCCATAAGATCATCTCTCAATGCAAATCAAACTAGCTATTAGGCTAACTGAAATAAAACCAGGCCAATCTCTAGGTATGGTGAAGGCTATGTGATGATGTGGGGCTATTTTAATTCCAAAGGCCAAGGGAACTTTATCAGGATGCATAGTATCCTGGATCCATGAAGTAACTGGCCTTTAAAAATAAAAATCTGCCTGCCTCTATGGGAATTTAACATAGGGGTGTCCAAACTTATGCACCCTGTATTTTAAGGAAGAATATTTATTTATTTGCGATACATTATTCATTCACAAAGAAAATCGGTGTCCTTAAAGGTTGGATTTTTCCTCATTTTTTTAATTAAGGCATTAAGTTCAGTTTCCAAAAGATGATTTTTTATTCCTCTTTTTAGTCAACTTTAGTATGGGTGTCTAAACTTATGCATAGCACTGTATGTGGATGCAGAAGTCCAGTATCAACAAAGGCACAGGGAAAATAATACTGATAAATACACAATTACAACCATGTATGCTTTGTTTAAGTTCTTCAAGCAGCCTCAGGTAATTTCTTTAATCATATCTGTATTTATATTATGACAATAGTTAAAATAAGTAGCTTTTAGCATCACATATAAATATATTTCTGCTTCATACTGTGATCAGAATCCCCATCGGATCACAATCGGAAGTTATTTCACACACTCGCTGGTGTCTGAAATTGAGTTTTGAGCTGAAAATTGTTTTAAATGTCTTTAATGTTGAGGTTAGCTGTTAGCCTGATATGAAAACATGGGAAATGAGCTGCGGTGTTGACTCTCAAATGCCGCCTCTGTTCATAACCACCGCTCAAGCCCTTGTTGGCCTGCTTTGGACAAAGGAATTCGGTGGGCCAAAAAACTCTGGCCGTTGGCCACAATGATGCCCGACAAGGCACGATTAAGCCCCGAAAGTGACAATGGAAATGCGACTGACCCTGGCACGCACTCGCTTTTGGCCCAACAGTGGAAACACGGCTAATGAGAGCTTGCAGACAACTGTTCAAGGGGCAGGGTTTAAGCGCACCCAAAAGTTTGGAAAAGTCCGGCATTTCACCAGAGAGAATAGTCTGTCACTTGCATGGAAGATTGAGTTTAGATTAAACATTACAAGAACAACAACAAAAAAGAAACATATACATGGATGAATCATCCACAATAAAATCTATAAGATGCATTTACTAAACAGGGTACATTTTCATTTTATGCTGACTTTCAAGTAGTAACTCAAGCAGTAAAACAAAGAAAAACAGACTAACTATGAGTACATATTTGAATATAAAAGCAAATAAAACCAGCTTAGTTGATATTAACTAATTTCAGAACTAAACTACATTGTTTTCAACTATTCTTAATGAATATGTGGCTCCTGACATATCTGGAAAAGAGGGATTAGCATGACAACCCATGTGAAAAGTCTTGTTAGCTCACTGACCTCTCCTCTCTGATCCGCCGAACTCTTTCTGCTCTTTCCTTCTTGTCTTGTTCTTCCTGAGCCTTCTGCTCTGCTGTATCTCTTTGCACACGCTCTGAAATTGCCTCGTAATCCTTGGCAATGTTATTCAGGAGCCAGTTAAGGCCATTCTTGATGGATTTGTCAACCTTTTTACCATAACCCAGCACAGCAGAACAGGGCTCCTGAGATCAGAGAAAACAACATTTAGTTCAGTTTTATATGATTGTTTTGCAACATTTCTTTCAAGTAATTTGCTGAATTATAAATATAAAAATAAAAATAAAGCAAATTTCCCCACTCATTATTTCCCCATTAATTACAAACTCAAACTGGTCTCTGATTAATATAAACTTTTTAAATATTAACTCACAATCTGACAGAGGCATTTATTCTCGTTGACAATCTTCTCTAATGACAGGGTCTCGATGATATCTGCTTCAGCCAATGCCCCATCTTGGTCCTGTTTATTAGCCAGTCTGAAAGCCAATCAAAAGAATACAAGCTGGTCACTAGGTGTTGCAGGTTACTAGGTAAGCTGTCACAAACAAATGGCCTGAGGTAGACTGAATAATTAGCCTTGAGATGTTGAGCACTCTTGACTTATTAGCACACTTAACAAGCTATATTTGGTCAAGGACTTCATCTGCTGCTCACTTCCTCAGTTAATTTGACCCACTGCAGCTTGTCCAATGCTCCAACAGATATACAGATGATGCATTGCACATTTGCTGCACACCGCCCCAATCCACTTGGACTAGAGGCAGGAATTATGTGAGAATGCTCTTCACTGATTACGGCTCGACATTCATCAAACCCTTCAGGCTCATCAACAAACTCAAGGTCTTGGCTCTAAACACCTTGCTCTTTCTGACAGGCAGGCATGGGTGGTGAGGAAGGGCTGCATAAATTTAAAAATGGGTGTTCACCAGAGTTCTATTCTGAGCCCTCTTCTATTTTCCCATTTACCCACACAGCTCTTTAATAGACAGTCCTTACACAGCCTCAACTCCATCACATTATTGTTGACGCAGTTTTGGTGGGTCTGATCAATAAGAGCTAGTAAGGATAGTTAAGAATTGACATGATGGTGTTGGTATAATTGCCAAATACCACCAATAACAAGAAGGATTCGCATGAACCACATACGCTGACAGCTTGTTTAGGATCGGCCCCAAGGTGCAGAGATCTTTTTACAGGTGTACCAATGAAATCATTCTGTCTGGTAGTATTACTGCCTGTTAAAGGAGCTGGACCATGCAAAATTGTAGAGGCATGCACAGGGTGGTGTAGAAAGCTGAATGTATCAATGAGGATGCGCTTCCCAAAATGCAAATCTTCATAAGGCAGAATAGTACTAAAGCCAAAGAAAAAAAAAGATTAAAGACCCCAGCCACCATAACAAAAGCCTTTTACATTAATTTCCCCATTATATCTAAACACTTAATGCGGTATATGAAGGTGGGGTATTTTACTTTTCTCCTTTCTAAACATGAATCTGCATATCTCATCAGTATGTACATATGCTTTAGGTAAAGTGGGATTTTGCACAATATCAGCATAAATCCCTATTATTTACTGGAGCAAATGCATTAAAGTAACTTGCATTTATCATTGAAGACCAGCAATAATTACTTTCTTTTTGAATACATAACGGCGATGCATAAATGTCACATTCAGACACCCATTTAGCAGCTGTGATGTCTGATTAATGGATTACACTGGCCCAGGTTTCTATATTGTTTTTTTAAGATTATTTGGTCATCACACCTTTATAGCTTTACTGATTGATTGCCAATTAATGTTATTACACAAGAACCAATTAGAACACATTTTACAGATGTAAACATATATTTGAAGGGCACTGCATATTTTCTTTAATTTTCTGTACATTGTGCTGATATACATGCGTTATATATTCATTTTGTCTAATGCCTTGTTTTTATTCTATCGACAGCCATCTCATCTTCCATGTTTGATGATCTGTACTTATTCCAGCCATTAAGTCACATTCAATGACAAGAACATGTCACGTTCTGAAAACTCACACTAATACAGGTTTGCCTGCAATACGAGGGTGCCGGAGAACCTCAGCCATTGTGTCTCTGGTTTCTTGGATTCTTTGGACATCACTGGAGTCCACAACAAACACTACTCCATAGGACTCAGAGTAGTAGTTTTTCCAAATGCCGCGGATACGTTTACCGCCACCCAAGTCGAAGATTGTGACCTCAAACTTCCCCTGCTTCAGGTCCACCTTTGAGAAGCCCACTGTAGGGGCTACATCTAAAGGACTTTCTATGACAGAAACATACACATTATGAGAATTATCCTGGATCTTGAAAACAAAAAATAATTAGAAACAGGAAAGAAAATATTATAGTGAAGATTTACCTCCCTGGATTCCTCTGACTGTAGCGGTTTTTCCAGCATTGTCCAGTCCAACCATTACTAATGTCACTTTCCTGTAAGAACACAAATACAGCATCACTTTATTATGCATCAGACAGACCTACCAAAGTTCAAGACGGCCCTTCTAAGGTGCTAATCTTTGAGGTGCAAAAGAAAAATCTAGTTTAAAACACCAGTGCCAAGTACTTAGAAAAGTTTAGATTTTTTTATACCATTTTCAAGAAATAAGTATTTAAAGATGATAAGGTTAAATTAAATAACTAAAAAAAAAAATCATTATTTTTAAATTATATTTAAAAAGTTTAAAAACAATTAATAATTTTTAATCATTCTTAAATCTAAACTTTTTTGAGGAGTTGCACCACGTGCCATTTTATTTCAACTAACCTTGCCTAAAAGATTAACTAAAAGGTCTACATGGGCTCTTTTCTATTATATCATTTTCTGTAATTTGCCTGTTTCTTATAGGTTTTTTTCTGCATGGTCACACCACATTAGATTTATTTGGTAGAAAAAATAAAGTTTTTCAAATGTTAATAAGACATTATTATATATATATATATATATATATATATATTAATCTAAGATTAAGCCAAATTACTTAATACGTGAGTCTTTTCAAGAATTTCATTATTGTGACTAACCCTAACCCATTTTGATATCAAGACAAATGTATCATCCTAAAAAATGTTATGGCCAAAAAAATATCAAGATATATCATATCAAGTAATCAAAATATGTTCATAAAGTCAACTTTAATCTGTCTAAAGTTGCCTTTTTGACATAAAAAAAAAAAAAAAAACACTGACATAAACTTATGAATTCACCCACAGCTGTGAGCGAAGGCAAGCTAAGCCTGTGCGTTAATGCATCATCTCATGGCAAAAGCGCACAGGGATAAAGAGGATGATTCAGCATACCACACACAAAAATACCAAGTAAATAATGTGGCCTTTTCCGACACAAATGACGTCAGAAATATAAATTAAATGATAAGCTGTCCGGGGCTGTAGAGTCCCAGCTGTTTAGACTACAAGGCTTCCAGTGGAGGCTTAAGAGGCATAAAAAGACATCTGTGGAGTAACACAAATATCTTGGAAGTGACATGGGATTTCTGCTCACCATCATCAACCTATGCTTAATTCTGAAGAAATGTCAGACAAATACATGGGCCAGGCAGCGTAAACAAACCTTTCAGCCATCACTGATGCAAACAGGAAAGCTAAAGTCCTTAGCTACCAAAAACATACACACACAAACAGATACTTAACTGCGGCACTTGCGCCGCAGGGACATCAAGCGCACTATCCAGGTGACAGTTCTCTGCAACCAGGAGGTTTTCATTGAGACTGGGAATAGATCAAGATGACAGCTAGCTTTCCCTTGACTTTGGTTGTTTTTGTTGATACACACACACGCTCTCTCTTTTGTCTCTCCTGGCCTCTGGTCAGCTCTGTATCTGAGGGATTAGCTGGGGATTTCTACTTAGCCCAACAAGATCAGTGACAGGGTGCTAGAGGACACACTACGTTCAGCCAATGAAATAAGACAATAACTTAGACAGTTAGTCGTCAGTAAGACATAACCATAACATCACTGGCACGTTTGGGGCCAGACATCTCCACTTTAAACGGACTGATTCTTAGGTACGATCAAACATTTTACCCAGATTTATCCTTATCAAGCATCTTGTTTCAGGCACAGCAGGTGATGTGAGTAATCAGATATTTATCACTTGGCTTTAAGCCTATGCCTGATTGTGAGTCATGTTCCAACGTGTATGGTGAGAGGTGCATTTAGGGCCTCTAATCAACATACAGCATCTTTATGAAAGTGGACTTAAATACTGAAATTGAAAATGACACCAGGGCTAATGGAAAACGAACAAAATATCTTGGCACAAGTGCTTTGGTGTCACCAGCAAAACGGTTTTGTTAACAGTTTTAAAAATATTATATATATATATATATATATATATATATATATATATATATATAGTCATTAATTAAAATAAAGCTTGAATAAAACAAATTATAAATATTAGGCTAGATGAAAAACTAAAAAATAGACATGTTGCCAATTAACTTATTTAAAAAAAGACTATGCATAACTATACTTAGGCTATAAGTACATATTTTTTTAAAATAAGTATTTTTTTTAATGTCAAAAAGTTTAAAGTTGCCTTCATTTTTTTTTTTTTTTTTTCTGTATTAGAATTAATCCTGATATTTTTGGGGCACAAAGTAATGAGGGTGATACATTTGTCCTGATGAAATGCAAAATGAAACGGCTAAATTAAAATAATGAAATTCTTGAAAAGAAAAGCTAATTAAGTGACTTGGCTTAATCTTAATATAAAAAAATAAAATAAAATAAAAAATCCTTTCAAACTAAAGTGGTGTGACCATGCCAAATATCAAACAAATTGGTGTTAAATTTTTTTGACATTTTCTTAAAAATAATAATGTTTTTATTATTACTTTTAACCAACTGGTTTCAAGATCTTGTTTAGAGAATGTATTTAGACCACTAAAGATGTATGAACTTGTCTTTCTCTAAAGTGATATTTCACTCAAAGATGAAAATTCTGTCATCATTTTCTGAAGCCACATGTTCATGACAAGTGAAAGGTAACTAGAAGCTGTTACTCTGCCTAACATCTCTCAAGTACCAAGCAACAATTTTTGTTTTGGGTAAACTATGCTTTAGAATAAATACAACTTGATTAGATATGTTATGTTCTATTAGGCTACATTGACCCTGTGATGCATACATTATTAAATCACAAAGGGGAAAAAATGTTTCATCATTGCTTTCAATCATTACCAATAGTTTTCCATAAAATGATGCATTTTGAAAGTTACACATTGCACTTCCCCCTGCAATACAAAATAATAGTAAAAATTTCAAATGTACTTGGTGTATCATCACTTTCATCAGCCATGTTGATTTTTTTGTTGTTGCCATAAATAAAAACACAATGACATAGGCTACAGTATAAAGAAGACAGTCGCACAGTTAAGTAAAAAAAAAACACCCATGGTCATTTTTTGTGTGGCTTCCGTGTCCAAATACAAATTGGGAACACTGTACAAGATATACACAGTTGCACATTATAAGAATTGACAGGTGAGGTCTGCTCAGAAAAACAGTTAGTAAATGGTAAATGGTCTTACGGTCTCTCTGACTCAATGGATCAAAGTTGTAGATAGACACTCACCTTGCAGGTTCTCTCCATCGTTTCAACCAGTTGCAGCAGTTCGCCATCAGATTAAACATTTCACCCCAAGTGTCTGAACTGGGATTGTTTTATTTCATGACAGCCGTTTTGCCTGATTACTAAAGTTCCTGGCTAATTTATTTCCTTTGTGTTTAAATCAACCCGTTATCTGCTATCACTCTTTTGTATGCCTATCTTGGACTCGTGATTTGAGTAAAGACATTTTGTTGTATCATTCTAGCAGAGAATAAGGGCAGAATAAACTAAAGATGACCAACTATGTTACATTGTTTAATTATCACTTACAAAACTGACCATAGAGTTTAGTTTCATTTTGCTCACTAGCTACTCGAATCAATGCACCCTCACTGAAGGCTAACCAGTTAGCTACTGCATACGATCCATTACAACTATTCAATTACATTCGTATGTCTTTAGATGGAAAATCTATTTACATCTATATATCTATTATACAATGACTATACATACTGTTTCAAAGACGTCCCGGTGAATGCTTTACTCTCAATTTTAGACCTTTTGTTTTGTTTTTGCAAAAAGATGTAACGGGATAACTGTTAGCTTGCTAGCAGTCCGCTTTGTTGACCAAGCTGAATTTGGCTGCTATGGCTGCAGCCACAAGCTCGTCGAGGGTCGGGGTTGCCAAGTGTTTAAAAACATTGTATGATATAATGTAAACTATGAAAAAATAATTAAATGGAAACTTTCTTTGTTAGCCTTCAACATATGTTTGTACTCGGACAGCTTATAATCTTTACACCGAGACCCTTATGATACTGCGTCGATCGAAGTGGCCGAAAAATATCAGTCTGTAAATGGTTGACTTGGCAACACAGTACTTGCTTGCACTGTACTTGCCTAAGAGTAAAGTAATCTAAAAAGTGAACAGTGCCTCCCGTGGACGGAGACGTAGCAAACTGTAGGTAATTAAAAAATGAAATGAAAAATTTCACATTACATAAACGGGTAATATAAATTAAAACATTGTGGTGGCACCATTCTTTCTGTGAGACAAAGTAAAGTAATATCTGCATTTTGTCATGTATAGCATGCCAACGATATCCAAAGAATCCATGTCTGTTTACAATAAACCAACAAACTCAAATCCCCCTAAAATGTGTTTATTAATTAGGACAAAAAAAAAAAAAAAAAAGCTCTCAATATATAAACCCAGTCACCCAATCCAATCATATACAATTTAAACTCTTCAAACATTTACAGAAGATACAAAACAAAAAAGAATAAATAAGACTGTTACTGCTCATAAATGGAACAGCTTTAAACATGCCTCTGTTTGAGACACAAACTAGTCCTCCGCTTTAAGATTTTTTTTTGTTTAAAGAGAAGTCCTTTAGAATATGTCATGACAATATTCGGTGAGTCTTTGTGGCACATGTACACTCCACCATTAACATGAGTATCTGCAGTTTAGACTAGGCCTTCCCACCAACACCAGCCTGCTGTTATAAGCCAACAGTTCTTCTGATCCCAACAAAAGTCAGTCTGTCATTTAAAGACTTGGTGTCTTTAATTCTTCTCAAGTGACCACTGACTTAAACAGAAGCAAATTAATGACATTTGCAAAATATGCAATCAGTGACAATTTACAATGGTTCACATATCAAGGTTTAAAAAAAAGAAAAGAAAAGAAAATGTTTAGTGTGCTTGCACTACTTTGAGTGGCCTGTGAATTTCTATCCAGTCCTTCTGCTCATAAAGCACCATGTAAGACTGGTAGACACCTGACCAACTGTCACAAAACAGTAAAGTTAAACCTTCCATTAAACGCCAGACTGAGCACAACATTTTGTGCTTTCTAGAGCAGGAATATACCCTGAACAGAAAGACTGGCCAAATCCTCTTGTAGTGTTATGGTCCTTTGTGGCCTCTCATTACCAGGAATTGAAAAAAAATCTTTGCCAGAAAGTGATGACAAGTATTGAAAAGCATCTGCTGTGTATTTTATAGAAAGACAAACTTACTATTTTACTGAGAAAGCAGTTGATGATTAAGTAAAAATAAATACTCCCAAGTCTCAAAAGATAAAAAAAAAAAAAAAAAAATGCATTTTCAACATCAGAACTTTTAACTAGAGATAACAGACCTTTGCTCTGAAATAAAGCAGCTGATCGGTCATACGAGACTACAAGGAGGCATAACTCGTTTCCCATGTGGATCTCAATATAGTTCAGTTTTGAGATGCTGACGAAGATGTTAAGCACACATGTGAGAACGCTGATTGCCTACAGCAGCATTTAGCAGTTTTCCCAGTAGAAAGACCTGCTTGTCTTCAGGTAGCACCTATGAAGACAAAAATAAAATATTTAACAAACTGCAAAAATTAAAATAACCTTAAAATCAATAACAAAAAGGTACTTACTCTCATCATCCGAATCGAAACCAAAGAGGGATGTGCATTTGTCCTTGTGTGTTTGCAGCTCTTCCTCACTGTTGAAAGACTCAAAACATCGAGAGCAACGCTGCCTGGTAGGAAGTTTTACTGGCTTTGACACTGAGCCCAATAACTTTGAGGCCACCTGGGGTTCCTTCCAGCGTTTTGGCATGCTAATGTACGACTCATCTAGATAAGCTGAGGGAAGGGGTCGAATGAATTGTTTATTTGCAGGTTTTCCTGAAACAAGTGGTTCCTGCTCTTTAATGACTGGATCTGAAGTTTTGGCAGAAACTTCTTTGTTACCCTCACTATGCCCATTAACAAGGCTATGGTTCTTGCTACTGTAGCTAACAGAACTTTTATTGAGGACCAAAGGCTTTCCATCATCATCTTGATTTGAAGGGTCCTTCCACTTGGCTGCACCCTGAATTGGTTGACTGACTGAAGAATTTGCTGCTGCCTCCATACTACCTTCCAGAATTTGAGGGGCTCCATGCCCTGTTGGTTCAGAATCTTTGGGGAATGTCTTTATTTCCAAATTTGTATCAAGTCGATAATGTGTTTTTTCATGCTTATAAAGGAGCAAAATAGTCTCAGCTTGCATAGAGCAACCAGGAAAGCAGCACATCGCTCTCAATGGATGATGGACTAACATGTGCTCGCTCAGTTCTGTACGCGTTTGGTACCTTTCCTTGCAGCCGTAATGATAGCATGGGAACTTCAGCTCACCTCTGTGGCATATCACATGGTCAAAAAAATGCTGGGGATTATATATCTTTCTACAACAGAAAAGACATTTTTCCTTTCCAAAATTGAAAAAGAACAGAAGTGCCTTCTTGTCGCCATGGTGGTGTGATAGCACATGTGAAAGGACAAGGATTGACTTGGCACTAAATGTACAAATCTCCACAGGGCATCTAACATGCGTAGATGCACCAGTTCTTTTTCCCTGGAATGGTGTTGAAGGCTGTTTGGACTTTGTCTGAGTCCCATTTTTATACCCCACTGCATTTATTTCCTTAAATTCTGTATTATTGTCTATGGGTTCCTGGTTCTCAGAACTGTCTTCTGGACTATTTGTCATCTTCCTCCTTTTTATAGCTTCTCCATCCTCTTTTTGGTCTCCAGGAGTAATCTTCTTCTTTTTTACCCTAGAGTTCACAATTTCATCTTTTCTTTTAATTTTTGATTTGCTCTTGTCTTTTTTTAGTCCTACATTCTTAGATTCAGTCTTGACATTGTCTTTCTGACTTTCTGCACATTCTGCATTCTCAATTTTATCTTTGTTGTCCTGTGGTAATGATGTCTCAATTTGCTCTTTGTTGTCCTGTGGTAATGATGTCTCAATTTTCTCTTTGTTGTCCTGTGGTAATGATGTTTCAATTTTCTGTTTGTTATCTTGTGGTAATGATGTCTGATTTTTTTCATTTGAGGTATTTGTCTCAGTCACACTCTTAACTTTCCTTTTCTTTCTGATCACTCCATTTACCCTATGAGCTGAGTTGCCATTGGAATCCAACTGTTTGTCCTCTGGAGTTTGTGCTTGCATAGCCTTTGGTCTCTTCTTTGCTAGTTTCATATTGAAAAACTTTTTGTTCTCATCTGTGGGCTGAGATCTCTTTGCTAAAACCCTCCTTAGACATTTTGTCTTCATCTTGCAAACCTTCTCTTTTTGTTCATCTGATGTACTTGGGGGATCTGAATTCTTGACCAACCTTGTCCGCAATCTAACCTTAGGCTCTGTGCTTTGCCCTTCCTTGTGCAAATCTGTGATGTTCAAACTGCAGTTTAACCTCATTTTGAGGTTTCTAAACTTATTCTTCACACGTTTAAACAGTCTCTTCTGGGCATATTGTGAGGCGGTCTCGGTGGCATTCTCACAAACAGCTTCACTAAAAAGCCCATTAGACTTTTTCAGTTCCTGAATGTGCACTTTAAAATGGATTGATGGGCTGCGCCCATGAGTGTAGCGTTTGTGACAGAACATGCACTTTCTGTCAATTCGGTGATGCCACAGTGCATGCCGTAGAATGTGTGGGTTTTTGGTTTCTTTATTGCAAAGGCTGCAGGTAACTGAAAGCTGGCAACTTGCATCACTTGCGGGGATAAGGTCAGAGACTAGACCATCAACAGCTGCATGCATATCTGGTGATGTCTCCTCAGGTTTTGATGGCACCACTGGCACCTCCGTCCTCTCAGGCACACTTTTAGTGTCAAGAGTGTCAATCTCAGTTTCACTAAAAGTAGCCACTGTTTCATCAGGGAGCATTGTCTCTTTAGTAAGAACTGGAGGAGCATCCTCATGAAGAACCGTCATATTTTCTGGCGTACTATGAGGTACAGGAATGGTGTCAGCTCTGGTATCAGTTGTCACTTCTGGTGAAAGATCAACATTAATATTTTCAGCAGGACTAATAGGACTGTAAGGACCGTAGTCTGGATATTTAGTGTCTGCATCTTGGGGAATTGATAACTCGCTATTTAATTTTGGATCTTCAATAAATTCTTTAACTGGGTCAAGAATGGCTTCAACTGAAGTGGATGTTTCCACATTTAAAGCTGGGATTGGTGTAGCCATGCTTTCCACCGCATTTTTATCCTGTGTTGCAGCTCCCAGGCTCTCTGTAGGTTCAAACTGTTGCTCAGCAGACTGTGGTTCTTGTTTGGATTCATTATGGTCCAGATTAAATTCTTTATCTCGGTGTAAACCGTCAACTGATATTCCTTCCAATTCAGCTTGTCTTGAATATGTGTGGAATTTTCGAACCATAGAAAGGCCTTGTTCCCAGAAAACAATCTCCTCCCGCACCTTGAAGTCTTTTTTGCTACATGGAGTAGATTCTGCTGATAGTAACTCAAGAAGAGACGCATTACTGTCAGGGCATTTCAAATTCTCTTGAATTCTTTTAGTACTGCTTTCAGGGATATTAGGGGTCTCTGTGGAAAACGGTGAGGCCTGAACATCAGAAGAGAGGTCAACTTCATTATCAGGATATGAAAATTTCATTGTGACTTCACTGATTGCTGTCTCAAGTGAAATCTCTGTCAAAATATTTGACTGCTTTGGTTTCCTTCCTGGTTTCTTGGCCTGTCGAGGTTCACCGTTTTCTGCTTGGGCAGCTAACTGGTCCAAAAGCCATTGTGGTTTCCTGCCCTTGCGTTTCAGAGTGTTCATCTCTGTCTGTCGGGAAAGTAGTCTCTGACGCCTGCTATTAAGTTGCCTGGTGTGATTCTTTGCCAAGTCCAATTGCCTAAATGAACGTCGAACTGGAGAGGCCTCTGAATCTTTAACAAGATGTGTCCCTGGCTTCCTCCCCCGCCTTTTACCTGGAGGTTTGGAGGATGCTTCCCCTGAGGCAGAATTAACCCATGTTTTCAATGACTCTGCTTCCTGGTCATTTCGGTTTGTAGGTTTCTCTGCTTTATTAATAGTCCTGTCTGTGTTGTCCGCGTGACACTGACAATATCCTTTCATACAGTAACTTGGAATCCACTTGTCCTTTTGCATGATTTCACATAAGGCTGCTTTACCGACCTTATCACTCATTAGCTTCAGACAGTTTGTCTCGATGTTGAGAATGCTCCAGAACTCAGGGTCAAAGTACAGGCCTTTTTTCAGGATCTGGAGAACCTCAAAGCGTACACTGTTACCCACAAGACTGGTGTCTGCATGATACTCTTGATCAGGGTGACTATATAGGAGGAACACATTCTTGTATGACTCAACAGTTCTCTCTAGGAAGAAAACTAGCAGTGCACAAGCCCTACAGACCTCAAGGTCATTAGGAAGTAGGTATGCAATGGTTTTGTAGATGAGGGACTTGGTGACTGGATCATTCTTAAGGTCAGTCTGCAAGGCTCGAGCACAAAGCTCCACACAAATCCCCAGGCCGTCTTTTCCAAGCTGAAAAATAAATATTTTATTGCCATTATAAAAAGACCATTCCATAAATATTGACAAATGGTGTGTTTGCTTAGATTTTTGTCTATGTCTACAATTACAAGCGTAATACAGTAAATTAATGATAAAATAATATCTTACCTCTGCCAAAATCACCTTCATAAATGGGAAAATCGCTTTTATGTTGGTGGCTGACAATATCATTACTTTGCATTCCTCTAGGAAGTTTTGTTTAGAAAGGTTCAACCGCAAGTAGAGTCTGCTCCATATGAAGACCAAATCCCTTAAAGGAAAAAAGAAATACATAAAAAAATAAACGGAGCAATTCCAATAGGGTCCTCACACCATCGGTGCTCGGGCCCTAATGAGAATGTAATTTTCTGCAACCTCAACACTATCTTCTGTTCAGGTTGTTGCAATAACTGTGTAAAAAATATAAAATGCTAAAAAGAGGGTCAATACACTGAAAACAAATCCCCTTCTAAATGTTTGTAGAGCTATTGAGACCCACCAAAGGTAGTACATGTCTCCAATCTGGAGCTTCTGAGATAGGAAGCCTTTACTCAGCATCAAAATAGTCTCATCTTTCTCTTCATTCTCCATCATGCAGAGTATCTCTACAGCGTCCTTCCCATCGATATCTGCCATCTTTAGAAAAGAAAACAAGAGTGTAATTTTTGACATTTCTCATGAAATATGGTGATCTTCCATTATGTCAGAAAAACATTACATATATTTGGAAATCTTTCATGTCACTTTATTTATAGCTTCAGCTTTGTTTATATACAAACAACACACTACCTTTCTACACCTGAACAGACTAGGGGTGTAACAATACATCGATATGGATCGATGCATCGATCAAACGTCTAACGATACGATGCATCGACAGGGTTTTTCCTACATTGAAATTTTTTTGGCGGCCGCCAAAACGATTTTTTGTCCCGCCAAAGCCTTATTTGATCTGTAATTGTGTTTTGTGAGTGAAGCAGGCTACTGACGGAGTGACGGAGAGAACGATCACAGCGCCCCACCCCCGCGTGGGCACTCTTCGTCTTCAGTTCTGTCTTTGCTCTCTCCCTCGCATCAAAATCAACTGATCCTAAAGGTCGGAAGACCGAATCCATGTTTCACGTGGTGCATTCGGAGAATATTTTTGCTGAATTAGCGCTGGGTGTGAATTGCAGTCAAAAAAAAGTTGCCTTATCTTCTCTTACAACTTGTGACAAGCATTCCGCACATGCAGCTGACATAACTTTAAATAAATGCAAAAAAAAAAAAAAAAGTGGGGAAGTGGGTTTGAAGTGGGGTTTTTTTGCGTGTGTTGACAAATCTTTTGTGATGTCCTAACAGCCAGGATTCCCACACAACACGTCCGCTAAAGTCCGATTCGCGACCTAATGACTCCTTTGAGCCGATTCATTATAATGAATGGTTAAAGCAATTGGTCTGCCCGTCAGTGTCTGAATCGGTGTATAACAAATCATTACTGAGAAGAACATACACATCTGAAATATGGGTGGGAGAAAAAAATCGATTCTTAGATGCATCGCGATGCGGACGTGGACGATTCTGAATCGATTCACAAATGTCAAAAAATCGATTCTCTAAAAAAAAAAAGTTTTTTTTTTTTTTTTTCTAAAAACGTAATATTGACGGAACGCAAAAGGCGGAACTCTAAGCGGACGTGCAGTGCGCGTGCAGTCTGTGGCACGCACATAACAGACTCGCGCACTTAACAGACGCATGATGGCTGAGCGCCAAATTCGAACGGCACACTCTTCGTTAAAAGCTAGCGTATGGAAAATTTCATTGTTACCTATTTAGTATTTTTTGTATGAAAGCTGCTTTCAGTAGCCCATTTAGTTTTCACATCAATATACTGTAAACCGATCTTTTATACGTACATTGTACTGCCCTGCAATATGTGCAATGCCAGTCACAAAAAGTTACATTTTGACTGTGCTCTCTGCAGATGTTCATTCACTTTTTTTGTATAAGCTGTTTTTGATTGTGGTAAATAGCAAACCTTTCAAGTCATAACTCTTTATTATTTAGTTGTGAATAAGAGAGGCTTTGTATGTTACTAATTATTCAGAATATGCATAAGTCCACAAGCATTATATGAGAGCTGCTGGTACATAATTCTATATTTTTGAACAAAAACTGTTTGTGATTTTGCTACAGCAAAATGTTTTTTGTCTGAAGGATTATATTGCTCATTGGAAATAACAAGAGGATGTTGGTTAGAAGTCTATTATTAAATGCTAGAGATTCAGAATATGCTGAAGTTTGTATTAATTTACAAGAAGTACGCTGCTAGTACAGGCACATTTTCCTGTTGGTTCTTTGCAATGTTCAAATCACTTCCATTTGTTTTATTAATAAAATTAATATAGGAAGATGGAAGTAAGTTTGTTATGGGTCATCATAAATACTTTGCTTTAAAAGTACCAAGTAAAAAAAAAAAAAAAAAAATTCGTTAATAATCGATAATCGTTACCCTCTGAATCGTAATCGAATCGAATCGTGAGGTGCCTAGAGATTCCCACCCCTAATCTGAAATGAGAAAGTAAGTGTGCTTACCTCATTTAGCAAGAGTGTTTAGTAAAATTTAGCCTTAATAATCCACAGTATGTATAGGCCTATGACAATGTGTAGTAAATTACCTAAAAAAAAAAAAATCACAAACTGTTTCTTTGTATTTATTTTAAATTTAACATTTATTGTCAATATTGGGCTTGTGGATCATGTATGTTTTTTTTTTTAAAAACTTGTAACAAATAACTTGTAAATGTCCCAATTGGGAGAGGGTGTGCAATTTTCAAAGAGCTTAAGTAATTAAACTTTCATGTTACATAATTTTGCATATTAGTGTGAGTTAATAAACGTAACTGGTTGTGTACACTTGGCACGTAATATCTAAATATCGATTAATCGATCGATATAGCCCTGAATCGAATTGTAATCGTATCGTAGAATTTTTTGAGGTATCGGCAAATATCGTATCGCTGGCTGAGAGAACCGATATCGTATCGTATCGTGATTAACTGTCCGATTTACACCCCTAGAACAGACCACAAAAAACTTAGAATAAATTATTTCCTGTGATATTGCATTGATTTACATTAAAATACGTAATTAGCATGATATTATTTATTTTTTTGCTGTGCCAGTTAAATGACCAACTTCACACTGGCCCTCTTAGAAGCATCAAAAAATAAAAATAATACATTAAACGAAAGACTATAGATACAAGTATAGATATACACAATTCAGTCCTATTACTAATGAGTGGGAGAGAGTGCAACGTGCATATATGGCGGAATACGTCCAGCCTTCTAAATAAAAGAGCTGATTGGTAAAGTCACTGCGTCACTGCAGCTGCCGTTAGAAGCTCCGGTTCCCATGGACCATTTCAACAGTTATTCGTTATTTTAAGGAAGTGACGTCTTTGGCCCTTGGATATTTCCGGTTAGCTGTCGAGCGCATTCAAAACATCGGCGTGAGGCGCTTAATGAACAGTCGGATTGCGATAATTAATTTAATCCGGCAATAAAAAAAATACATCCATGTTGCTCAGTGGTTGGATGCATCCTCACGCCTGCAAGGCTGCAACTAAGCTACTTTAGAAAATTAAAGTGTTTAGATTTTAGATGTGATGCCTGGATTGCAGCAGTGAAGCGAGAAGGCTGGATACCAACTAGCAACTTTAGGTTATGCAGCACACATTCTGATTGTAATTGTTTGATTGATAAGTAAATCTTTAGTTTTAGTTTTTTTCATCACTTATTAAGCTTGGCTAATGTTAAATTCCAACATGCACTGATGCATTAAACAATGACAGTAGTATTTTTAAAGATTGTGCATTACCTGATTAAGTTAAATAATAATTGTGTTTCTACTTTTATCTTTAGGAAAGCCATCAGGATGCACATAATGAATTATAGCTCCATTTATATAAATATTTTTATAATGACTCATAGTGGTGGGAGAAAAAAATCGATCCATCGATGCATCGCGATTCTCTCTCCAACGATTCTGGATCGATTCTGAGAATTTCAGAATCGATTCTGAGCTTAGTTTATAACCAGATGTGCGATGACGCAGAGTTTGCTTTAGAAACACCCGTCTTCTGCTTGCTAACAATTCCCCACACACGTACCTTCAGTAAAATAATATTTAATAAAGTTCCGTAAGGTTGAAACGAATTATAAGGACATTCACAGGCTTCATTGTACAGGATGCGCTGTGAGAGACGCGCATGTTTGATGTTACACTTGAAGTGTGCTGTCTCGCGCGTCGATATTCTCCTTAAAAATGCTCTACGAAGTCATCGTTTATGTGGTTTGGAATGCAGTGGACTTATATATTTAAAATATGAACCTCGCTAACAGAAGGCTGCTTTCAGTTTCAAATGCTGATGCGCGCTTTGTGTTGACTGCTCGCGCATGCGGCTGTGCGACTCCGTGTAAGTGGTAGAGGTGGGCGATATATCGTTTAGACGATAATATCCAAATTGTTGTCTGGACGATATGCAAAATTGGGATATCGAATATTTCATAATTTGTACAATCCGACCCCCCAAACATGAAAAGAGCTGAAAGAAGTTAAAGAGAAAACAAATAACGCACACTATAACATTCTAAACAATTATATGTAGCGACTTTTAACACTGTAGGGCAGTACTATTCCCGGAAGCAACGAGTGGCCCAGCCCATGGTCCCGTGTCGTCAAAAACGCACGAAATAGTGCGCGCAGAAGCACATGCGCAAAACCGTTTTGTAAAATGATATAAGAATTATTTTTATTTTATAATATGTCATTTTACAAAAGGACATTTTACAAACCTACGTTTTGCGCATGTGCTCCTGCACGCACTTTTTCAGTCACAACACAGCAATCAGAGGAGGACGCGCTGAAAACTGTAATGCTGTTCTCTTCCTTCATAACTCGTATTGAGAAGGTTTGAGTTGCAGAGGAATTTGTGACTTTTTCACCTGTTCAACCACATCAAAGTTTCGTAATTAGTAAGTCCGTGCTTTTTCTCTTTTTGTTCTTATGTGCTGAAGGGCCGCTGTGCCTTGGTGAAACGGTGTTTGTACGTGAAGAGCTCTTTTCCAAAACGCCATAAACCTAAAAAGCTGCCTCAAAGAACCAGCAAAAGTAATGATTATGTAAAATATTGCAATAAGACATTTTAATTGTTTATTAATTTCTGTGTCGGCTGCAAGTTTATGATAGGCTATTCTATTGACTCGCGATCTTTGCAGTAGGCTAGTGAACGCACCGGAGAAATGCACATTTATTAGGCTACATAGTTTTATTTTTATTTTTATGCATTAAATCCAGAAATTGGTAATGAAAAAAATATTAAAACTAAGATACAATTAATACAAAACGAAATTCGTTTTAAAGAAAGGCTTTGTGCTTTCTGTTTTGAGGTCTCTGTGAAAGTTTGAAAGTCTTTTAGTGCGCTTTCAGAGCGCTCGCGTCCATAATGGAGAACTGTCACGTAATATTGTTTTTTCCTCATAAATGCAAACACAAAAAATAAAAGACAAAAGACTTTTTTAAAAAGACAAACGGAAAAAAGATGGATTTTGCGTTTTGGGGAAAAAATTGAGGGATTTATAGCGTTTTGAAAAGAACATTTTTTACTTTGAATTTATCATCAACAATATTGTTGTTTGATTTAATAATCACTGTTGCAAGAGGTGTCTAGTTCCGGGTTTTTTTTTTTTTTTTTTTTTTTTTGTAAGTGCACAAAGTAGGGGCTAACTCAGATTCTGTTTAGTTAGCTCCTTTATTTTTTTTTTTTTTTTTTCTATAGCCTACAATAATAAGTCAAATGCAGCAAGTCAAAAGACCAACTGGACCTTCTTTGCCAGTTTGCACACATTTCTTTGAAGGATGGCAAAAATATCGTCTGAATATCGATATCGAGATATTGGAAAAAAATATCGAGATATTCATTTTTGTCAATATCTCCCACCCCTAGTAAGTGGTTTAATATACTTGTGCAAAATGAACGTAAACACAGCAAGTTATGTCTTAAGGGATTAAACGGTGAGGACAAACCACATTACTACTTGTATTTAAAAAGAGATCCGAGCGTGAATGCAGCTAAATAGATATCTAAGATATCTCAGTCTAATAAGATGTCAAAGTAAAAAACAAAAGTATGATGAAAATAAATCACTCACAGTTCTTGAATGGAAAATGTTCAGATAATCTTAAATACTGAAAGCACTCTTCTGTTTCTTTGTCATTTGTTTATATGCTTCTCTTTATTATTTGCTATTTATATGGTTTGAAGTTATATTAGTTTAAAATTCTTAAAATAAAACTGTTTTAATGTTTTATTTATTTTATTTGTAATTATAAAAAAAATAGACTACTTAATTACTTATGTAAACTAATGAATTAATGGGGGGGGGGGGGGGAATCGTTCTGGAATCGGATCGTGACTCCCAGAATCGGAATCGGATCGGATCGTGAGGTGACTGAAGATTCCCACCTCTAATGACTCATCAAGACCTATACTGCATTATAAAAACAGTTATAGTTACATTTACATTATTTTTATAATTACTTATATGGCAAGCATTTGCTTTTTCAATGCACATGCTCATAATCCATTATACACTGATTTATAAATTATCAAATATAATATAGTTCCAGAGACACTTGTTTGCTGAACCAATTAATTATCAATTATGTAAATCTCAGCCATATGCATGGTATTGCTTATAGCAGTTTGGAATTATACTTAAAAAGAAATATATTGTTGCAGTATTTTGCTAGTATGTGACATTAAAAAAGAAAAAAAAAGAAAAATCAACTATTTGTATTAATTTCTGTTTTTCTTATTTTTCATTATTTGTATTATTATTGTTCATTAGTTACATTTACAAGTAAATAACTTAAAATGTATAATGAACACATCTTCATAATTTCTTAACATTTACTTTAGGAAAATTGCATCCCATGTTTTCACTTAAATCCATCAATGATGCAGTTATAGAGGTTAGTAACTGTATTATCACTAACAGTAAGTATGTATAATAACACAACATGGCTATTAATAACAATATATTGACTTATTTGACAACTATAATATAACAACATTATAGCAATGCAGGTTGCATCTTTATAAATACATTCATGGATCCATACGACTGACTACGGTAATTAATACTTATAAATCAGTGTATAATGGAATGGATTATGAGCATGCGCACTGAAAAAGCAAATCCATGGCTTAAGTAATTATAAAAATAATCGAAATGTAACTATAACTGTTCTTATAATGCAGTATAGGTCTTAATGAGTCTTTATAAATATATTTATAATTCATTATAAACATGGACTTCATAGAAAGTGTTACAAAAAGATCTATTAATACATAACCCAACAGGGCAAATCATTTCAAGGCAGGACTTTAATGCACAACTAGGCAACACTAAGAAAGTCCAGAACAGTCAGAAGCCCTATAAACCACAATAGGGAATGGAGAATGTTTTGCTGTTGTTCAGGTATGCAAACTGCCCAAAAAAAGTGGACTGTGTATAAGGTCCGTTTCATACCAAGATAATTTCTCACTCACCTCCTTGTACAAGCGCTCACAAAGAGAAGCTCTCCGAAGGCAGATGAGGTAGGCTTGCTTGAAATAGAGATGCCTCCCTACAACAGAGTGCCGGATGCATCTCCTTGTCAGTGCCAAGGCCTCCGGAAGCCTCTCACATGCCACCAGGTAACGCAAACGCAGCTCAAAGAAAATGGATACTTCTGAACTCAGATATTTGTCCACTGCAAACAAAAACAGCAATTAAGAATTATAATAATCAACTCCATTCACAGTTTAGAAAATCCAAGGTAAAGATTACTTGATCAAGATACACTGTTTTTAAACAAAACATTGATAGACTGACCATCTTCTTGTGGTAGCTCTGAATCCTTGAGAATGGCCTGAAGTACAGGGTTTGCCCAAGGCCCTCCATCTTTAATAATATGCCTAACCTGCAGAAGGTAAACATTCTGGTGCCTTACCAGGCTCGCATAGCAGTCCTAGAATAGACAGAAAAAAAAATTAAACCATATTAATGGAAACATACGAGTGACACAACAAGATAACCACTGAAAGGTTAAAGAGCAGAATTCTACATGATGCTCCCCAAGAATAATAGGATTGATGTCATGCGATTACCTGGAATGAGTCTAGAATATCTTTTAAAGGATGCTCGATGAATTCATCTTTTCCAAAGAACAACAGCAGTTCAAAGATACTCCTGCAAATGAAAAAAATGAGTAGACGCTGCAATTATTCACTTTTACAACCTGTTGCACCAATAAACAATACAGTAAGCATTTTAGCCACTTTTCTATCTTCAGGCAGGATTAGTTTTATATTAGGAGGTGGAGAAATATTATCAGAGCCTCTCAATATTAAAGATTAACAGTCCACACCAGCTATAACGATAAAGGCACAGAGTAACGATATAGGTGGAATCACTTTCAGAACGATTTTATTTAGCTGATGAACAATACAAAAGCCAATCAGAATCAAGCGACAGACAAGGACGCGCTTAGAATAAACAGAACAATATCGTCTGCTGGTGTGGACGCTAATATAATTTTCGTTATAGTTATCTTTATATTTGTCATTTTTGATGTGGACGATCGTTATCGTCTGATAACAGCTTCATCTAGTTTGATCGATGGTCTCTACAAAGGCCGATCAGAAGACCCGATCAGATAACGCAAAACTTCCGGGACAATTTTTCTATGCGCAGCTAAAATTGCTTCACTACATTCAAGTAAACAGTAAAATACAGATAACAAGAGTTATTAAAACTGCATTAAGCCGCGAAAGGCGCTCCGAGACGGAGTGGAACACGGACAAGCAAAGTGAACTTTCATGCCTAATTGGTTAAATACACACAAAAATGTGTCAAAATGCCCAGCTTGGTGAGTATTCGCGTAAAAATTCTGATCAGAGCACCCTTATTACAGACAAAGGTTAAAATAACTTAAAAGGGATCGTTTACCTAACAATTTAAATTCTGGGGAACATAAGAGATATTTTGAAAAATACCAGTGTTTTTTTTAAGTCCATACAATGGAAGTCAATGGAAATCAAAACTGTTTGGGTACAAACACTCTTCAAAATATCTTGTGTTCCACAGAAGAAAGAAAGTCATACAGGTTTAGAACAACATGAAAGTAAGCAAATGACAAGAGTGCTCAATTTTACCAGACGTACGTTCTACTTTCCTAATTTGTTTTACTAATTTGTTCTAATTAAGTTATACAGCACCTGTAAAGTCAGCATGAAACGGAAGTTGTGATAGTATTTTCTTTCCTATTGTGACATATATAAAAGTGAAACTGCTTCTAGAACAAGAAAAAATGTAGGGTGGGAGTCTTTTTGTCGTTTGCTATAGACCTTATGTAGCCCCGCCCCTTTTCAGCACTGCGCTCATTGTCTTTTGTCTTCCGGTCTGTATTTTCACAGTGATCTTGCGTATTTATGGATGAACGGCTCGTTTTAAAATCTTCCCGGTCGACAAAAGCTCAAGATCCTTTCATGTTTTATACTACAATATAAAATAAATCAGTAATACCCTCTTGCAAACTATTACAACAATGTTTTTAAATAAAGACTGAAAGAGTTGCTTAGTGACGGTGACATTGAACTCATGTGACCGTGGTGTAGTTTGTTTATAGCCTACATTTAGCTTTTGACTTCTGCCGATTATATTTATGATTATCACAATGAACAAAATGAGAAAGAATCAGAAGCTTTCGTTTGTCACAGACCTTATTTTCAGCAATAACCCAAAAGCTGAAGGAAAAATCCTATTGGGTTTTTGGGTAATTAGCTAACTTCCGGGTTGGCCTAGAAAAATACATCATCCCTGCACCACTCTATTGATGTGATCTCATGTGATTGACCGGTTGTCTCGCCCTTGCGCCGGTAAACACGTCATCAGGGAAGTTGATGCAAGAGAGGGCAAGTTAATTTCGATGAAAGAAATGTAAATTCTGTCAGTAATTACTCACACATGTCATTCCAAACCCGTAAGGCTTTCGTTCATCTTCGGAACACAAATTAAGATCTTTTTAATGAAATCTGAGCGATTTCTGTCCCATATTTTTTAAATATAGTAATAAACGTGAATCCAATGTGTAGGCCTACTCGCAACTTTATTAGCAGCGTCCTCGTAACATTGCGCCTAAAGACAACTGAGAAAGCCTGAACACAAACAAAATGCCCCCAAAAAGAAAAAAATCTCCATGTTTTCGGTGCTGACGCTTTCATGTAACATGTAAGGGTGACACTGCCAATAAAGCACCTAAAAGCTGTCACAAAGAACCGGCAAAATTAATAATTATGAATATGTAAAATATAGCAGGAGACATTTTAATTGTTTACTAATAAACAAGTGTTTTCTGTGTCAGTGTCAGCTGCAAGGATGAAGTTGACGATGCTGACTCGCGATCTTCGCAGTAGTGAACGCGCCAGAGAGAAATGCACATTTCATACGAATTACATAAGCAGAGAACAGTCTGTTTTCTTTCGTTTTGGATTGTTCTGTTTAAAAGTAGACATTTCAAGCTTTTTATATATGTCTCAGGTCTGTGAGGCAAGTAGGCTACCTTATACGCGGAGTTTCGGTTAATTTATGAGACGAGCTCCAGTTCACGCGCCGGTGCCTTCGTGTCGTGATGATCTATTTTCTACTATATTTCCGTATCCTACATATCCGTAACCGAGAACTGTCCCGTCCGTAACAATTTATTTTTTTTTATTTTTTTTTGTGAAATAAATTTCTAAATAAATGCGACTTATAGTCCAGTGCGACTTATAGTCCTGAAAATACGTTAAGTTATTTATTCTTTCTGTGCGGCCCGGTACCAAATGACCCACAGACCGGTACCGGTCCACGGCCCGGGGGTTGGGGACCCCTGGTGTAAAGGGTCTCACTCACTCACTTAAAGAGTAAGAGGGAACATAAATTAATTTTTTTTGTTTAAAAAAGATAAATAATTTAGAATAAATACTAATATATTGTCTATTTTCTATTTCATGGCAAAAGCAGAAGTGCAGACTCACAGGGCCAGGCTACTCAGTGTGTAGCGTACATGCTCACACTCTGGAGGAAATGATGCCACACCCTGGACAAAAGAGCACAGGGCACTCCGCAACACCTGGAGCTGGGGAAGAGGCACTTGCCATCGCCCGGTTTGCTCCACCACCAACTAAAAGAAAAAAAAGAGAGAAATTTAACAGAGAAAGAGTAGAATAACTAAATATATTACTATCATTATGTGCTTCTAAAAATAGAAAGCATTACTGTCAGGTGACTTATAGTGTTTGTTTATAATCATAGGAGTCACTGCCATTCAATGGCAGGACATGGACTTAGTGATACAAATTTCGAAACATCAAACATCAATCAAACTTTTGTAAAACGGCATAAAAAGTTTATTTTTTAAAAGAGAAGGCTGGACTCATTCATTTAGCAACCATTTCATTCGAAATTAAAAGCTGCTGGATAACTGTTGAGAAGAAACCAGCGGTTTAAAACCAAAACTTTACAGTGACTGGTTATTAGGACAACAACCACTGCTAACATTGACAGCATCGAGTTATTCTATAATTTAACACTCTACAGTCATGCATAATGATTTCTCAGACTAGGTTTGCCCGTTTAGGGTTTCATAAAATTGCTGGTTAATAAAATATTACGAAGAGTGCAGACGCTTACATCTTCTGCAGACTGCTTGTTTTGGAATGCAACTTAGGAATGCTAATCGTTAGCCACTTACCAGGCTAATGGAGCTAACTGAGAGAAAGTGACAGACAGTACGTCCTCTATAAATCGTGATAGGAAATTAACTATCGCTCTATTGAGATCTACTTCAACGGTATTTTGAAAACACCTGTAGATAGAGAGGTAAAATACTATGTGAATGTTGGCTCACGGTGGCTGTACACTGGGGGAGGGGAATCTGCTGACATGCTGCTAACACTGGTTAGCACATCTCTGTTTGCCTTTTTAAAAAAGCTTGCAAACGCTTTCGTCCATTCCAGTGTCATCTTACCTCGCAAAACCTTTCACAGTACGTCTTGCTCTGAAGTCCGCGTTCGTCGTTTGTCCTAGTCTTTGACAAAGTCTCCAGTTCTTTCTTAAACCTGTCTAACTCCAATTCACTCTCTTCTTCCGCCATACTGCTTGTCTAAACCAGCGCGTACAACAGAGACCACGAACGTTACCGTGAGTGTAAGGACAGCCCATCGGAACCATTTGATTGGTGGAATGCCCTGTCAGTTGCTGCTGAGCATTAAATGTCTGCTTTGTGATTGGACGATGACCCCTTCGATCAAACGGCAGTCCGAGTGTATCCTCACTCTGGATATTTGATTGGTTAGGCAAGAACCTTATATTTTTCTGTTTTGTAATAAACACACCAAAACAAATAAGTTGTCAAAATCACTTTAATCGTCTCTCTAATGAACTACGTTTTCCAAACACGCGCACTCCCATATTCTTGCCTTAATGCCTCCAACATGTTTCACAATCATGGGCCTTTTATTTGATGTTTATGAAATATAAGATCTATAAAATCATCGGGCGAAATGTAAGTAACTGAGTAATTGATAACTAATAGTAATAATGAATAGTTTAATAATGAACAGTCAGCGTTATCAGTACAGCGTTAAACTAGAAACAAGTGATTTAACTGATTGATAATCAGCCAATCACAGATCGATAGTAATTAACAGCAGAAAACAGCATTAAAGGAGCACACGGAAATTTTTGTTGGCGTGAATCAAGTCTTTTAAAATACTTGTTTTCTTGCGCACAAGCATTTTGTGCTTGCTTCAGAATTTTGTACAAATCATTGTGATTTGATTGGTGTGGGTGTTATAAGTTGCAAGCTCATCAACAGCATTGGAAGTTCTCAGGTAAGAGATGTTTATCGTGGAGATTTGTTACAGACAGGTAAAAATATTTCTCTATAACATCTAAAAATTTTAGCTTAACTTTTCAATAAATCAGTTTAAATTCTATTTCCTACAGTTTGGCAATAGGGTGTAAACTAAATCGGCACTAAAGGTGCGGTTTAATTGTCCAGGCAAAAAAAGGCTATTGTCAATAGTGTAGCTATGTATGACATGCTGTGCTCATATCACTTTCAATATTATTTTATATTATTTTAATGTCCACCCTGCTGGTGGGAAACACTGCTAAAACCATCCTTGGCAGGTCTTGAGATTCTTTAAAAAAAAAAAAAAAAAAAAAAAAATTGATGGCTAACCAAAAAACAAACACATTTTATGCTTTTTCACAAGGTCCTTACAGTAAGTAGAGTTCCAGGGTGTTTACCTCTGGTTACTTAAAACCAATCTGCTTTCTTCTGTTAAACATGGTGAATCCGCATGACTGACTTGAACCTGTTGTGAAATCTGCGGGGGGAAGTCTTATGCATTGAGAAATTACAGATTGTGTGATTTCCTCTTGAAATAACTGGGTTTGTCCCTTGACAATTAGCTGACCAATGCTAAATGTGACCACACTGTAAAGTCTGTGTGAAATCGAAGTTGCGATTAGTGTTTTCTTCCTTATTGTGAAGTATTGAGAATTGATTGGGTTGTTGTGGTTTGCTATTGCTATGATGATGTGAGCAAGAGGTTGTCCTTCCCTCACACTGGTAAATGTGTCTTCACCAGAGAAGAGTAGTTGCAAGAGGGAGAGGAAAGTTATTAGGTCACAAGAGCTTGTGAGTTTTAAAATGAGCATGAATTTACTTTAATACTCCACTGTGTTACAAAGAATTTGTTTTTCTTTTTTTCTTTTTATCATTGCTTGCATTACTTCCAGCGCTCCTTTCCTTTTTGGTTTATTGGCTTCTCCCTCTTTTTGCAGACATGTCTACTGGATTACAGCTTCTTGGAACCTCACTAGGCATTCTTGGCTGGCTGGGCATCATCATATCGTGTGCGATTCCTCTATGGCGTGTGACCGCTTTTATTGGAAACAACATTGTGACAGCGCAGATCATGTGGGAGGGACTATGGATGAGCTGTGTGGTTCAGAGCACTGGTCAAATGCAGTGTAAAGTGTACGACTCCATGCTGGCTCTTCCTCAAGACCTACAAGCCTCTCGAGCTATCCTTATTATTGCTGCCCTTCTTGGTCTAGTAGGCATATTTGCCAGTTTTGCAGGTGGTAAATGTACTAACTGCTTGGCAGACGGTTTCGCAAAGGCTCGGGTTGTTGCAGTAGGAGGGGCCGCCTTCGTCACTGCAGGAGTCTTGGGTTTGGTGCCATCTAGTTGGATTGCCCATGGGGTCATTGGAGACTTCTACAATCCTCTAGTGGCCCAAGCACAGAAGAGGGAGTTAGGAGCAGCCATCTTTATCTGCTGGGGGGCAGCGGTTCTCATGCTGGTTGGTGGAGGCCTTCTCTGCAGTTCTTGCCCAAAAGGAAGGCCGTCCGGTGGGGGACGGTATATGCCGGCTTCTCAAAATGGAAGGGAGCGCTTGGAGTATGTGTGATTGCAGAATGTTTGACTTCTGAAAACTGATGTGTCTGTTTTCCCTCCTTTTAAACATCTGTTCGTGTGACCTCCCTGTAAACTACAAATTTTAACCTGTTGCTCTATTACTTTCTATTAATATATAAAAATATGTAACAATAAAATGGAAGTTTTTATCCAACAGATGGCAGTATTGTTTTTGTAATGGCTGGAATTATAATTTTTCAAATTATTTCTTCCTCCAGGGTGGGCTAAATAATGCCATTGGTAAATTTGGCACCGGTCTTATTGTACTCTGCCAATGATTTCTAAAGTCCATTTTAATAACCGGTGCTTTAGGGAATTATTTTTTTTTCTTTTGCAAAATGACAAACAAATTAAATTGCCATGTGCCATACCTAAACAAAGCTTATTATAATTCCCTTTCATCTGTGGCTGGAGCAGGACCCATCAGATAAGTGATTCAAAGTCAGTGAATTGTTTTTATTTTTACTAAAAGAGAAGTTCCTCCATCTGTTTTAAGAGAAAGTAATTTCTCAAGGATGCTTTAATTCAGTCATGTGGTAAAATGTTTTCCATCATTGTCTACAGCTACTGTAGTAATGGCATAGAACTGTGAATGCCTGTTCTGAAAATTCACCCAACTATTGATGTGTGTGTGTGTATATGTGTGTGTATATATATATATATATATATATAATTTTTTTTTTTTTTTTAAGCAAACGGCAAATGTAGCACACTCTAACATGAATGTTGAATATTAGCAGTCAGTCAATTGTGACCAGCTGTTTTCAAGCAAGTTTATTTAGCATACTGATTTCCATCTTCCATTCAAACAGAATATTCTCGTCTTTCTCCTGGGATCTTGCTGCGTTATGCATTTTGAGCTAACCGTGAAGACCGCCCCAGGGAGAAGGGCTATGTCTGCCATCTTTGCACATGGGTGCTCTGTTCCACTTATTTTTATTTGTGTATTTTTAGCTAATCCCTTAAAGGTGCACTGTGTAATTTAGCGGCATCTAGTGGTGAGGTTGTAAATTGCAACAGAAGTTACGGTGGCCGACAGGAGATGATGTTTTTGTCTGAGACAACAGAGTAGCCAGTTAAGCAACGAAGTTTCTTTATAAGAAATTGTTTACTTAATTCAGTAAAAAGATATGTTATTGAGAATATTATTGTTACTTGTTCATCATTGTGTCAGTGTTTTATTCACTGACTTTAGCTAGCTTCATTGCATGAAGAACAACATAGTGACGAAATGCGTTTTTCCGTTTAGGGCTACTGTAGAAACATGTCGACGCATTTCAATGTAAGGGGACCCGTGGTGTATGTAGATATAATTGGCTCATTCTAAGGTAATAAAACCATTTTCAATGGTTAATTCTTTAAAAGTCTTTTTACACCACTGAAAACATGGTTAGCCTATGTAGGCTATATCATAGGCTACTGCATTTATGTCAATCGATCCTCCTAAATATTACACAATGCACCTTTAAAGAGGACCTGTGTTTTTTTTTAAAGAAGTCTTGATGTTTTTGGGGTGTAGCTAGAATATGCTTTCATGCTTGATTGTTCAAAACACATTTTTCAAATATTTTACATCACAGCATCTCTCTCCCCAGTCTGACCCGAGTGTGTCGCGCATGGTTCCAGTTTTGATGAAGCCCCGCCTTCTGAATACAAAATTAGCTGTGATTGGTTAGCTGGCCCAGTGTTTTGTGATTGGCATCGTTGTGTTTGGGAAATGTCATGGCCCTTAGCATTACTGTGAGTTACTCAGATGTAATATTAAAGATATTCATATTAAGGAAATATTAATAAATATTAAGGACAATTTCAAGCCTGGTTCAGACTTAATGTTAATAAACAAGAGGATCGTCCAGAATGGATTTTGTGCACTGACTATGGATTTCACAGGAGGTTTCAGAGTGGTATGTTTGTTTGTTTTTTGTAAATTTCGTATACATTTTAGATACGATGTAACGCCATTTAATCATGATATTTGTCGGAAAACTAAAACTAACTAATAGAAACAGTAATCAAGCGAGAGCTTACAAAAGCCACAGAAAACACTATATCAACACTAATGTTGGCTTGCAGGTGAGCGGATGCAAAGCTCTGCCTTTGGTTTACATCGTAGCAACAGCATAAAACTTTTAATTGGAACTGTTAATAGAAAACGCAACTTGAAATAAGACAAGTTCTGATCCACAAACAGCAGATTGTACTGACAAAGTGAGAACTGCTCCATTTCAGTAGAAGCTTTTGTGCTTAGTCTGCGTTGTCGTTCTGGAAGCTGTTCTCCGTAAAATGTGCAGCACACAGATAAATGTTGGGATTATAATGTTCAGGAACAATGTTTAAAATAAATTTAAACCACTCTATAAGTTTGTCAGCCTTAGGAAAGTCAAACAAATGAGTTTTGGAAACGGGGTGGGGAAAAAAAGGCTCAACCAGGCCAGTTTTAAATGAGTAACATTATGACTTCACAAAGATTTTTTCACAAAAAAATGTTGTTGTCGTTCGTTGTACTTCTTGGACCGTGGATTCTGTTAAATAAAATATCTCCCTTTGGAGTAGACTTTGAGCTTTGTAAGTGAAAAAGCATAAGGTGAAAAAGTGAAAAAGCATAATAGGACCCCTTTAAGCTTTTGATCCCGTGTGAATATACCTTTATTAGCACATAGGAAATTTATACCTCAGAGTCAGGCGTTCATTATTACGATATGTCACATATTCAAGTTGGAAACAACACTGAAGTAGACTAGACAAAATAATTACATTGTGAACGATATAAACCAATTTTTATGAAAATGAAATTATATAATTCTATTATAGTTTTATTTCTATTAAAAGCACTTATTTAAACATAGTATAATAATGATTATAATGATTCAATTTATACTTGTCTATTAGCTGTTCTGTATTTAAAATGATAAAAATATTTCATGTAGCCTACAATCAAAAAAATGTGCAAAATCATAACTAACTTCAGACTTGCTAGCATCTACTAGATCAGTGTTTCCGCAATAGTTTCAAATAGGCTTGGCTCTTCCAATGCCACAACTTAGTATAATCTAGAATTCGGAGTTTTTAGACTTTCTTTGGTCATTCATGTGCTTGGAACTCATAATTCTGGTATTTCCAACACTTGGTACATAATAAGCAATAGTCAATCGTGTAATCCCCACACACAAACATGTAATCCCAAGGCCTCTTTCACACATTTGAGAGCCCTCCAAAATAAATTGACTTAAATTGACTCTAAAAATAAATTGACATAAAATGACTCTAAAAATCAGTCACTGGCAATTTTTTTGTATATTATTTTTTTTCCATTCATTCATAATTTAACCAGGTTAAAAACTCATTGAGATTAAAATCTCTTTTACAAGAGTGACCTGAAAAGCAGCTACAATAACAAACATATACACGTCATAACAGAAAAACACAATCAAGGATCACAACAGCACTATACCAAAGGATAAAACACATAATCTGTTAAAAGTAACTTAAACTCGTTCAATGATGGAAGCATATTCAGGTTTAAGATGTTTTGTAAATTAGCAGAATAAGCATTATTTAAAGCCTTTTTTTTTCTAGCTCTGTTCAAACCCGAGGAACTTTAAGATAAAACAAATCATTAGAACAAAAAACATTATTAATGTAATATACCTAAAAATATTATATATAATATAAAGATTTATATTTTCAAAAAAAAAAAAAAAAAATTCGTCAGTATACACAGCAACTTTTGAATGGCTGTTAATTAATGATCCAGATGGTGTAGTTACGACATATCAGCAGGGGCTAACTGGGTCATGCTAACCAGCCAAACTTTTACCCCTTGGTGTAAACTTGACAACTATCAATTTACATGACACTTTTTAATTTTATATAAAATTCTCTATTTCAAAATACTGAAATCTTTGAGTGGAGCAAATGGGTTGGTTTTACATGTATTCATGTACCAAATTATTTACAGGCACTATATAAACAATATACTGATGAAATGTCTCTGAAAGATGTGTAATTCTTGCGTTAAGTCCGTTTATTTACAGTATGACAGGATTGTCATTGTAACTTGCAGATTTCAACTCAAAAGTTTGTCCGATGAGACCTCATGTTTTTCTTTCCCTCCCAGTCAATTTCAAATGACATTGCTGCAACAGAAGGGCAGAAGTTTTTTAAATGCTTTCTTAAAGTCCTCGTTAAAGATGGTGTATATTAGCGGATTTATGAGGGAATTGAGATACCCAAGCCAGGTGAGGAAATCTGCAAGCACAGCAGAGGTGCTGCAGTTCAGACAAATATTCACTATCACCTCTTTCAGGAAGAACGGTAACCAACACACCACAAAGGCTCCCAGGATTAGTCCTAATGTCAAAGCCGCCCGTCTCTCCCTAGCCCCTGGGTTCCTGCGGACCTTGATGAGATTACCCGACGAGGAAGTGCTGCGCACCCTTTCCCCATCTGTTGATGGTTCGGAAAACGACTTCTCGATTGGGCAGAATGTGTCGGGACTAAGGGTGATGTCCTTATCAGAGCTCATTCCTGAAAGCATGACGCTGCTCACTGTCTGTTTGACTAATCGGCTGCTCCCTCGACGGTTACGCAGTGTCTCCGCCGCCTTGTAGATCTTGTAGTAAAGAACCAAAATGAGGGCCAGTGGAATATAGAATGCTCCAAAAGTGGAGTAGACAGTGAAGGCCACATGGTCGTGCTCAATCCAGCAGTCCATGACTTCCCTCTTCCCATCCTTGTGTTCAACACTTGAGGATTTCCTCCACACTAAAGGTGGTAGAGAAACCAACACAGACAGTGTCCACAGGGAAAAAATGGTTATGATTGCTCTTTTACACGTGCGTTTCTGGGAATACGCCACAGCATCAGTGATGGCACGGTATCGGTCAAGTGCAATGGCAGCCAGGTGTAAAATTGAACAGGTGCAGCATGTAACATCGACACCCAACCACAGGTGACACACTATCGGACCAAGAACCCAGGTCTCTTCTGCGATGTACACGATGCTAATGGGCATCACTAGAACAGCTACCAGGAGATCTGTCACAGCTAGAGAGCAGATAAGGTAGTTGGCGGGTTGGTGGAGTTTGCGGGTGATCAGGATAGCAGTGATGACCAGGGAGTTGATGGCGGTGGTCGCTACAGCCAGGAAGGAGAGAGTCAGGGAGAGGAGGATCTTGCTGGGACTCATCTGGCTGGCCAAAACATCAGAGAGATCCACAGCTGAGCAATTGCTGGGGTCCATGGTGAAAGTATTCGCCATACGGTTGTGACCTGTAAGAGTTAGATAAAGCAAAAGTATGAGCAAGAGCAAAACTCCTTCCCGTTAGAAAAATAAAAAGACATTGACTTTTCAGTTTACATTGATATGATTTACTCACCCAGGTGTATATGACTTTCTTCTTTCAGACGAATACATTCGGAGTTATATTAATAAACACCCTGACGCTTATATTAATAAACCCCCCGAGCTTTATAATGGCAGTGGATTGCAACCATCCATCATAAAATAACTACCTACAGCTCCAGAGGGTTAATAAAGGCCAACTGAAGCAAAGCGATGAGTTTGTGTAAGAAAAATATTCATATTTAACACTTCAAACTGATGGTTGCAATACACTACCATTGTAAAGCTCGGAAGTGTCAGGGTATTTATTATTATAAATCTGATTGTATTCGTCTGAAAGAAGAAAGTCATATACACCTAGGATGGCTTGAGGGAAAATCATGGGGTAATTTTTTAAGAAAAGCACATACAACGAACAGGATTCAAGGCTTTATTTTTTTCAATTAAACAAGTACATTTATATTGATACAAAATTGTCACCAGATATGCATGTCATCTGGAAATAAAATAATTTAATTTTCCAAATGTTTTGTATTTTCCCCCTTTCTTAATAGTAACTATGATAATGTGGAGGGCTAGCCTTTATCTTTTATTTTTAAATGCCTTAAATGCATGTATTTTATTGTTATAACTGTGTCCCAATTAAAAAATTCATCATAAACAAATATGAAATAATACATTTAAAACTCTAAACCAAGAATGTAATAATCAAAGAATTTCAACGTTCATTGTGTGAAAAGTATTTAATAATTTTTTCCCCTACATGTCCTAACTGTCCTTCAGTTGTGGCACTTTTGTGGCTAGCCCTTAAATTAGCTTCAGCAAGACAAAGGAGTTTGCCATTTTATTTCAAAATTCTGTTTTCATCATAGAATGCTATAAAACAATATATAATTTAATTGAGTTCAGAAAAAAGACAGTATTTCTTCTGTTGGACATTGTTAGTGGACAAATTACATAATCTACTAAGTATGAAAAGCTTAATTTTAATTTACTAAAATTTCACAGGCTTAATTCAAGTGCCCATTGCTGAGGAAACACACAAACTATGTTCATTTTTTAGATATGTTATTTTCAATTGTAAACTCAACTCAAGCACTTTGGTACAGTCTGCTATGCAATTTTCAAGGTGGCAAATTTGTTTGTCCCTTTGTCCAAATTACCCCCTCACATTAGCATAAAATGGTTTTCAGGATTACCGTACACTGCTTAAAAATATGTCGGGTACTTAAAAGGTACATATTACTTTTAGTTTTCTGTTTTGAGGCATATGATTTATGCTTATACATGCCAAGCTAGATGAAAGCATCTTAAAATGTTTACTATTTGTGTCACTACTGGTGAAGGTGGTAAAGCTGAATCTGGCCTTGCAGTAAGATGCTGATAACACTGAGAGACATTGGCACCACCCTGTCAATCTAATATGCCTCACACAAGTTTGGTGATACATTTTTCACAGTGCAGTAGAAACGTCTCGATTACGTATGTAACCCTTGTTCCCTGAAGGAGGGAACGGAGACGTAGTCGACGTGTCGACTGGTTGGGATAAGTATTGAGTGGATTGAGTATTGTAAAAACGAGCCAATGGACATTGGCGTGCATGAATCGCATCACACGCCCCGCCCCACAGCGCGGGTATAAATACGGAAGTGGATGCATGCACCAGTTGTTTTTCGCTGAGGAGCTGACCGGAACCCGGTCAGCGGTGGTACAGCAATAGTGGCTGGGGGACTACGTCTCTGTTCCCTCCTACAGTACAACATATGTCACTGAGGTGGCTCCAGCCGATAACAGGGGGAGACGCAACCGGTCAGTGACGGCAGAGCAGGCTCTGCCAAGGGAAGACACGGGCTCGCCGCAGGAAGTCAACCCGTGGAAGAATACACATATGGGATCGGCTTAGGGATCACAACATATGGACCCCACCTAACACAAGTTACCAAGCATACAAGTGATAGGTCTAGCATTGAACGCTCTGCCACGTCCAACACCGAAGGGGTGAGGAGGAACTCAACAGGGTTCGGAAGAGGGAACTCAACTGTTCCTCTCTGGAACTCAACTGAGCAGAAATGCGCACTTATCCAGTTCATATGAGGGGAATGGCGCAGCAAGCCGACACTATAAGCCAGGCTAAGGTGAAGCTGGCCTCGTGTGAAGGGAGCCCACGGAAAGCAACCGGCTCGACACATCAGCTCTAAGCAGCCCAGCCCACAGCTCTAATTCTGTCAGCAAGGCACTCGTGTCAACACCCAGGAAGGAGCTACACTCTCTTTTTGGAGGAGCTCACTACCCAGGTGGGCACGGTGCACCTTGGGAAACTCACCAAGATGATGGCAACACTAATCTTTTAAGTGGGCCAACCTCTGCATGGAAACCACCTTCCCTTCTGCTGGTTTCCGAAACAGACGAGAGCTGGAGAGGTCCTGTGACTTTGCATTCTGTCCTGAATAACCGCAAGGCAGGAGGAACAGAAAAAAGTCAGGGCTGGGTCCGCCTCCTCCAGGGCAGCGCTTGCAGGCTCACCACCTGGTCCTGTTTTAAGGGAGAGGTCGGAACCTTGGGCACATATCCAGGCCAGGGTCTCATATTAGTGAGAGTTAGCCGGCCCGAAACCAGGCACGATTTGTGTGCAGGTCCCCTACCTTCTTGATAGAGCAAGCAAGCAGGAGAACTGTTTCTTAAAAGCAGAATTTTTAACTCAACTGCCTGCTCAACTAACTCAAGTGCTCAGGGGAGGTCTCAGAGTGCAGTAGCACTGGAGATAGGTCCCAAGAAGGTATAGAGGGGAGTCAGGAAGATTTCATCTCCTTGCACCACTCAGGAACCTGACAATCAAGTCGTACTTCCTATATCTCGACTGCATCCTGATGTGCGTTAATATAAGGGCAACATCATTTTGAGAGTGGAGCGGAACAGCCACGCTCCGACCCATCTTCTGCAGGAAGGAAGCACAGAAGTGATCGAACACTCACGTGAGAAGAACACCAACAATGAACAGGTTCTACTTCAGATCGTAAGCAAGCCTCATTTTTTAGAGGGAGCTCTCACAGAAGATATAGTATCTACGTTCTTTTAGAGGTAGATAGCTGAACCACCGCAACGGAACCTGGATTTATCCGGTTCAGTGCGGGTGCCAACGGTGCCCCATTCCTGAGACGTCTCAGAGGAATGAGTCAGGAAGGGTGTCTGGGGAACGAGGTCCTAGTTGGGCTATTATGGGGCAACTAAAATAACCTGCTCCTTCTTACCTGACTTAACACAGTGATGTGCAAGAGGGCTTACTAGGGAATTAATGCATTCTGCATAGGCCGCGGCGTCAGCTGTAAGCCGGTGTCTCCGTGTTTAAGGAAGTAAACAACTGGCAAGGGGACAAGATCAGAGTGGCAACAGATGTAACTGTGCGGCCCCGAAGATATCCCGGACAGTTGGAGCGCCTGGGGATGGAGTCTCCACTCTCTTCGGCAACAGGCCACCTGGGCAGCACAATTGAGCAGGCCGGAATTTAAAGTGGAAGAAGCGACCTCAGAAGCTTCTGAATCCATAGGAGGTGGTGGCGTGCGAGTTGTGACATGCGAGGGAAGCGTATGAGCAACAGTCGCTGTACTGGGCAGTGCATCTTGCTGAGCAGCGGCATCAAGCAAGGAAACTGCTAACAAATCGAGGCAACCGAATGCCAATACAATGTGATGTATGCCCAAGCCCTCCTTACTGCATGCCCGTTATACGTGGCCCCTGAGCTAGTAGACACTTGTTCAAGGAGCGATTAGCCCGGAGAAACAAAAGGTCTGAACACTGCTGAGAGTTTGGCAGCATACCAGGTGTTGTTAACAGAGCGTGCTGCTCTGCCATGGCCACCTAGGGACTTGGTCAAGAAGTCAGTGCTGAAGCGGTCATCATATGGAGGAAACCAGTTATATGTGGCTACGTCTACCATGTGCCCCAGGAGCCTCTGAAGGTTATTCGGTGGGACCCTTTCTCACTTTTAAGCACCGACCGGACACGTTCCAGTTGAGAAACGTGTAAACCAAGTCCACCTCCAAACTGGAAAAAAGCTCCTCAGTCCGTCGACGAGTTACTCTTCTCCAGTTGACCTGAAGACCCAACTGGCTATGTAGCACTCGAAGAGAGGGGCTTGTACTGAGACTTCGACCTCTCAACGCAAGACACAGGATGGCCCGTGTTTGCGAAGGAGTGGATATCTGAAGTACACGTCCTTCAGGTCCCACGCTGCAGACCATTCACGGGGATGAGCATTAGTAATGCGTACTGTGTTGTAACTTGAACGGAGGCTTGAAAAAGGGCCCGAATCGAGCACACAGATCCCTGATGGTCTAACTCACTTAAGTTTGAGTACAATGAAGAACAGTCCTCACTTGGAAGCCTATCTTCATATCGGCTGGAGGAATGGCTCGATCGCAACCTTTGCCAGTAGGAAGCGACAACCGTACACACGGCAGACAAACTTCGGAACACAGATGTGAAACAAATAGGGCTGCACATGGGCGGGTGCCGGATGAACTGAATCATCTTAGCCGAGTCTGATGATACAAGAACCGGGTGAGTCGGTCGGGAGCACCTTTCAGTGCTAAAACGGACCAACACAGGGGGCCCAAGGTATCAGAGACGTACTCAGAGTGAGGCAGCGGGCTAGAGAACAGGGACCCAGCTCGGAAGGCCCGAAGGTGGCCCGAAGCAGGGTCTGAGTGATTAACACCTGTCGGTAGTTTTTGTAGTGGCAGAGAGTGAGTGACCGGGTCCTTGAACGCACTCAATGCCAGCTAATGAAGCCGAGTCTGTTGGTACGGGGGAACCGCTGGATCAGCCAGGAGCACCGTGTAGTGCTAAAACTGAGCGATGTAGGGGAACCACGGATACCACAGACTTCTAGGCAAAAAACAGAGACCCAGCTCTTAAGGCCTGAAGGAGGCCCGAAGCAGGTGCGAGTCTGAGTGTGTAGTGTGACTCTTACCTGTCTGTTCATGGCAGCAGAGAGTGTGTGCGGGTCCTCGAACCGCACCCAACTGCCGGCTGGCGATACTAGAGGTAGCTGAGGGGTGCAAGGCTTTACAGGGTCACACACCGGCAGTCTGGCCCTCTTTGAACCCAGGAACAGAGGAAACTGCTCTTTCTTTGAAGTGTGGGTACCGCCGGCTCCGCTATTTTTGGGCGCCAGCGGCGAAACAGTCACACACACTCTGGCGCTCCACCGGGGGGAGGGAGTGGATCGGACCAACTCCAAGAGTATCCTCCTCCATCCCTGAGTGGCCCGCTCAGGAACGCTTTCGCTGTCGCTTGCCACCTGGCTTGGCGCCCCTACTGTGGCTGGCTCCACGCTGAGGCCTGGCTAAAGGCTGCTGCGGAGGCCTAGCAGTTGACGAGCAGGCGGAGGAACTGCCACCGGCGGGGTGGAGGCAGCAGCGAACCTCCGGGGGCAGGATGTGCCAGAAGCCCTCCATCTATGCTTGGGCAGCAGAGAACTGTTGGGCACAGCTCGCTGATCAGCCCAACCTGGGAAATTGGGGCGACCAGGAGCCGAACCTTGTCTGCATCTGCCATATCACCCAGGCTGAGCCAACAATGGTGCTCCTGGACCACTAAGGTGGACATCGCCAGGCTGATCATGCATGCCACGACACTCCTGCCCCGAAGGGCGAGGTCGGATGCGGTGTGGAGCTCACCTATGAGAGCAGGGTCTGGGCTACCCTCGTGCATGTCCATGAGTGCCCTGGCCTGATAGACCTGTAGCAGCACCATGGCATGCAAGAGGAGGCGGTTTGCCTACAGGCTTTGTACCCCTGTCCCCTGGAGAGGCCCAGAATAAAACAGCTGGTCGGTCCATTACAGATGGACCAGCGGGCTCAACGGGAGGCTCCACCGGCTGCGATGTGATAAAGGAGTGAGGGGCCCACAGGGTTTGGTTACCAGGCAGGGAAGCCTCATTATGATCCTCTGATGTCCCATCCCACACGGTGCCATAGCGGGCATGGTAATGGGGACTCCACCTTCACGCATGAAGGCAAGTCTCATTCTCAACACCGCGATAGTCATATTCTCGCAATGAGAACATGAACTATCCACAAAAGCTGCTTCAACGTGCCGTACATATATATATATATATTTCCACAAACACGTGATACAGCTATTGTGACTGTCCATTTGGGGGGACAGAGAACGATCGCATCCAGAAACGCACGGGTGGAATGACATCTTGAAAAAGATGCAATTCACCCGTGTTGTTCTTTCAGGAAATGGGACCTATCACCAGTGCCGGAGCACACAGAACACCAACACACTCGCTCGTTGTAAACAGTACTCTTCAGAAACATCAAGACCGATCAGCTCCGAAGCAAAAGACAACTGGTGCGTGCATCCACTTCTGTATTCATACCTGCGCTGCGGGGTGGGGCGTGTGATGCGATTCACGCACACCAATGTCCATTGGCTCGTTTTTACAATACTCGAAGATGACAGACTCCCTAGCGTGATCCCAATCAGTTGACACGTCGACTACGTCGAACATGACCGACTGAAAGGGAACACACAAGTAAGCGCGTTGCCAGCTTAAAAAGCAGGGAATAGATGGCCAGCCCTGTCTTTATCAATGCCAAGTCATCCTAGTCAGTGTGATCATCCCAGCTATTTTCTCCTACCAACCACACTTCTCACTTCCAGCTGTTGGTTATAGAGCAGGATCAGACTATTCTATCAGGCTGTTTAAACACTAATAGCACTCTTCTCTCTAATAATATTTTTTAGAATTAAACCTTTATTGGCACTATAAACACATATTTACTCGCATTAGCTATAAACACTGGCACTACCAAAAAGTGAGCTGTAAACAATTAAAGTAGGCTCCAATATAAAGCCTACTCTGACACTAGCTAGCATGTCAAATGCGTTACTTTCACATTTGGTTGTTTGTTTGGGTCGAACCCAAGTTCAACAGTGTTCACACTGTATTTTTTTGGGACTGTATGTTTGCGTCATAAGTGGCAACTTAGCTTGTCTCACTTTTATACTAGGTTTTTGTACCTTGAGAAATAGCTACATTCTCTCTAATGGCATTGCGTCAATCCCGGATCTCAGGAAATGCACACTAATACACAGTTTTACTGAATAATACGTCATTGATAGTGGTTCACTTCAGCGATTTGGATTGTGTTCATGTCAGCAGCAAACCATACCAGAGTTCACATGAACCATACCCCACACCACCTTTTTAAAGCGGACTCAGGACAGGAAAACAGCGTTCAAATCATCCAAGCATCATGAACCGAAAATATCGAACCCGGGTGCACACCAAAAGTGCTAGTATGACAGCAGTTTAAGAGTATAAAAAGTATAAAAAACACTAAGTATAAAAATAAGTAAAAATAAAAACCTAAAACACACAAATATTGAGTAAAATAGTGAACTTTTAATTTATTTTTTAGCCAATATGTTTTGTATGTATTCATTTATATTCATAATTGGCTTTCAACCATCAACTGAATTTTTTTTCGCTAAGCTTGCTGCTGTGTCTTCTGGGATTGTCTGCCGAGGAGATGTTGCTTGAAATTTTGTCAAAATTACAAAATCTACTTTTTGGAAACAACCTTTGCATAATGAGCATTCTGTTCAGAATGGTATTTCTATACATATGCATCCTAACGGAAATGGAACATCATAAGTGACTTATCTGAAATGTTCTACATAGACAGCAACAAAGTTGAGCCACACAATAGCACTCCTCATGTGAAGTGCGCAGAATGCTCAACTCACATTTTGTTTTCATAGAATTTTGTGTTAGCATGTTGCAAAGCTAATCTTAGAGGTACAAGATTTAAAATCTGCCATCTTTGCTTATGGTGATTTACGGTGCTCAGTTCTCCTGCCAGGTTTTCTGCCACCTGAACCTAAATGTCATGTGACTAATCGCTGATTGACTGATGGCACCTCAACAACACACACAGTCAGAATAGCAGCTAATTTAAGCTGTCGTGTTGAAGGCTGCAGACAGGGAGATATCAAGCCCTACATAAAGAACCAGTCACTGGTAAAACATCTACTTTGTGTAATTAAAAACTGACAATATCTAGGTCACTTGCAAAAAAAAAAAAAAAAAAATGGTCAAAATACTCAGTTACGTTTGAATGGCCCTCAATGGAGAAAGATGCTCTTTGACATTAAATGCAGTTAGATCATCTACCAACAGGGGCTAATGGGTACATTATGATCAGCAAAACCTAGTACTAAACTTGGGTGCATTTCTCAAACAATAGCGTAACTCGCAGCTTTACTACCATAGCACATTGCATAGTCGGTAGCTACCCTAGTGAAAAAATTGTATACTTATAAGCACAATTTATTCGTTAGTACTTTAGTATAACTAAATGTATTTGTAGCACACTATAATTTGCTATTCTTAAAGCCTGTTAAATTGGAACACCTCATTTTGTACAAAATGCATTTTAGTTGTCGAAAAGCAGTCCTGAAGTTCAACTAAAGTTGTATTAAATTGACCTGTTTGTGCTAAAGTGGAACTATTCCAAGTATACTTGAAGTGTGCTAATGGCATCATTATCGTGTGCTTCAAATACAATAAAGTTATCTTTATAAATAATGGCACAGCATAAGAATTTACCTTTTACTGACATTTTACAGACACCCCCAGTATACCAATAACTCACTTATCCGGAGAACATCAGTGAGACAATTGAAACAGATATATGTACATTCAATGTATACACTACGGACTGGATTCGAACCCGGGTCGCTGATATGCATCACGCAAAACTGAGTTTAATTTGTGTTCTTTCTATACTGTTACAAGACTACTTCTATAAGCAAACAGATTTTTACATCAATGACAGCACAAATTATATGGATTTAATGACTGCGAATCGCAGAGTAAAGTATCAATATGCGCAGTAGTGGTGCTTGAAAATAAACGTGAAACGGCCTGTAGGCTATAGAACATGAAAGTGCTTCCTTCCCTTTTACCCGACATGATATGTCATTAATGCTGCAGTAAGCAATTGCATAAATCGGCATACCATTAGTTTTATTTTTGTGCACACACTAAAACACACATTGGTAGAAGAATGTGAACATGTTTCAGTGTGAGTGGATGGAATAAAACCATCCGTAACATTTCTCTGTAGATTGTCTCTGCACGCTTCAACTCTCAAAGTACTGCAGAACTGTGTCCTCCTGATGTAAAACGCAATGAAATTATTTGATGATTAAATGGTCTCTCATTACACTGCAGATTTAAATGTTACACATGAATTCAAATTATTTAAATTTTACGTTGTTACTTTTCATGCAGTTAAATTTTTTGAACTTTTAGTGTAATTTTTGAGAACTGGTCATGATAATTTTAATAATTTGTTTAACTAGTGCAAAGTGCCCGTGCAAAATCAATTTTTGTGTGTGTTTTTAGTAATTGTTGGTTCGGTGTGTTTGAGTGCCCATTGTTACAATTACACAGCAAAAGTTCAGTGACATTTTTATTTGTGCATGGTAGAAAGCAAATACTGATACTGACATAATGACATACAATACATATGGAAAATTTAACTACATGATTAAGGGAGCAGGCTACACAGTGAACTCCGAGAAAACACTACGCTTGAGCAAACAGTTTGTGAATAGGCTACTACAAATGATGGGCGTGAAAGAGACTGTGAACACATTGAATAGAATATGTTTAGTTGGTGAATAGCATAGGCTACTATTACACAGTAGCGATAATGTTAAGCGCACCAGAATAAAATATAATATTCAGAAATAAACAGTGTAGCTGACTTGCAGATTCAGTTAACATCCACAAATTAATAAGTGCGACGATTCAGGGAGCAGGCTACACAGTGAACTCTGAGAAAACGCTACTTAAGCTCCGCTGCTTTCTTCGACACGCGTGCAGTGTGAGAAGGGGAGTGGCCTCTGGTCCTGTGCTGTGCTCACTCAGTGTGCAGTGTGAGAGGGGGAGTGGCCAGCGGCTAGGACGACAAAAGCCAATGTGTGCTTCTTTTACCGATATATTTAACAATATCTTTTGCATGTCTAATCTAAACAACGTCAAACTTGGAACTGCACTTACTCGTGCCCGTACAAGACACCTGTCAAGTTTGAAATCCATCGGACTAACGGTTCGAGAGATATGCGAATAACAGACACACACACACACACACACACAGAGAGACAGACAGACAGAAAGACGTTCCTGTAATTTTTAGATAGATATAATATTCAGAAGTAAACAGCATAGCTGACTTACAGATTCAGTTAACATCCACAAATGAATAAGCGCGACGATTCAGGGAGCAGGCTACACAGTGAACTCCGAAAAAACGCTACGCTTGAGCAAACAGTTTGTGAATAGGCTACTACAAATGATGGCCGCGAATAAAATATAATATTCAGAAGTAAACAGTGTAGATGACTTAATATTTAGCTGACAGAGTGTTTATGTCAGCATGTTTATTTTTAAACCACAACCTTCTAAGTGCTTCTTTTACCGATATATTTAACAATATCTTTAGCATTTCCTATCCAAACAACGTCAAACTTGGCACTGCATTTACTCGTGCCCGTAGCAAGACACCTGTCAAGTTTGAAATCCATCGGACTAACGGTTCGAGAGATATGCGAATAACAGACACACAGACAGACAGACAGACAGACGTTTCTGTAATTTATTGATAGATAATTCATAATATCTTGACATAAAAAGGTCTGCAGTCCACATTTCAAAGTGCAACGGGCCATTAAAGGGGTCATGAACTGAGAATTAAAATTTTCCTTGATCTTTTGACAGTTAAGAGGTCGTTATACTAATACTCAAAACTCAAAAAACAATTGTTCCAACAATGTGAATGTCTCAGTGCATTAATGCAAATAACTCAGTGCTCAGTGCAAATAAGCAGTGCAATATTTGTTTGTATTCAGTGCATTTCATTGTGGATTATTTGGTAAATCAGTCGCAATTTCGGCCCAGGCTTTGCAAACACACTTTTACGATATGGATCTGCCAGCAATGCCACAAATGTAACCATGTTTATTCTAATGCCTCATCTGTGATCAGTGATTTCTGATGTGTAATTATTCAAGTTCAGATAGATTATCTTTCTCTCAAAATCATTCAATACTGTTTATGCATCAGCAAATCAAGCCAGTGACTAAACGATCAACTTCACGTCGTTTCTCTTAGTAGGATGAAAATAATCTTATTTAAACTGTGATTAAATTATATACAGAAAGGGATCAAAAAACGCTCCCTTTCCAATCGCCCAAGCTGTCAATCACACAGTGCGAGTTTATCTGGACAGTTGCCAAAACTCGTTATGAAATCAATGATGCTGTTACACTGCACAATGAAGCTCTTACTGTATACATCATGTTTGCATTGTTATTTGGTGAAAACATTCGTGAGAGTGCAGAAATTGCGTTCCAATGATGAGATCGCTGTATTTACGCAATCAACAGACTGTCATCTGCTCAATGCTCATCACTGCAACCTTTCATGTGATGGGAATAGATCTAAACACTTTTCATGATTCGTTAATCTCGACCCCTTCAAACAGAGTGTTCGAATCAGAGGCTAAAATCAGGCTAGGGAAAAATGCCTTTTATTTCTAAATTATTTATGTAAAAATGATACTAACATTATAAGGGCACCCCAGGAAACATTATAAAATAATAAAATAATCCAGTTCATGGCCCCTTTAAAGTACCATTAATGGGAAAAGTGTATTAGCATGGTATGCATTGGAGTGTAGAAATACTAAATTAATAAAACTTCTGATCAAGTACGTGAATTTCTTTCACCATTTCAAACTGACTACATGTTGTTTTCTTTATTTGTCATAATTACATATCTTTACTTTTGTAACTACTTTCCATATGTATGTAAAGCTGCTTTGCAACTATTCAAAATTGTGAAAAGCACAATAGAAATAAATTTGAATTGAATAAACAATACCTGATATGGAGTGTGATGATGTGGTTAAATGATTGAAAAAGTAAAATTCATAATTATAAAACTTACTTCATGATTATTAATTATTATTTTTGCAAATCATACCTCACATTTTCTTTGGTTTGATCTGCGATGCTGTTTTGGGCAACACACCATAAGCATTCTGGGATTGCATGAGAAGCTGCCTTAGAATCTTGCCAAAATAAGGTATCTTAGGAAGAGGTATAATTATGCTGCCAACATTCAATAATCTTCATGCACTTATAATGCTTGAAGTGCTGCCAACGGAGACAGCTCAATAGGTTTTTAAACAAAGCGTAGGTTAAGCTGAATATCAGATTAGCAGTAATATGTACAGCAGTATTTTAAAGGATTTAATCATATATAAATTAACTTTAATTGTTTAATCTTTACCCAACTTTCATCACGTTCATGCATTTAAAGACCTTTCACTCACAGTAATATTAAATATGGATTCCTGGAGTATGCAAAACAAGTCATCAGATCTTATTTCAGAAAATTATTCTTTCTCTAAAATTAATATGCTAGATAAAAGCCATATTCTACCAAAGAAAACAAATAACTCCATTCTATGTGTGCAGGCAATAGGGACTTAGTATCTCACACCAATAATTTCTTGATTTACACTCTATTAAAAGTATTTGCATATGCCATATGTCTTGAAGACTTTTAAATCCCTGCCTGGGTTGCCTGCTGATGGCAATTCCCCTCCTCAGGGAAGACCAAAGGTAATTGCGAGAAGTTTCAGTAAATATATAAGGTCTCACAGTTCTCTCCCAAATGACCTACTCTATTCATTCACGGAGCACTAATATGGTACGGCAGATTCGTCAGTTTTTGTTAGTGCTGTGGCATCTTCAGCTCTGACACATGTTCCCAGAGTAAATTAGCGGATCAAAAACAAAGTAAACAAATATGGTGATTCAGAAAACACTAAACGATGTGTGAAATTTTGGAAAATTATTACTTTTGACTGTTAGTGATGGTTGGATAGAGAACATGTGTAGAATTTGGTGGGGGCTTTTTATGTATTCCAAATGTGGATGCTCTAAATGAAACATTTAACATGAAACCATGTGACTAATTTCTTAGTGAAATGTAGGGAAAGACTTATTTCTATCAATTTTTTTATTGGATTGGATCATGAGAAATGGTTGTTACTGTAAGACTGAAAATACTGGTTGAGGCCCTGGTCTGAGACACAGGGCTAATTACCATTTGACCTCCCCCATACGACCTCACTTCCGCAAACTACTAAGAACTAACACAAGAATATGGTTTAATGTGAATGTTTATCATTGACTGTTATGTTTTTGGTGTCATTTGAAATGTCTCAAAGTGAGTGGTACAGATATCTCATATCCAGATAGATAAAATAAAAGGTAATAAGGTTTTAAGAGTTTATGGATAACTGACTTACAAAGGAAGGTGGTCTCTCAAGCAAATGGTCACCCACCCCCATGAAGGTGTGACCACTGCATGCAAATTTCTTTTGTTAGCACATGTTTCCATGTGAAAGAGATCTGACTATTTAATGAGATGCAGCAGAGAGTTCGGGGCCTTTTCTGTATTTCAGATCGGTCCGTTAGGCTGAGAGATATAGATAGGATTAATAAAGACGGCCACAAAGGAAAGTCATTTTTTAAAAATGAAAGTCAAAGATTTATGTATCATGCAAAATAACACCAGCAATGTGTATTAAAAAAATAGGGTAAATTATATATTATGCTGGCACCCCACTTCTTATCCCTTTTTGAAGTCAGAATAATGCACATGGATGACACCTGACTGCCTGTGTATTGGGGATGGGAGATATCCTGTTATTAAAATTTAGGCAGATACTATTAGGCCTACGATTAATTAGTGCAATTTTTAAAAACATTTTTTTTATATATGTACATAGTAAGATGCCATTTGAACTAAGTGTAAGTAGTGTTAGATGCCCACCCCTACATCTACCCCTACCCTTAACCTGCTGATCAGTATATGTATCCTCAAAGGTCCAGGAAGGGAGCTGCACATGTTGCGGTCGATATATCAGCCCACCCAACCAACGCAAGGACACCACATTCAATTTCAATTCATCCATAATACAGTTAAACTTGGCTTTGAGCACTTTATTTCCACTTTTTGAACATTTTCTTCATTGTTATTTAAGATAAATGCCACTTAGCTGATATATGATGGAAAAGTGGAGAAGAATGGAATCATGCAAATTCAAAGTCGGGTCCGTTGAATCAAGAACGATCAACTATCCTTAAAGGTACAGTAAGCAATTTCTGAAAAAACGCTGTTGAAAGTGGTTCAGACCGAGCACCACAAAAAAAAAACGTGTAGCCAATCAGCAGGGGGCGTATACACTCATGATGGGGGAGGAGAGAAAGTGAGCAAGAGGGAGATTTGAAGAAATACTGTTGAAAAAGAGATAGCTGAGAGACTCATAAGAGAAAGGGTCAGAGGAATATCACAGGAAAAAGAAGGGTTATAATCAGGCAAGAGCTTTAAAACCCGCGTTAATATTAGACAAGCTTTCCAGCACTGGAGAGATCTAAGCCGGAAGGCCTGAAAACAGACGCCAAGGTTGCGTTGTTTCTGCTCCATACGTGACTAACATTGGTGTGTGCTGCTGGCGACTAACATACTCTTGCTTGTATATCTCTATGCTAATTCTTTGTTTTTCCTTGTCGTTCGTTCGTCGTCTTCGCTTTATGTTGCTTCGCTTCTGCTATGATAAAGAGGCATCCACTCTTGCATTGCATGTTCGTGCGTTTTGGGGCCGGAGCAATGAAGGGAGTGGTGTGTTTGTTTGGGGTGATTTCAAATATCTTCAGTGTTCAACAATGATTCTCAGAAATCGCATACTGGACTCTTAAGATGCGTTCACGCATAGCCGCGGGATGTATTTTGAGCAGGGGTGGCTGAGTGTGGGGTGGGGGGATGCTCGTTGCCTCTGTTATCAGTGGCGGAAGGCAACGGTGTTCTCTTGGCGCTCGTGCATGCGTAATGTCTTCACACAGACGTGCGCTTCAAGTAAAGTCACAAAACAAAATGCACACAAATGTGTCCCTGCTCTTGATATACAATCACTGATGATCAGTTTAGATGAGAGAAAAAAAGCTATACAAGATGAAAGATTATGTGTATTTTCAATCATCTTTAGTCAGACGCATTTACATTGTGACTGTGCCTCAGATGCAATCAACTCTGTCTGTGTCTGTAAAGGTGTGAACCAAATGGCCCATTCAGATGTATGGCCCATAGAAACTGATGGGTGTGAATGACAAAGAAACAGCATTGCTCAGAGTAGATTGCAGTGTAGATCAATCTCCTGTGGGAGCTCCAAACAGTTTTCTATTGTATGTAGCCCTTCTGTCTTCAAGTTCTGTAACACAGACAGAACTTTGGGTTAAGATTCTTTGAAGGCCGACACGCAAACATCACTGCTGAAGAACTGTGCTATCTTTAATAAATTCTTCTCCCCACAAGAACTCTGGTCAAGCTTACTTATTTTATGTATTAGAGAAATGTAATATATTGGCGAGCCACCCGCTTGGCCAAATACAGCAAAATCTAACAAAGGGCGGACTAGAGCCCAGAACCTCTGCCAAACATTTTACCACCAGACCAGGACAAACAATTATTCAAACGGATTTGTTATCTAATTTAAATACTCTCGAGCCTAACAATATATTGTAGTATATGTAAGGATGAACGATCACATTAAACAAGTTCAATGGCAATAAATTAAACTCAATGATTTCTGGACATAGGCCTACTAATATTATTATTTGCGTAATATTATTTTTTGTTTATTATTATATAGGGTTACATTACTTGTCCACCGTCGTTTTGCATTTTTATAGAAATAAAAATAAATTTGGTTCAGTTGGACAACGGATGTTACAGTTATGAAGAGAAGCAGCACAGAGCCACATGAGTCACATGACAAGAGTGAGGGGTGATGACTGAAAGGACGATGGCGGAGGCAAAAGCTCAAGTTGTGTTTTGTTTTCATTACAAAATAATAATGAACCACAAACTAAGCATTCATTTTAAACTAAAGTAAGGGGATTTTTTTTTTTTCGTGGGCTCTATTTCAGGGGATGCTGCAGCACCCTCAGCACCCCTATTTCCCGTGGTACTGCATTCACTGCATGCCATGTCGTAATTACTGTAACTATTCTAACTTGTAAAAAGCATTCATGTGATCATATTCCTCGCAATTATTACTTTAGACTATTTTTCTAAAAGCTACAACTTGACCGCTATATCACGCGAGCACTGCAGATTTATTTTGGAGATATGCTGCGTTCACACCATCTCATAATTACCGTAAAAAGCTCTGTATGCTTTTGAATCGCTCTCGCGGTACTTTGATGTCACACTGATCAGTCTGCACAGTGCCGCTTCAAGTCAAACACAGCTTGGCTGCATCTAAAAACTTTAGCCAGCTGGCTTGTTGCCTCACTGCGTTATCAAGCAATGACTTTGCAGGCAATGACATTGAGAAAATGAAACTGATTTCGGACAAACTTCTGAAACAGAATAATAGTTATAGATATAGATATACTGTATATAGATATCCAGTAAAATAGAGCGAGCTTTGATGATAATTAAGCAAATATTTTATTATTGCAATAGTAATTTCTCACAAGAAATGGCATGAAAGGCGAGAAACGTACATTTACACACAAACTGACCACCAACTGCAACTTTCAGATGTCATCTTTATTTTTTTTTATCTGGCACAGATAAAGCACAGGATTGTGGAATATCAAAGGCAGCGAAGGACACATCTATGCTGCCTTCAAAAATCAATCAGGTGAAGGTATCTCAGGAGACAGGAAGTAAAGCTAACATGCATGGGTTAAATCAAACACTGGGTTAAAAACAACCCAATTTGGGTTGTTTTCAACCCAAGGGCTGGGTAAATATAGGACAGAACACATGTTTGGTTAATTTTGCCCAGCAAATTTGTTTATGTAACCCAGCATAATGGGTTGATTTAACCCAGCTATATATTTTTACAATAATATTAGCTTTTTATTTACTTTACATGCATTAATGTCTACGGGTTAACTTAAATCCTCTAAACTTTTTTAAAATATTCACTACAACCACTGTCTTGCATGATAATTCCTTTATTTTCAATCTCTTTTCAAAAAGTATATTTTATATAATTTTGTAATACATAGGCCTATTGCCAACATTTAAGATCGTTTAACAAATATTAAAAGTAAAAATTAAACATTTACAAGTAATTAAAGTGTAATCGACCAGACTCTATTATCCCATTTCCACCGTAACGGTGCAGGATCTCTTGCCGGTGTTGTGCCAAATATCGACCCCCGCCAAATTATTACCCCCCTAGCATTGGTAGGTTTAGGATTAGTTGTGGGGGAGGGGTTAGGATTAGGGGTGGGGTTAGGATTAGGCAATCAGGTACTGACTTCAACGAGGGGGGTAATAATTTGGCAGGGGGGTCGAAATTCGGCACAACACCGGAGCTTGAATAATTTCAGCAGGGGAACTTCTGCAGAAGTTTCACTCGTAGCCGAAATATGCGGCGACAGGCTCCATAACCTGTCCATAAACAATCAGTGTACAGTTCTGAGAACATATTTTAACATATGTATATTCTGTGTCTTTTTAAGTAAAATCATAAAATTGTAAGACATCAGGCGTTCCATCCATCACGCAAAAATACCGACGCGACACTCATTTAGGTGAGTTTACATCGCGTCCCTGTATGTTGCTTTGCATAAAATTAAAAGATATACAGCACAATAACGAATTTATTGATAAAATAAAATGTACACAAACCTGTATTTTACCGAAGACATGCACCATTTTGACGGAGCTGCACTGCTCTCTCCTGAAGAGGTCGCAAAAAGCCTGGGATAAATAACTCAACCCCTACGTTTTTATATTTGACCCAGGATCCGGGTAACACAAAAACTACCCAAACACTGGGTTGTTATGTCTGACCCAGGATCTGGGTTACACAAAAACTAGCCAAATACTGAACAAATAACCCCAAAAAATTAAGGCTCAACCCAGGATTTGGGTAGAAAGAAATAACCCAATATTTTTTAGAGTGTTGATGCCTTCCTACATTGGAATGCGTCCGCAGGCAACATTTTAAAGCTTTCGGACGCACCCCTTAAATCTGCAGTGGTCAGGTGGCCACGTGGTACAAGTTGTAGCACTCAGAAAACGAGTTTACACGTTGTAATTACAAGTTCTACAAGCACATGAATGCTTTTTACTGTTCAGAATCGTTACCGTTATTATGACATGACATGAACGCATCTTTAATAGTGCAAGAGAAATGTATACGTCTGAATCTGAGGATGTTAACAGCTCCATGTATAGCGCTACGTGTTGTCATGTCTTAATGAAAATTATTTAACAAAGTTCGGAAGGAGCACGTTCAGGTAATCCAACCAATCAGTGCAAGAGGAAGCTGGTATATATAGCTGTCCTCCACCTCTGTCCCGCGACAGTTTCACTGCATTTGGCCCTGCACATTTTATTGTCAAGTCAGAAATCGAGCTCTTCCTTCATCTCCGCTGAACCTCCTCCACAATCTGGCAATAAAGCAATTTATTTAGCAATAAACAGCAATATTTACCTACATAGTTTGGGATTAGGGAACTAATATGCAACTTCTCAGCAGGCGGAATGTGATACACTAGTTGATATTTGTGATGGTCGCAGCTAGCAGTAAACAGGTAGTTAAAGGGTTGAAATTATTCTGTCTATTCACATTGACGTAAATAGAAAAGGAAGGCCATTTCACAGGAAAGTTATTAGCCTACATTTGATTAATGATTACAGAGAATTTTTTTTTCCCTTTTGAATATCATGCTTGCACCAATTAATTATTTACATAAAGACAGGACTGTGGATTAAAAAATGAAATAGCATCAAATTTAAGTATCTTTACAGAATTCCATTTCTCCAAGGAAAAAGTTTTACGCATTAAGTTTCATTCTTCTCGAGGCATGATGTAACCATCTGGATATTGGAATTTCACAAACCTAAGAATTGTGCCTTGGAGTATGCTACATAAATCTTATGCAACACGTCTTAAGAGGTTATGCAATTTTCACAATTTCTGCTTCAGAGAGCAAACAACAACAGACTGTCACAGAGAGATATCAGAACACATTGCCAGATGCAGAATGACTGAAGATCCGTCCTACTCAAACTTTCAGCAGTGACTGTGCCAAAAAGCCTTCTGGGTGTTGGACTGGTGACGGCACTTCAGGCTGGAGGCAGCCTGGTTGTGACATTCCCTTTAATACTGTTTAAGGCTCTACTACTCCTATCCAAAGTCATGTCTTGGACACAAAGAACAGATAATACAGGACTAGTCTCAGCCCAGTCCAGTGGCACCTTACGCTAAATGAAGCCATGGTGTGGATGTTTGTACACATAGGGCCACCTGGGTCGCCTACAGGTGTTGTCTTGATTCAGATGGAAGTCAACAGATGGAATGCTTCTGGGCACTAAAATCTTTATGGGCACAATCACAAGATCATTACGGGCTGTCTGACCGCATGGCCTCAATCAATAAAGCCGCACTCTTCTAAAATGAGTTGGAAGTGCATCAAACACACTCTTGTTCTGCACCTTCAGAAACTAAGCAGATGTAATTGGTTTAATTTGCGTAGCTGCCAGTTCTCAGCAACGTCCAATTAGCTGGAGTGTGTGAGGTGCTAAAAAGATCTGTTGAAGTTTTGGTCACATTAACTCTAGTCAATTGATATTTCCTGGATAAAAATTCAGAGCTAACTATTCATTAGGTATTCAGTTGTTTATGATACATAGCAGTTTTTTACCCTAAATGTCCAAGCTTATTTACATATTATGGGTTCAAAGCACACTCAAAACAGCCCAAGCCAACGATTTTTAATAGATGAAAATAAATTTCATTTTATTATTCAATTTATTATGAATAAAATAGATGCGCCAAAACAATTAAATATTTCATTATAAGTCTCCAAATATTTAATGCAAAATTAGAAGATATCCTCTCATAACAAATTAAATAAATAAAAAAGAAACAAATCCCCATTATACAAACTCATTTATTTGCACACCAAAAGCACCCCATCGGAGATTTGGGTAATTATTTTGCTTCTTAGAAAGAATTTCATTTTGTTTTAATTTCACTGTTTACTTGGCTCATGGGATATTTCATACTCCACATGCACACAGTCACACTATCAAAACCCTATTCTTCATCCAGTAATTGAATCTCCATAAGGTGTGCATTCAGAGAACTAATGAGAACTAAATGTCAATCATGTCGTGCCAATACATTGTCTGGCGGGATGGATATCTGGAGGAAGCAAGCGAGACGAGTTGGTGTTCTACCAGTCTGAAATAAGAAATCAATAAATCGGTGACTCCTGGTCAGAATGATGCCTACCGTCATGCCCCATATCAACCCTGTGAATATCTGTAGGCCTATATTTTAAGACATGTCAGTGCAAGTTGCTTTCAGTTAAAACAGCTCAAACATGCACTAGACTTAAGCCTTGTCTGTGAAACCGGCCATGATTTATTATATTTTAAATGTTTTTAAAAACTATTTTGAACATTAAGACAAACTGTCATCAGTATATTAGTGTTATTATCATCCACGTCATCTTTTGAAAATCTTTATTTTTAACAGTCAGTCAAATTGCAATCAGTATCTTTTACCGTTGGCCCTGTATGCTCATAATAATTGTTGTAAGGTACAAAATGTACCTGACTGGCCCTGAATTAAATATGAGACAACATAGGGCATCTGGCTATAGGCCAAAGACAAAGGTGCAGGACTGGCAGAGATAAGGATGGCACTCAGTATCAATATGCACCGCATATTTATCAGGTTTTTATTTTTATTTTAATCTTCAAATTCTAAAAACAAATATCTGAGACTAGTAATCATAATTTGTATTATTAAGGAGAAGATATAGGTCTTTGCAGTTTTTTTAAGAAGCTCTTGTAATTTATCATGTATTCTGCCCCAGAGCGTTTTTTTTTTTTTTTTTTTTTTTTTTTTTTTTTGCATCACAGAGTCACAGCGCAGCTCTGGAATAACTTCACGGGGACTGCCAAAACAGTGTCAGACCTGTTGTTTTTATTTTTTTTAAAAACATGTTGATGAATACAGTCTTTCTCTATACTACATTTATTGTTTTCTGGGGGAGTATTTTCCCCTGCCTGATCTGCAAACATTACCCTGGTGTTCTGAATATATATATTTTTACCCATTTTGGTAACACTTTATAACTTTCATTAAATCATTAACAAACATTATATAATGGTTAATGGATCATTAGCTAATAGTTATTTCACGAGTTCACACTTACATACAATTAGAGGGGGTAAAGTTTAATACGTATTTGGCGTGCTGTCCAGGGGGGAGGGCTCCGAGCTGTATGTAAGTGTTTAGGACTAGAAGGGGTGGAGGGATGCTGCTAAACTGTCCATGGATTGAGGTGAGACTGCTGAATGTATATATACCTGATACCTCTTACCATTGATTGCTGAGTGCTCTCCACTTGTGTTAATTATCTGAACGTGCTCCTCCCGAACTTTGTTAATAAAACATCATATATTCACATAGCAAGAAATATGAGATAGTGTGCTTGTTTACTAATGAACTTATTAAACAATATACAATGATTACCAGATCATTACTCTATGATGTCATTAAGAAATAAGCTTTTAATCACTGTATGAAATCTGAAAAAAATAATTTGTACATTTTTAAGAAGTGCATCATCATATGAACTGGAAGTTTAATGACAATGCTAACACATCATTAAACTTCAATTCATTACCAAATGCCCTTTTTTACATTTACAAATGTACAAATGCAAAAAGGTGTTGACTTAGATGGAAAATTGAAAAATATAAGAATGGCTGGTCCCACTTTATATAAGGTGAAAAAAAAAGGATTGTGTTTATGTTCTATTCCAAAACACTTGCTGCTATCGAGGTGTGATACGGCTAATGTTAGGGACAGGTTTGGTGATATGTGTAGGTTTAAGGGTTGGTTAAGAGGTCAACAGTGTACAGGGTTCAATTAAGGGGACACGGTTATATTATTGTTTTAATAATTTAACAGTGAAGTGAACATTATTGTGAAACATATTATTTGTTTCCTCCTGTTGATGTATGATTCAAGGAATATCCTCCATTTAAGGATATATACAAAGTGTTGTGGTGATAAAAATATGTTTTGCACCCAAATTACAATTATTTTTGTTGTTTAGCAAGCATTTAGCTAAACTTAACTAACCACCCTTTACAGACAAGTTTAAAGAAATGTGTTAGCATTTGGATACATTAACAAATAAGATTTTAATCATTGTATAACATCTGTTTAAATCATTTGTAGATTTTTAAGAAATGCATATACAAATTTAGAATGCAATGACATTTGTAAGCATATCAATTTATATTAAATAATAATCTGTTAATCAATGTTTATTAAGTTCATGTGTAAACATTAACAAACACATTATCACGTTTCTAGCTATGTGAATGTATACTAATTAATGCTATAAAGAAGCCAAAGCAGAAGACAGAAGCTAATAATTCCTTGTCATCATTTTCTTGGACCAAAACCATTATGGAAACCTGAGCTCATACTGTGCTTTCATTGTCTGCTTTGGTTGGAGCAAGAAATTCTCATGAATTCATTTAGGCTTGATATTTTCTATGTACGTTTAAATAAATAAATAAATAAATAAATAAATAAATAAATAGAAAGGTTAATTGAACAGTAATTCCAGATGACTTTTAAAATATTTATCAATATGGTTGTGCTCAGAATAAAGCCTGAAAATCATGTATAGCCTACAATATATATATATATATATATATATATATATATATATATATATATATATATGCCTACACATCGTAAAACACACTTCGAAAAACAGGTGGTCAACCTCAGTTGGTATTTGACTTACCTTTAGTGATTCCAAAGAGGAAGTCTTCGATTCAGCACGATTTCCCTGGATAAAAATTCCCTACACGGAATTCCCTGACGGAACTGTGAGAGTGCCGGAATGTCGGTGTTCGGAGCTGCGTGTGACTGCTGTAGTTTAATGCTTCTGATGAGATGAGAGCGCGAGCGTCTCATCTAGTGCGTGGGAAGCCGCGCGCTGTGGTGCGCTAGACAGGTTCTTAATGAGAGGGACGGGAGGCACTGTTTTAGAGAAGAATTACTCAGCAATTACATCCATTGAGTCCAGTTTAACGTGAGCACGACTCACGTAAAGATTTTCCCACTACTTTATTTTCGACTAAATAAATAAATAATAAGATAGTAAATCAGGGGAAATTACTTTCCAGTTTCCCAAGTACATTTTACAGTGCGTGGTATAAGGTGTGTTGTAGTGATTATTGGGTCCTGTGGAGGATGCTATCCAAGGTCCTCCAGGGTGGTTCAATAGACTATGATTCATTTTCAGCCAGGAAACCTTCTGCAATCTGGCTGTTATGTAACCGGTGAAGCTCAGACCTCAACAAGCAGAACAGATCCCACCAAATATCAGCACACTCAATAAATGACAGGGTTCATGCTTCATGACAGCCAGCGGTGCATTTATAAAAATAAACTCTGGAAGGTCTAGAGCACATGGAGGTAATGTATTCTAAGATACCCAAGAGTGAGATTGCATCTTAATAGAGGCAAACGAAACTGTGATTGGTCAGGACAGGATGTTTTGCTCACATCAACAGTTTTGCAGCATGTTGAAAGAGGAAATGTATTGAGAATGGGAGGTCAGAAAGGCAGGGAATTGGATTTCTAATAAGGCAGGTACAGAGATTGGGATCTGAACAGGAAGAGTGCCTGTAACAAGGCCAGGGCTTGCTTGAAAGAGGAAAAAATGAGAGCGAGACACAAAAAAGAGAGAGTGAAGGATATAAACCAGCACGAACAGGTGGGCTACGCAGGGAGGAGGGACGGGAAGCCTTTGTGATGATGCTCTCACACGGCTTGTCACTTTCCTCTCATTCTGTCAGTCTTTCCCCGGAGCAGAGATTTGTCATTATAGCTTATCTTAGATATAAAAAACCCATTCATCTGATCCCCATATAAAAGCCAAAGCTAAAATTCCTCCTGCGGAACTCCAGTTTCTCTAGGCTTTGTTTACAGCAGATGTCAAGTCATTTCATTTAACCAGTGGAGAATTAACTGTTTACGTCAGGCTATTTTGTAGGTTCAGCTTTGCCTCCAGGTTGAATGCAAACATTCCCACATGGATAAATTATTTTTGTTTGCTAGGAAAGGACGCCTATTGAAAGTTGAAATGTTCTTAAAGTAATTACTGACGCGAAAAAGAAAATTGTCTCATTATTTACTCACCCTTGTGTCATTTGAATCCTTATTTTTTGTTTTTCAAACCACAAAGTAAACATTTTTGAAGAACTTTCATGGAGCACTTTTCCACACGGAGATGTTTTCAAACGTCTTGCTGCAGAAATATGATAAGGAAGCTATAAATTTCAATGGAAAGGCATGGGAAAATTACATCTTTGTGCTAAGATCGAAATAGATACTTTCCTACCCGCTATAAACCAAAAACATTACCTAAGCTTTTAAGTGATGAATGGACTGGATAACAACTGTTACACAATATGTGTATGGCCTTTTAACATACAAAATGCTATATCTGCCTAAATGTGTCTATCAACCCTGATACTTCTTATTTTTCTTTGTGCTGCACATGAGCCTGTAACCTCATTATTTGCACATCGTTTGGTATTAGCATCGAGTGAAATGGATAAATTCCCTGAAGGTCAAAATGGTCGACAGTTTAATTACCTTGTAATGGTGGTCGGTATCTTTAGAGGCCTTTTTATGCTTCACAAGTTTGTGGAGTTGGAAGATTTCACTTAAGGATTGATCTTCACACAAAGACAAGTATTAGTCATAAAAGGCGGCAAACTATTTACTTTTGATACTTAAGTTTACTTTTAAAAACGAGTACTTCTGTACTTTTACTTAAGTAAAAATCGGTCTTTACAACTTTTACTTGTAAGAGTAATATTTGACCAGTAGTATCGGTATTTTTACTCAAATAAGGACGTTGTGTACTTTGTCCACCTCTGAGACTTTGGTACACTTTTGATAATTTTATATATCACTTTGGTTTATTTTATTTAAATACTGTATGCCATAGTGGTTTTATTATTGCAGCCACTTTGTAATTGTGTATATAAATATATTTACCTAGCCTGGCTAACGTCAGACCTCTTTCTCATTGAGACGTGGGCCGTTTCTCAATATGCGTTCTTGTCTGTACTTGTGTTCTTGTGGACTTGTGAAACGTCATCAGTCGCTGCCCAAGTACTGTTCCAATTCAAAGTTCACATCTAGCCAAGTCCAGTTCAAATCCCCGGATGTGTTCTTGATCCGCCCCTTTTACCGAGGATGCATTGAGAGGTGACTTGTGCGGACTTGAGACAGCCAGGTATCCCAGAATGCATGTCGCACCAACCAGCAAGCGTCAATAGCAGAGGAGAAACCCCACGTAATATCAAAATACTACTGTTATTGTGTCACAAAATGTAATTTTAAGAGTGTTTCAGGAGAGAATGTAGTTGTTTAAAGCTCAAATCTGTGGTTTATTTATAAAGATAGCGCCTATTTGAAAAATGCATCTGACGTTTTCAGAGTTGTGAGATCCAGGAGAACACCGGGCGCTCAACGTTCATTAACCCCGACTGGAACAGCTTTTCCTCGGCTAGTACTTCTGATGTTTGCCGCTGGCTCTGATGTCTCTAGTCTATTGGTTAAACATGAGATATAATTCGTCTTGTGTATACGTCAATCTTTGGTCACATTAATCTATAGTTTGTACCATGGCAAATTGTTTTGGCAAAGTGAAGTTTCACAACTTAATATATTTAGGCTATTTAACTTTAACTTTGTAGCCTATTAGAGAACTGACTTATGTTTGACTGAATTGTTTGCTTTATTTCTCATTGTATAGCTTCTTATACCTTTTAGGCTAGGCCTACTTATACTTTTATACTGGATATTATTGATCATTAAAACTGACATTTAACAAAAAGAGACAGGGTTGTGTCATTTTATTTGATATATTTTTAAATATATAGAATATTTTTTTTATATTTATTTTAGTACATTCTCTTCACTGTATGTACATGTATAATAAAATAAAATGACACAACCCTGTCTCTGTTTGGTAAATGTCAGTTTTAATTATCAATATGTTTCATATTTTTAAAATGAAAACAAAAAGAAACAGGGTTGTGTTTTATATTTCGTGTTATAAATATATGCAGTGAAGATAATCAATGTACGCGTTTGCCTGAACCACATTTATGTGGCCATTAAGATTTTTAAGATTTTTTTAAATGAAAAGAGGCAGAGTGGTGTTTTATAACATATTTCGTTTTATTGTTGACGAAAAGAGGCAGAGTTGTATTTTATACCATATTTCGTTTTATTGTTGCCTAAAACCTACATAAAGAGATGACCGGAGTAGCCAGAGCGAGCTGAGTGACAGGATCAAGAACGCTGCTGTTCCATTTGCAGAATAACCGGACTTGCGTCCTCCCGTCCTCGGGAGTTCGTTCTCCTGAGTCGAACTTGGCAAGTCCGAACTATCAAGGACGCAAGTCCGAAGTTTGCGTACCTGGTATTGAGAAACGGCCGTGGTCTGGGAACCACATGTTCATTTTCTCGTATTTGAGGCGTGGTTTACGAATGCCCAGAGCCGTTTATTGGGCGCTACGAACGTCTATCAAATGCGCCTGTACGTAGCTCATAGCCAGTCGTTTCAATTATACCAGATGACGTAGGCCTATATAGAGTGGCAGAAATTCGACGAGGAAGAAGACGAAATAAACTTGCGTTCTAAACTACTTAGAACACTATCTAAGGCTGCATCGAAAGGTAACTTCACGTCTGCTGCCATGTTGGATCCATAGATATAAACAAACTGCTTCGGTGTGCCATCGTCTTGCTGCTCCCTCCCCGTTCTGTGATTGGTCCCCTCGCTGAGGCGAAAATCTGGTCCATGGAATTGAGGCTGCCTAGCAGCGTGAATAAAATCGCGCTGCGCTCAAGGCAGCATGGGGAAACCCAGGCTAATATTTACCCCAAAAAAGAGCCAATCTCGTATGGCTTCTTTCTTCTGTGGAACACAAGAAGATATTTAAAAAAAAAAGAAAAATAGTTTAATGATTGAAATCAATGGGGTTCAAAATGTTAAAGCTTCACAAAGGACAACAATTTATAGTGTGAAATGAACCGATACTACTCGTATATTCTGAAATTACAAGACAAACAGATCAAAATATCTCAAATGAAATCAAAATATTTATCAATGCACAGATAAACGCACTACATCTAATACCAAAAGTTTAGAATGACATGATTAAACAAAACTCTTCCTTTGAGTTTAGTCTCACAGACACTTTGGCTTTAAATCTGTTTAACTTCTCATTTAGATGAGAATGTGCCACCTGAGTGACTAACCGTATAGGTCACTTTTTGACATTATATTTAAGGAAATGTAGCCTAATGTAAATCAATGAGATCTTTATAATGGTATAGCAGACTACTTACATCAAATGCATATAAATATCAGTTGTCACTCTATATCTCCCAATAATTTGTCTTAATAAGATGATATTTGAATGCCTAGTTTTATGATCAAAGCGCAAGGTTTTTTTTGTTTTGTTTTGTTTTCTTGTTTTTTTTTTTTTTTTCGTGGGGGGCAAAACCAACACTAACTCACAAAAATTTGGACGAGTGTGTGGCTAATTCGTACGAATTCCGGTAAGATTTGACTAAACCCCAGATAACTGTAAAATACTGGCACCAGTTTAGAGAGGCTCTAAATCAAAATAAAGTTTAGTTTAAAAGAGCAGTCAACATTCAACAAGGATTCTAAACCAAAAATAGATGACCCAGGTAAAAAAAAAAAAAAAAAAAAAAACAGAGAAGACAGATTTTGGCTAACAAATCAACTTAAAAATAAAAACAATGGCAATAATAAATAAATAAATAACAAAGTATACCCCCTTACAACATGAAAACCTGAGACCAAACATATTAAAGGTTTTTTAAAAAAAAAAAATTTATGCACTACCAAGTGCATGTAACATGCAACAAATGTAACATTTTAGTGACAAAAAAAAAAAAAAAAAAAAAAAACATTTGTTCAGGGTTTTTTCCCACTTTTTTAAAAATGTTGTAGTGAGAAGGCATGTGTACCTTCTAAAAGAGTCCTAGGTGAATGAACATTGAATCATTTTACACCCAACCAACCAAGATGAACATCAACATGGCTGCATGTTATCTCCTGATGTATTCCAGGGTACAACTGTAAAACAGCAGCAAACAGAATATTTTATCAAAATAAAATGTCAATGTATAGTACAACCCATAACAAGGAGATTAATAATTGTGTTGACTAACAAAACACTTCCTGCATGTCTCAAATCAACTCATTTCTCCATAACACTAGCAACGTATTTTTTAACACGTTTCTACTGTTCAGATTCACTGCAGAATTTTTACATTACAGCTCAACATTATTCCTAAGATGTTACCTTTTGTAATGAAACTGAATAACTAACACCTGGACAGATATTCAGCTACAATGTGAATCAACTGTGGTTGGTCTAATTGATTTCATTTAGCCTAAGTTTTTAGATTTTCATTATTTTAGACTCCTGATTTTTTCCACACTTTTACTTTTTTTAAAATAACTTTTTATCAATGTGTTAAAAGGCTATTTACAACGGGCAACAGATTAACTTGCAGTTAGTGACAACCACTACCAGTCTTCAAAGTTTATAGATGATTTAAAACAAGCTGATAAAACCTGGTGATTTTAAAATGCGTGTAGATATATAATTTAGAAATTTTCTCATTTCAGCGTTGAATAAACATTTTAAAAATGACGTTTGTGAACAATTGTCATCACAAGTACCCAACTGAAAATGATTTTGAATGCTCGAAAAATGAAAATTGACCTAACTGACAAAACAGACCAACACTCCAACACCAAATAAAAAAAATACTGCATTGTACTGTAATTTAACACAGCCCATAATGCATTGCAAACAGTAAAAAAAACGTATTACTTAAAGTGATAGTTCACCCAAAAATGAAAATTCTGTCAGTAATTACTCACCCTCATGTTGTTCCAACCCTGTAAGACTTTCGTTCATCTTCAGAACACAAATTAAGATATTTTTGGTTAAATCTGAGAGCTGGATCACTTCTCCATAAGCTTCTAGGTAATTGCATCTCCCGGCCCAGAAAAGATAGTAAAGACATTGTTAAAATAGTCCAAGTGACTACAGTGGCTCAACCTTAAGTTTATCAAGTGACAAGAATACTTTTTGTGCGCAAAAAAACAACAAAAATAACGACTTTATTCAACTATTCATTTTCTTCTGTTTGGGCCTCTGACGTGAGTTCACGAGAGCGCCACGACGCATGTGCAAGAACTGAGAAGATAAAGTGTGAAAAGGTAGCATTCATTTTGTGGCATTGGTTTATTTTTACGTTTTTGTCAGTCTGAGGTGTCATTGCTATTTATTTTTATTTTTTTCATAATAAAAGGTTGTGTGTCGATTCAATTAAAAATCCACATATCACATATTTAAAAATATTACATAATTCATTGAAGCCTGTTTGTCATGTAATACACCGACCAACTGTCATCTGGCACAGCAAGTTCAAATTTCACTGAAGTGGAGCGGTAATTTTCTGGTCATTTATAAATAAATTGTTTAAAAATAATAGGGGCAGACGAATTTACATTTATGAAGCGATCTGAATCTGCGTCGTTGAACTAATTGATGTTAATTGACTACAAAGCACTGCACAACACTGTCAAAAATTTGCACACACATTACTATTTTTTTTTTTTTAAAGAAGTTCCTTATGCGCATCAAGCCTGCAATTATTTGATTTATCTAGCACTGCCTTAATCCTCCTGGCCATGGAGTTCACCAGAGCTGCACAGGTTGTTGCTGGGATCCACTCCTCCTCCATAATGGTATCACGGAGCTGCTGGATGTTAGACACATGGCGCTTCTCCACCTTCCGCTTGAGGACGCCCCACAGGTGCTCAATAGGGTTCAGGTCTGGAGAAATACTTGGCCACTCCATCACCTTCACCTTCAGCTTCCTCAGCAAGACAGTTGTCATCTTGGCGGTGTGTTTGAGGTCGTTATCATGCCGTTCGGCCCAGTGTCTGAAGGGAGGGCATCATGTTCTGCTTCAGAATGTCACAGTACATGTTGGAATCCATGTTTCCCTCAATGAAGCTCAGCTCCTCAGTACCAGCAGAACTCATGCAGCCCCAGACCATGATGCTACCAACACCATGCTGGACTGTAGGCAAGACACAATTTTCTTGGTACTCCTCACCAGGGCGTTGCCACACATGCTGGACACCATCTGAGCCAAACTAGTTTATCTTAGTCTCATCAGACCACAGGACATGGTTCCAGTAATTCATGCTCTTGGGCAGGTTGCTTTCAGCAAACTGTTTGCAGGCTTTCTTGTGAGCCAGCTTCAGAAGAGGCTTCCTTCTGGGACGACAGCCATGCAAACTGACTTGATGTAGTGTGCAGCGTATGGTTTGAGCACTGACAAGCTGAGCTTCTGCTTCTGCAACCTCTAAAGCAATGCTGGCAGCACGCATGCATGTTTTTTGAAGCTTCTGCACCTGACGCACAGCACGAGGACTCAACTTCTTTGATTGACCCTTGCGAGGCCTGTTACGAGTGGAACCCGTCTTGGGAAACCTCCGTATGACCCTGGCCTGTACTGTAACTCAGTTTCAGGGTGTTACCAATCTTCTTATAGCCTATAGGCCGTCTTTGTGGAGAGTAACAATTCTAATTCTCAAATCCTTAGAGAGTTATTTGTCATGAGGTGCCATGTTGAACATCCAGTGGTCACGATAAGAGAATGGTATTCAAAGCACAAATTTTAACTGCTCTAATACAAGATACACAAATTTGTATGGTCCTGTTAAGCAGACAAAAACATGAAAATGATGAATAGGACATGTTGCTTTGCATGGTTAAACGATGTACAGCTATTATCACTTCGGGTGTACTCACTTTTGTTGCCTGCTATTTTGACAATGATGGCTGTATGTTGAGTTATTTTCAGAGGACAGTAAATACAGTATATACATATGCCCCTTTTTACATTTGAGCCCCTGCCCCTGAGGAACTCTCTGCACATCCCTATATATATATATATATATATATATATATAGGGATGTGCCTTTTTCAAGAGGCTTATTTCACAGGCCACTTGTGACAAACCTGTGATATCTGCGTCACAGGCCCAGGAGGGCACTTCATACAACATTTATCATCTTGTCAGTATTGAGACAAAATGACAAAAAACCCAGACATACTGTATCTTAACCATAAAGGCCGCATGGTCGGATGGCACAGCAATGCGTCACACTTTTGTTACACCATGGAACTGAAAATAAATGCTGTAACAGAAGTAAAGTCCCAATTGATATTTGTTTGTGTGTATTTGTCCAGATGCCTTCATTTTAAGTGACACCATTTGATGTGTAATAAAAGTTGGAAATGACACCCATCTTTGCATTTTAACTTCTTTTTTTTTTTAGTTTAGTTTAGTTTAGTTTAGTTTAGATTAGTTTAGTTTATCCATATAATCTCCCTATAGGAGAAATTCGTCTTTGGCAATTGAGAGAGCAGGTCAACATACAACAGTTCACTATACAATTACACTTCATCCATACAACACAAAAACATAACTATGACATACATCAATCATTACACAATACTAATGTTACACTATACCTACACTTAAGACATGACACAATACCCAATACATTACCCATTTATCCGCACCTACACACACAGATCATTCCTTTTTATTCAATAATTTAATTGACAGTGGAATTAGAGAGAATTTATACCTATTCAACTAACAGATTTATACCCTATCTCCTGCCTGTTGGCATCATACTTATATGAAGAATATGGTTGGGATCACCAATAACTTTAAGGCTCTGCTTCTTTACAGACCTCTCAAAAATCTCCTGAAGAGAACTTAGGGGCAACAATTATTCTTTTGGCTTTGTGACCTAAATTTAACAGACAGATTACCAAACCATATTGTAAAACGATAACATATAATAGATTACCACTTCATTCACATATTGTTGTAATGAACTAAATTGATTCGTCAGATTCGCTCTTTGCTCCAAACGTACACTGCTAGTGACATCAGTCTCTTTTCATTTTATTGTCTTTCTCTCACTCTCAAGTAAACTAAATGTGAACAGTTACAACCTTGAATATTGTGTACCTTGACAGCTCTCTAAAACTGGACAAAACAGATAAATTACGTTGTAAAGTCAAGTTTCTTTCACTTATGCAATCTAGCAAAGATGAAATCATGTTTGAAGTTTAAAGGCCTTGAAACTGTGATCCACGCTTTGATAACATCATGACTTGACTATTGTAATGCGTTATACAGGGATTAGTCAGTCGTCTATTTCTCGTTTGCAAAAAGTTCAAAACTCAGCTGCTAGACTTTTAATGGGGATAAAAAAAAAAAAGGTGAACAGATTACTCCTACCATGGTCTCCCTGCATTGGTTTCAAGTCTACTATAGGATTGATTGTGTATACAAATCCTTGCATGGACTCGCACCGACCTGTCTCTCAGATTTCTTAACTGAATATCAGACTAGACGAACTTTGAGATCAGCGACTCAGAAGCTACTAAAAATTCCCAGGACACATCTGAGTCAAAAAGGAGATTCTAAACTTTGGAACAGTTTGCCTAAACATATTAGAGGAGAGCTGCTACTGTACAGGATTCTAAAGGACAACTCAAAAAACATCTGTTTTCAATAGCTTTTAATCAGTGACAATTTTATTATATGTGCCTATGTGTTGTTTTTTTTCTTCTTCTTTTTTCTGTGTGACATCATAAAAGCACATTGGTCAACTTGTGTTGTTTTAATTGTGCCATATTAATAAAGTTGCTATTGCTATTGTATATATATATATTTTTGTCCAAGTTCACATCATGCAAACAGAGATACAGACACCACACCTCCATCTCTTCTCTGAACTTGCTTTCTCTGTCTCTCATATGCACACCAACACATTCAAATGACTTCCTTGGGAAACGTTCCCTCTGAGCTTCAAGTACGATGCTGTGCTTTGATGTTACTCCTGCGCAGACAGAAAAAAAAAGAAAAAAAAACAAACAAAAAAAAAACGCAAGGAAACCAGACTCAAATATGTGAGGGGAAAAAAAGAGACAACTTGAGCTAACTGAAAATTTGTAAAATACATTAATAAAATGGATAAAATTTCTGTCTTATAGACCATAATAAACATAGGTTTTGCTCAGCAAAAACACAAATTAGAGGGAACATTGAACCATGAATGTGTTAAATTAATTTAAATGCAATAAATAGACAGCATCTGCATGCTCTCTTTACAGGCAGAAGAACATAGATGCCCTTGTGCTCTGATCACAGCTGTATATTACAATTATGACCATTATGTGTCTCATAATAACACACGGAAATACCCATACTTGACATTAGATCTACCTACAACCCTCACACATAAGTGCTAGTTGAGTTTATGATTGGACACCATCATAAGGAAGCCATAATCCATGAATCCATAATAAGATGGAATTGTCCAGACCTTGTGAAAGATAATTTAGGCATTGTCGCCATCAGGCAATGTTGATGTAAATGGAAACAGGCATGACAGACAGATATTTCATTATTGAATTGCTTGGTCCCTCCCTATTGCCCATTTCCTGTACTGTCACCCAGCAACATTGCCTTTGAGATTGTGGTGTATTGCTACAAAATAGCTGTAATAACATAGCTCAAAACCCTTCAAAGCTGGTGTAAAGCAAAAGTGATCGAACATGGTTAATGAGAGCCTCATTAAAAAGTGATGCCTTTAATATGTTCTCCAGCTAAATGTTAAAGATAATTTATTGGGGTATCCAGACCAGAACCATACAGCAAAACTGGCTCAAGGATTTCAAGCTCAAGTTGTTGCCAAAAAGGTATTAGCAGTATATGTTGCTCATATTTCAACGTCTAATAGCGGTTAATTGTTTTAGGGTATGAAATGTTCCTACTTAGTCAACAGGAGTAACGTGCCAGTTATTGTTGTTTTCTTGTTTGAAAAGGGAATGGCTATTAGCCTACACATATTATTTAAATTACAACAATCTGTCTCGGGGAAGAAGAAGTTAATTAGAAATTCCTTGAACTTGCATGCAAAGCAGCATAAATTACTTCCTTTCAGAATGTAAATAAATTCAGAGGAACAAAAACACGGTTGCTGTTCTGCAGCAGTGTAATTTAAGTTGACTAAGTAGTGATGACTGCAGTAAGTAAATTATTAGGAGTGTTTTGATCAACATTAATAACTTTTTTTCCCACTAGGCTTTTTTTCTCCGTTTCTTAGTGGCATCACATGTGCACGACCCCTTACAGCCCTCATTGAAATGCTTGTGATGACATGACCTTTTTTAACAATCTGTTTAACACTGAAGATGTCTGATTCATGTGATCCATGACCACATCATTTACTGTCTGTCATTTGGCGAAAGTCTCAGCTGCTGTAAACTACATAATTATGTTATGTCTAATATATAATACATACATATACAGTATATATATATATATATATATATATATATATATATATATATATATATATATATATATATATATATATATATAAGACACTTAGAGTAAAATGTTTGCATATTTTTTTTAATTTTAAATGTTATTATTGATCTTGTATTCTGTAAGAACAATTACTGCTAATGTATGACTCTTAAGATACAAATAAATGTAATGTCTTGCTGTAGACAGGGTCAGCCATTTGGTGAAAAAAAAACTAAATTAGCATAGAGTTTTGTTATTATAGCAGGTAATCAATTTCATAAATTCATGACTCATACTTCAGAATTTTCTGCTTAGATTTTTTGGGGAAATCTGACTTTTGTCAGGGTATAGGTGCCATATTGAATTTCACACACATGAAAATTAGGCTGTGAGAGATAGACTTACATTCTTTTCAATGGCATGCACTGTATTTGTCACAGTCGTTTTCAGTTTAGTTTTTCTTGGGGTGCTTCTCATACAGAAGGCTGCATCCTACAAAGCCTGCATATCTCGGCCGCCACGTCATCAAGCGTCGCTGAAGGCCATCTCAAGTTGAAGGATCCTTGTAAAGCAGCCTTCCTTTCGAGTCCTTCTTTCGGCCTGTTTTGAAGGACGCATCGGATGTGTCCTTCGCAGGCCTTAAATCACCCACAATCCTTTGCACACATTTAAATTCACGAAAATCAACTGATGGAAAACGAGTCGGTACTGAGCTCGTCTGAGTTTATTATGAAATGTAATACAACAATAATATTTTCAGGCATGAAAGCATAGATGTTATCTTTTGTTTTGCAGTAAATTATTCATTAACACTAAACTGCCAATAATGTAAGCCAGTGGGAGACTGCAGACGGCTGTCATTCACTGTATTGCATTAATAGAAAGGCAGTTAATATAAAAATGAGTATTTTTCCAAAATTAAGTTTTAATAGTATTTTCGTGAAGTGACCGCAGGGGCGGAAACATGTGACGAAGCCATGCGCACTTACTAGACCGTCTCATATTGGCTTTTAATGCTGAGGAGGACTCTAGCCTTCAAGCCTCAGAAGGACTGAACTTAGGAATGACACAACCTCAATACAACCTTCCATTTGAGAAGCACCCATTATAAAAAGTTATTAAAATGAAACAGAAAAAGGGTCAAATCATTTTAATTAACATTAAATGTAAAAAAAAAAAAAAAAAATCACACTTTGGGACTATAGATAAAAACACATTTGCCTTATTATTTTTTCTTGATTGCTTAAACACTATATCCAGGCCTTCAAACTAAAATTTCAAAACCATAACACCATTTATCAAAAAGCACAGCCATTTCCCTATTCCCCTGTTTTGACACATGAGTCAGGTTTGTTGAACTGTCACTGCAAAACTCTACACACAAATCATCCTTCATTTCTCATTGCCTACACCATGTTGTCATTTAGAAAGCACTAGCATTCAATATTGTTCACTGAAGTCAGCACAGCTTCAGCTCAGTTAGCACACAGTTACCCAAGTGGAAACACTAAGAGTCAAAATTTATCACACATCAATAGAGAGATAAAAGGGCCAGAGTCAGTTCAGTGGGTTTTGAAACAATGGGCCCAGAAAGACATGAAGGAAGAGATTGAGGAGGTGGAGGTGGAGGTGGAGGTGGAGGTGGAGGAGGAGGAGGAGGAGGAAGAGCAGATGGGAATGGAGGAAGAGGAGGAGGAAGAGGAAAAGTAGGAGATGGAGGAGGAGGATGTACAGTAGGGAGTGGAGGAAGAGGATGAGGAAGGTGAAGGGGAAGGGCAAGGCCAAAGAGACAAGCATTTCCACTCTAGTTGCCCATGTCTTTGTCCATGGTATGACTATGAGGGAGACTGGGCTATGAGTACAGCCAAACTTGAGTCGCTTCACCGTCGCCTCGATCATAAGAACCTTCAGGAAAGAAAAACAGGTACAGTGGATGTACTTCAGACTGCTCTCTACTGTAACTTTTGAGTGCAGTACACTGTGCTGTTATAGCACATACATGTACTGTAGCTGTTGCCCTATACTACTGTAATAAAAAGAAATGCATCAAATTGCCTCACATACAGAAAGAGTTTTCTGAATGCTTCCATTTTGTAAAAAGGATGTGTTACAGGTACAGTAATCAGTACTTCTATTTTTCTAGGACACAGAGACGATGAAATGGAAGAACATAACCACAAGCAACATAACTTGCCAGTTTTGGAAATGTTGTTTTGAATTTATTGCACCAGTGTGTAAGACTATGTTGTAGTGTGTGTGTGTGTGTTTGTGAGGGGCTTGTGTGTGATGTCTGAAGGCAAAGTTTGGTTTTTCAGCAAGAGTGAATGGCTTTGAGAGCTTCATTTTGACCTGAAAATAGGATGTTTGTAGCCTGGCTAACGTCAGACCAAGTCTCAATGAGACTTGGTCTGGGAACTACGTGCGCATTTTCTCGTATTTGAGGCGTGGTTTACGAATGCCCAGAGCCGTTTATTGGGCGCTATGAATGTCTATCAAATGCGCCTGTATGTAGCTCATAGCCAATCGCTTCAATTATACCAGATGACGTATGTAGAGTGAGAGAAATTCGACGAGGAAAAAGACGATGGGTCAAAGATTTATTTGTACACGATGGCGTTTAGCGAATATTACCGTTTGTGAAAGATAAACATGAGGGTAGAAGGTAACGTCGAGTCTGATATAAACAAACTGCTTCGGTGTCGTCATCATCTTGCTGCTCCCTCCCCGTTCTGTGATTGGTTCCCTTTTTCAGGGGAAAAATTGTCCCATGGTGTCCAGACTGCCTAGCAGCGTGAATAGAATCGCGCTGCGAGCAAGGCAGTATGGGGAAACCCAGGCTAGGATGTTTGGGGAATTGGGAACTGATTTGAGAATACAAGGCATAGTTTCAAGAAATGTGTTTAAGCAATCGAGAAAAGGTAAGTTGATATGTGACAACTCTTAACTGCAGCTGAAAGCATGAATCAAGTTTTGACAAAATATTTAATAAACAAACATGCAAAGGGCTTTGAGTTTCTCTTCAGCCTCAGATTCTGTATTGCCATATTCATGATGACTTAAGATGGAGTCTCTTCATATTGACATACTAAAAAACTTCTCCCCATCATATCCTAGCAATTGATTGTTCTTTGGGATGAAGAACCAACCGCCTTTGGTGTCTGACTGAATGATATAGATAGAAATAAAAATGTCAACTTCTGAAGAAAAGTTAATATCAATTGCTTCTGCCAAATGCATGCCTGAAAAATCATTTTGAGCTTTGGGCCTGTCTGACCACAGCTGACCAGAAGCTGTAGTTAATCTTCACACCGCCTTTTGTCGACATTTCTGTTATTCTGTTTAATCATATTGCAAAAAAAAAAAAAAAAAAAAAGATTAGATTTACCTTTGGACTTTGAGTCAGATTCTTCTTCATGGCTAGTCTGGCATGACCTGACTGAGATTGAATATTCAAGTATTTGCGAGTGGGAGAGCCAGCATTTGCCTCTGAGTCATGCACACTTGCGTCTCCAGACATTCAAGGAGGCCAGAAGGATTGTACTATGTGCATCTTGAGTCTCTCTGTGAAATGAAGCGAAAATGTGAGGGTGACACATTTTTCAGTAATCCTCAGAGGACTCCTACACTAGTGGCAGTTTCTGGGTTTGAAGTCAGTAAGCTGTTAAATTGTGATAAATGCCTACAAACGACCATAACCAAAAAAAGTTTATATCATGGCAGTCTCCCAACTATTGTACTTTTGAAAAATACAGGATTAAGGTCAGAGAAACAGTCTTTTTTTAAACATTCCAAGGAACATAAGACTCTTTCTTTCTTCAAAGTGGACAGTTTTCAGCCAATTCCAATATTCTGGAGACTTTATTTATCAATCTGTAATGTATTTCTGTTCAAATCAGGCTGATTATTATCATCACAAATAATATTATTAACATTACACATATTTATGTAAAAAAAAAAAAATAAAAAAAATCTAGATAGAACTAAAAGTCTCTTATGCTCACCAAGGCTACATTTATTTGATCTAAAATACAGTGACATATTATTACGATTTTCTATTTTCAATATTTATTTTTTTACTCATTACTCCATGTCTTCAGTGTCACATGATCCTTCAGAAATCATTTTAATATGATTTGGTGCTCAGTGTTATCAATGTTGAAAACAATTATACTGCTTAATTTGTTTTGTGTAAAAACTGTGATTTTTTGTTTTGTTTTTAGGATTCTTTGATGAATAAAAAGTTAAAAAAGAACAGCATTTAATTGAAATATAATCTTTTTGTAACACTATAAATTTATTTTCTGTCACTTTTGACCAGTTTGATGCATCCTTGCTGAAATAAAAGTAATAATTTCTTTCCACAAAAAAAACAACAACTTTATATATATAAAAAATATGTATATTTTACTGCACCCAAACTTTTGAACAGCAGTGCAGCTTTCTTATAAATATAACGATTGTAAATATTTAAGCATGTTTGGGCTCTGCCCTCTAGTGGTAAATGGCTATTTAAACAAACAACTTCCCACTTATCAATAAAATCAAAACACAAACAAGTCACATATTATTACAAATTTTATTTATGGTTAAATAGGGTATATAATCCCCTTAAATTTGAACAATATCTGTCTGTGAACAAATTTTGAGAAATGAAAGTCATCACCCATATTTCAAAAATCTCACTGTGGATTAAACAATAAACTCTAATTAACTAAACTAATTAACCTGTCATGCTACATTATTTACATCCTTACTATATATTGCAGTGCATAACCTTCGTCTACCTAAAAACCAGATCTGTGCACAATCAAAGATCAAGCTCAGTACGCCGCTTTCACGTGCGACACACCCCGACTTAATTCGGTTCGATCAATACACCTATACAACCGCAAGAGAAACCCACACACACTGTCAACCTGAGACCTCAGGCTCAGGTACATGAGAAATCAAGGAGAACAACCATCTTCAGACCACAGGAGGATAAATAATGTGCTCAACTCGAACACACTTCTTATGATTTGGCATCGCCCCTGAAAAGCAGCTGAATAAAATATGAGCACTCAAAATATCTAAACAATATTTGAACCTAGAAGACAAACTCAATCATTTCCAATTTATAAACTGAGTGAAGGTGAGAACAAGGAACTAAAGATGTGACTCACACTTCATGTTCTGCCATGCGGGAGAACACCAAGGTAAAGTGAGGACAAGACAAAACACAGCGAGACTAAAGAGCCAGCCCTGTCACTTCTTCTGTTTACAGAGGTAGAGTTCTCCTGTCAAACTTGTTTACACCAATGCGAGAGTTATATTCCAGAGTTATCGATCAAAGAGACTGAAGCTGTAGATTTCAGGGAAATGCAATTGCCTTATTCTCAAAGGCGTTGTATTGTTTAAGTATTCATTTACAACAAGTGTATTGAAACTTTTTTTTTAATTTGTTGTCCTTCTAAAGCCGGATGAAACAGCGGAACCCCTGAAAGAGTGCCAAACAACCTTGATAGTGTCATTGTAACCGTCATAAATAAATAATAATATTAAAAAAAATTGCATTTGCCATTTGTGGCACGGTTATCCCAGAGTAGGCAGGTCTGTGACTGTGAATGTAAGCTTTTAGTCTGTCCATTTATTAGCATCCGTGTGTATGTATGCGTTTGTATTCAGCATGGATGTATTCAAATGTGTGTGTGAATCTGAGCAGAGTGTGTTGTTGCCTCCTGTTGCCAGGCAATAATCAGGTGTGTGTGTGTGCATGAGCATTAGTCCACTCCAAGGGCTTTGAGCTGTCTCTCGATCTCCGCATCTGATATCCCATCTGCTTTGGATGTGGTGGCGCTTGGTTGCTTTCGGCCAGCTGAAGGGGCATGAGCCATCTGCAGGGGAAACAAAAAATCCATTATGGATCAAAAACAATGTGATGGATAGTGCTGCTGCAATCAAAGACTCAATAATCATGACACTTCACTGCGTAGGCCGTAGGGTACAGAAAAACAATATAATAATTCTCTATGGCTCTCAGTTTCTAAAATAAAATGTGTTAATTCTTTCACACAGAAATTATGATTCATTAATAAGTTCACACTTAAAGTGCCCCATTATGCTTTTTCGGATATTACCTCTCATGTAGTGATCAGTAGCGGCCTTTGCTATGTTTCACGCGTTCTGTTCTTCGCAAACAGAAGGAGCTACCACTTAGGCTCGAAAAAGGAAAAAAAAAAAGGCCGGAAATTTAAAGGGGGCTTGGGGCAAATATGCCATCCAAAATTAATAAAAAAATATCCCCAAAATCCATGAGATGGTGCAAAAAATGACTCTTGTTTTTAATATTTATAAGCAATACCACATGAGCAAGAGTACAGTTTTCCTGAATATCAGCACATTTGCAAATGTGATATTGATTTTAGTTCAATAAACAAGAAGTTAAAATTAGGAGACTTCAATTTTAGACTCAGAATATTCTTTTTGCTCTATTTTGCTAACGAAAATAGCACATTTCAAAATTGCGAAATTGTACATCTCTGAGCAACAAAATCGGTGCGTCCCAATTCGCATACTATCCGTACTAAATAATATTCGAAAATAGAATTAGTACGTCCCAAATCGTAGTATGTTGAAACGAGTGTTCCAAAGATACCCGGAGGGTCTACCATTTCCGGTCAGAATCTGAAGTGTAGATCGATGCACACTCTAACGGCTAATGTTGCCCACAACCCATCTCGCGTTGGACGAGGATTAGATTAGAAATACAAACACGCGTAAAAAGTGTTAAAAAACGACAGACATGGAGGATGTGCGAGTTATGTAGAGAGGTTTAAATAAAGGGGGTTGAGTGATTAATTATCAGTATCTAACCTTAAAAAAAAAAATATTTATTCAATGTTGTCCACGTGATATTTCATCTGTAGCAGCATTGTGAACTTTTGTAAAGATATGTTCAGCCATTAACTTTAAAATGCATCATTATATTCAAATTGCAAACACATTAGGAGAGCCTCCGCATGAAAGACCCACAACTGGCAGATCATCGTGCTCCAACATTTCTCTCCGAGATGATTGAAGATCAGAAGATGATTGACAGGGCAGTTTCCGGTGACAGGATGCACGTAAATAAGCGACAGAGCTGTCCGTTAAAGATGACGAAGTAGTATGTCCCAAAGCTTGTCTACTCTTTTGCTACACACTCAAAAGTATGTACTTTTTCTTCACAAAAAGAGTACATACTTTTAGGGCGTAGTATAAGTAGGCGAATTGGAACGCAGCAAATTATGTTTTGTTACTGAATGTATCTGGGCCTTTGTATGAATCAGTCTAATAAATGACCGAACGACTCATTCATAAAAGGCAGGTGCGTCCCAATTTGCGTACTATACATTTATGTATAATAATTAACTTTTTACATTTAATTAGTTAAATGAAATGCATAATTAAATAGTTAAAATCATTTTTGCTATGGTACTGAATGTGAGACCAAGATCTGTGAAATGTAACTGGCATTGGTACCATCTACTTCAATTTTGGTATGACAACACTACTAAAGTATTTCAGAGTTAAAATGTAGCTGCTCACATGTAGTCTAGGCTTATATGAACGGTGTTTATGGGCACTTTTCACATTTCTGGAGTTCACAGAAGCAGAAATTGTCATATGTCATATACTTCAATAGTGATAATTGGGATATTACAGCAAATATGTTTCCTCAAAGATCTTGCTGCATGTGCTCTCAGGCGAGAGTGCAGAACGTAAGATACTTTTTGAAAGAGTGACAAATGGATGTACAGGTGATGTGTGCGGAATGCCCTGGACATGTGGGTGTGTGTTTTTTTCTTCTTTTTTCTTGCAAATTTAAGAGGAAATATAGCAAATCTATGCACGTACACAACAGGGTAATTTTACATGAAAAACTTATCTTGAAGAACTTTTACACGAAGAACACTTGCACGCAATTATTATCAAATGAAACGCACTGTGATGTGGTAAAAATTCTCTACTGGCATTTGTAAATAGGGATTTTATAGTTACATGAGCATTAGAGCTGCCTGACAAATGAAAAACATGATGTGTGATAAACTTGTTGGATTATTTTATAGCCCCTGTTTTAAGATAAATATCTCCTGTTCTTTCTAGTTAAACAGCAAATCTTGTACTACGTGACATTCTGCATAAAGTCTGATTCAGGATTACTGTAAGTCATATGCAAAACCTAAAAAAGGCTTAAAGTCCCCGTGAACCGGAAGTAAACGACTTTTCTCCAGTGTTGTGACGTATTTCCCAGTGAAAAGGAATATTGAACAGAGGGCAGGGTTTTACTTAGCGCTCCTCCTCTCCATCTCTCGCTCATAGCAGACTAACGGTTTGAGGGGAGTGGTTAAGCGTTTTCAAACCAAGCCGTCAAACCTACGTCATCAGAAAAAGACGCCATTCCAGACCGGAAGTAACTTTTCAGATTTTGATTAAAGATTACCATGGTAAAAAATTTTTTTTTTTTTATATTTACTTGCACAGACTGATTGTTCACCACAAGACTAGTAATATGCACTAACAAAGTAAATAGGGTCAATTTTGATTTCATGGGGACTTTAATGTATAGGGTTCAATTATTTATATGATATATGTAATGTAGAACATCAAGACCAACAAATTATGGGAGGCTCAGCACTTTGACTCCATTTTCCGCATGTGATCTATTCTCATATTGCTTCTCTTTATATATAGTTACACATAAAAAAAATAAATACAAAAAAACGGCCTAAAGCTTAAAGGTGCTCTAAGTGATGTTGGGTGACGTCACTTCTTGTTGACGTTCGAAGTATTGTCAAACAAAACGGAGGCTAGCTAGACCCTCCCTCCTCCTCATCCGTGCACTAACCCCCCAAACCCCACCCCCAAATTCTTCTTGTCAGTTATTGGCCAGAACAGTTTGTTATGTTTCGTGGTTCAGGTTAGCCCAGTTTGTTTTTCTTGCCGTTTGTGGAGCCTGGACTGTCTACAGAGACCGCATTTTTTTACAGTATGTTCAGGGGACAGACAGCTAGCAGATAGTGAGATGTTTGCTGTATGTGACAAAAAATGTTTTGGCCTAAAAATCGTGTGACATCGCTTAGAGCACCTTTAAATAGATCAAACTTGAACAAATGGAGAGTGCTGCTTTAGTGCTTTTTAGGAAGACGGTAAGAGCTAACCATGCTTGCAGTCTTTTCTATAGTTTGCCGTGCTTAGACAGACTGAATAGGACTGACTGAGCGTGGTCATCAAATGTAAAGCCAAAATACTACCACACAACCAAGGTGCTATCTCGTTTTTACCTTGTTTGAATGAAAAAAAAAAACAAGTCATAGATTCTCTGTATCACACTAGCATCGTTGCTGCTTGGTTGTTGCATATAACACATATAAGAATAATCATTAAAGTTTTTTTTAAAATCCACTATGTTATGCAGCCCTAATGGACACAAATGGATTTCAACACTAATGCACAACATTACACAGTACAGTAACACAGTAATAAGACAGTTTATTGAATCTAGTGCCTCAACATGATTTGCCTGATGCCCGTATAATATTTCAGTTCTTACCTTTCCTGAGATCTCAATTCCAATCTCGTCCAACACCTGACTCACAATGTCGTGAGATTCTTCCTCATCATCCGAATCATCAAAGATCTCATCCAGAGTGTCATTCACTGTAAACAGACACAAACATACGCATTACAATCAATCCTTCCTGAAAAATGTCTACAACATTATTTTTCAAAACCACTCACAAAAACAACCACAATAACAATAAATAAACAAATGAAAACACATCTTACTCATCTCTTCTGTCATGTCCATCTTTGCGGTTTCTTTCTGGAAGTTCTGCAGGGTCTGCATGGTCTTCTGTGGATCCATCTTTTTGTTGACAGCTTGCATTGTCTGTAAGTTGTTTTGAGAGAGGCGGAGACACAAACAACTGAGTCACTCTTTGATTCATGTCCTTTTTAAAGTGTGCACTTTAGGCTACTTATGCAATTATGCAAAGGATGATGGCTATGTATCAACACTGTGCCAGTTCCGCATTTACAGAATAGACCAACATGTAGGCCCAAATTAGTACAAATACTAATAAAACCAAAACAATTTACCTACATGGTTAATAGAGTTGTTAAATCGTGCACAACGTCAATTTGCTGCCCTAGCTGGAAGCAAATTTGCATTTTCAAGCCATGAGTTCCCTTGCGAATTTATAATGGGGGTTTTGAATAGTGGTTTTCCATTTGGGTAAAACAAGGTTAATATTACTTTAATATCCTTTCACATTAAAGAGACTTTAATAAATAAAATAGCAGCGTTTCTTCCAGTAATGTTTACCACAATCCTTATTTACTCATAAATCCAAAGCCAATAATTCAAAAAACCCATTTGAAATTCCAGAGGGAAGCAACGGCTCTAAAATGCCAATTCTCTTTGGGATTTAGGAATACAAAATGAGCAGCCCTATTTACTTAAATGTGAAATCAGAGTGGATCTGAATTGTCTAAATTGACTGAAAATAAAATTCCTGGGGTTTAGAACAGACTTTTATAAAAGTTATCATGAGGATCTTACTTTGGTGGTTGTGGCCATGGCACCAGCCATCTTCATCTGGGAGTTCATAAGCTTGGTTTGGGTGGACATGGAGGTGACCTTAGAGCTGACAGCATATGTACGCGTTTTCTGTTTCCTCACTTGCACAAGCTGCTTGGCTAAAACTGTACAGGCCTCTCTGTTCCCTGTTTTAGCCATTTTCTTGATTTCCATCTCCTGTGATGAAAAAAAAAATATATATATAGTAGGAAACGGTTAGAGATGCATTATAATTGCATTACAGTTCTCAGTCAAGCTAGAATAAGGCTTAGAGGTGACAGCATAATAATTAGATAAAGAAGAATAATAATGTTTATTTGTATAACACCTTTAATCCATAAAATGCAGATATGTTGTACATTTGTGCCACAGACAAAAACGACTAATTCTTCCAAAAAAACAAACAAAACCTGTAAAAATATAAAAACAACTTTATTACATTATTTTAGTGTCATATGTGTTACCCTGATGGTGTTTTGTGTGTGTGTGTGTGTGTGTGTGTGTACCTGTCTATATATGGGTATTGGCCATGTTTTAAGGCCACAACCACTTTCAATGAACTCAATTCAACATGTGGATTTATATTCTACCACATGTATTATTATAATGGCTATCAGTAGTACTTTTAAAGGTGAAAAGCAAATCAGATTCTGGTAGTTCAAGTAAATAATTGATATATTATATCACTTAATGAATTGTACGGTTATAAGTTCCAAAATATACAGGCACCAATATACCATTCTGTAATACCTGAAACACTGTGACAGAACTTTTTTACAGTGAATTTCTGGCAACCACAGCTACTGTTTTTTAATGTTTACACTGGTTTTAAAACATAGCCATTGATGTATGACGGGCAGCTATAATAAAAGTATAAAGGATTCCACCAGCAACTTCTTAAAAGTTACACCAGCAATGGCACAAACAGCCCGTATCTCAAGTTGAAACAGAATCATGAGCTGTTAGTCATAATCTATTGACACACTAAGGCCCCCTGTGACATTAATGACATAATGACATAACCTCGTGATCTCATACACCTCAGTGCTGAGAAAGGGGAACTTCTGGCATCATATTCACGTCACATTGATGGGTGGGGATTCTCACCAGTTGTTTTTCCTGTCTTTCCAGTGCTGTCCGGTCTCTTGTAATCTGTCTCTGCGTTCCCCGCAGCTCTTTGTTCTGTTCTTTGATAACATCTGTAGTATGATAGGAGATATAGTTATCGATTCCCATTTAAATTATTAATGCTGAAATTTCGGAGTCAGTTATAATAACAAATACATATTTAAAGGTAGCCAACTACTTTCATAACAAGTCATTTTAGAACCCTTAACGATACAGTAGTGGCCCGGTGATTTCATTAACTATTCGTTTCGACCATCTTTAACCCGATACTGTTAAGTATGAGCAGACTCAAGTCAGATCAATAGATGTTTGATATTTGATATGTAAGTTAGAATGTTTCCAGTGGCAGCTCCCACAAACACATTTTAGAATAAAATACACTTCTGTGTTATATAGCACTGTGGACATGCCCCAAAAGACCCCAAATCAGGTTAAATGTAGGCTATTCAACAAATTTACACTCAGTAAGGAAACCAGCCGATGATTGACGTGTGAGTGTTGCTGGGCGGCTTTCACAAACAAACAAGCCCTTAGAGCAGCAGCAAAAAACTTACCATCTACGGTCTTTTTCTTGAATAACGATGCCATAACTGCGACAAACTCCGTCGGCCACGAAACTAATAGAAAAGTAAGTATTTCACAATGACTAATGTCAACTGAGAGTCGCCTATCAAAATATCATGACTATTTCCTGGTTCTTGGCAAGTAGGCGGAAAACTTGTGCTCCTCTGCAGAGATTATTTCATTTTGATTGGTGGACATTGCCTTGACGTTGCATTCAAGTCATCCAATCGTAACATCATCTTGGAAAGCACCGCCCACAGATCTTGTGCACAGAGGTCTCCTTTGTCGGTCCCACAAAATACGGGTTGGAATTTGTTCCTTTTCCTTTTGAAACTTAGTACAGGGCAGGCCAGGGGCTCTGGCCAGGGGTTTTCAGACTGCGGTCCACAAGGGAGAACTGATGGTCCGTGGAAATGTGTAGAGGAAAACAGTGTAAAAAAGAAAAAGAAATACAATTAAATAAATAATGAATATACGATTAGAATAATATACATAGACAAATAAACAAACATATTAATAAATAACGAAAAGTTTAATTAAAATAAATCAATACATTGACTTATTAAAATTATTTAAAAATTGAAATAAATGATATTAAAATAAATACAAATTGATTAACACGTAAATAAGAAATTAGATTTTAATAAAGAAATAATAAAAAATATTAAATAAATAATTAACAGTACAATATTATAGTGAGTAGGAAAACAACTTAATAATGTAGCTTGATAGAAACGGAATATTTTACAAATAATATTTGTCAAATATTCATATGAATAATAGTATACTATTCTACGTTAAAATAGATATAGCTGCCGTTTAAATTGAGTTCCTCGCATGAGGATGATGAGGATGGTTCGTGAAAACCCCATGTTCTAGTCATAGACAGTGAAAGAAAGGTTCTAGTACATTTGAACAGATTTTTTCATATTTATTACGACTAAGGGCAGCCAATCGTAGCGCAAGGATTTGACGCATGCGCAGCCAATCATAGCGCCAGGATTTGACGCATGCGCAGCCACTCATAGCGGCGCGCATGGATTTGACGCATGCTCGTGTGAATCCGACTCTGTTCGTTAGCTGTTCGTATATCTTCGTACGCCGTTCGTTATGTTCCGCCTACACCTCGGATCTTGTCGATAGTGAATTAGGGCTGTATTTCGTCCCCCTCGATCTCTGTGTTGTTGTCCTCGGTGACGCGACGGAGGTGTAGCCTGACGCGGTCTCTTACGTGTCGGACTAAATAAAAGTGGAGCTCCGGAGGCCTGGGAGTGACGAGGCGAGTCTGTGTCGGGTAAGAAGAGACGCATTCGTGGGGGAAAGAGATAATGCACTTGCTGTTTTAGTGGACATGTCGCAATGCTCGATCCGTGTGTAACAAAGAGATCATGGCGGCGGTGGGCATGTTTCTCAATAGCTCAGACTTGCTTGCAGACAATGAGTCAGTCAGGCAGTCGAAGGAGGAAAATCGCGGTGGTTTTACGAAGTACGTGTGTTTATGGGAAGGAAAAGGGATGGATAGTGTTGTGAATGCGATCGCTCGTCCATGGCACATTTTGATGGAAATACAGCACATGAAATGTTTTTTTTCTTGACTCCAGCATTGGTTTTTAGAGTAGTCGAAGCGTTCCGTGTTAAATGAAAGATCTTTACTGCATTCTCGCCCATGCAAAGGTCTTTCTTTACCACAAAAACAATTATCTTATGTAATAAATTGTGGATTTGATTGGTAAATAAAATGAGAGAAAATGTATTCCTCTTGAGTATTATTTCCTTCAAATTACACCATAAAACAGACTGATTTTGTGTTGCATACTTGCATCATTCAACCTGGAACACTATTTTACAAGTCGAAACACGCCTAAAAATGCAAGCACTTACATGTACTGTATTGTTTTATTTTATTTTAAATATCCATAAATACGCTCACGAATTTTTTTTATTATTTCGCTTGCACCTTTTTTTCTTTATTTTGCCATAATCATAAATCCTTAAAAACCAAAGCGCAAATGTGACTGACAGCTGTACACGGAAGTAAAAAAAGGCGGCAAATGGAGTCAACTTGGTTTGTTGAGCACGATGATTAAAGACTCCGTTTCAACATTATTACTCATCACAAAACAGCCATGGAATCCTTCAAAGTGTATTTCGTTTATATTTGTTATGCATGATCTCATTCATGTGTAGGTTGGTAGCTACATTTGTTTCTATGTGGATTATAATCTAATTTTCACGTTATGTAACGTCATCTGAAATTAAATGTAGACTATATAAATGCAAACATTTCACCCTTTTAGAATGTCAGAAAATATATATATGTTTAAATATATTGCATAGTGTTATATTATACATTATTAATTTGTTCAATGTCTTTTAATTTGTTGCATTTGCATTTAATACCTATACATATGTCTGTTTTATAAGACAACCCTTCAGACTACACAAATGAATACTCAAAATGAAACCGACAAACCCAGTCTGTGGGCAGATTTTGCGGTCGCACCCTTTCAGATTTCACATTTACATCGATAAACATCCCCTTTTCATGGGATTTTGATGACCTGCCCTGTATATTCATAATAAATTGTATATTCGTAGTATCCTGTATATTTATCAAAATAAAATATTTTGAATTGCATCTCCAGGCTATCTAAATGACCATGGAGGCAGGAGCAGATGTCCAGCAGGGCGGCGACACTGCAATCTCAGAGACAGACAGTCAGCAGCTGGCCACTTTGGCGCAGGTGAGTTTCTAGTATGGAAACACATTTGCTAGCATGGCAAGGCTGATTATAATTGAACAGTTAGAGTAATTATGCTTGTAGATGTGGGTTGATATTTTAATTCGGTTCTAGCTTAGTTTAGTGTCTGTGTCTCACCCTGTTGTACCTCCCTGATGCAGGTTTCCATGGCTGCAGCACAGGCATCAGCTACTGGACCCACAGTGACTTTAGTTCAGCTGCCCAACGGGCAAACGGTGCAAGTTCACGGGGTCATCCAGGCAGCCCAGCCCTCCGTCATACAATCCCCACAGGTGCAAACTGTACAAGTAAGCCTGACAAGATGGTTCATTTAAGAGAGAACCGTACAAAAATCTCATTACATAATTCTGTGTGAGCCAGAGGTCGCAAACATTTTCTGTCATTGAATTTTTTTTTTAGCAGTGACGGAAAAATCAGAAGGTTGTCTGTAATTTTGACAGATTACACTGAAGGTGATCTATCTGTAAATGTCCAGTTGGTGAAGAGTGCGCTCCAGTGTGCAGGCAGTGTTGCCAGATTGGCCGGATTTGAATTTGATTGTGCGGGTTATAATTGGTTTGGCAGGAGGATCGGGTTTGGGATCGCGATTTTCAAACATTTAAATTGTATTGGCTAGTTGGTTAACAAACAAAACCCAAATGTGCATGTCTGTCTAATCAGTCCTCATGACGTTACTAAACTCACACCCACACAGCAGAGGCAGCTGTTTGAGGAGGATTGAAGCAACGATTAATCGGTTTTGACTGTGCAAAGTTCTGTGTTAAATGCTACTATGTGTACTTCAAGAAAGACGTTGAAGTTTTTTCAACAGTTTCTGTTTGAAGTTAAAGTGCAACACAAATGTAAGTTATTATTATTGTCGTTCATTTTTTGAGCAGCATTTTCTGCTTTTTATGGTGTGTGTGAGGGTTAAAATCTGTTAATTTCCTCCTGACTGCCGTTTGCAAATAGGCTTTTGACATACTTGTAATAGTTTCTACCTGTTTGGGTAGAAATATTTTTGTCATATTTGCTCATTTTCATTTACTATATTTACCATGTTTTGATCCGTTTTCCTGTTGTATTGTTGTTCTCCTGGCAGAGAAATTTATGAATTTTTATCGTTTTATTTTGTCATTTATTTTTAAGGCCTAATAAACCTTTTTTGTCATGACAGTAGAATTATATTGCATTCTTTTGGCAGTAAATGTTTTGGACTGGAAATTGTGGTCCCAATCTGGCAACACAGATCATGGGTTCAGCCTCAAGGACAAAATTAAAACTAGAAAAAACGCAAAATCTAATGACAATTCTGCATTAGTCTCCCTTGATGCGTTTAATTGCGCAGTGACGAGCATCCAGTTCCTGTTTTGTTCAAATCCTTCCTGTTATGTGTGAAAGAAAAAAATTGGCTGAAAGAGAAAAAAGGAAAGGAAAAAATGTCGATGCGGACATGGAGGAATTTTGAGTTAAGGCAGATACAGAGCGTTGATTGAGTTTAGTTCAGTTAGTTTTTTTTATTTTTAATATATTGCGTTGTTTATATTGGCCTTTTCAGGCACCAAAGCCCAATGTCGCTGCAGGGAATAAAAAATCTGCTTTGCACAGTCTCTGTTCATCTGTTCTCTTTTCCTAAATGTATAAATGCATAATCTTGCCCTTATGCTTGTCCTGTAAGTTCATGATTAAACATTTAAATGTGAATGAAAACTACAGCTATTAAAAGTCTTATTTTCAATAAAATATTCAAATTAAAATGACTGGTAATAATGGATTATTACAGAAATTGTATGACTCTGTCAGTCAAAATGATGGACAATTGAGAAAGACTAACGCGACCTCTGGTGTGAGCTGTCTTTGCAGACTCAATATTGTATGCAGGTAGCACATAGGCTTAAATAACCTTAATACAATATGTATACTCTGTTGTTTGTTAATCTAGAAGACTTGATAGTTTATAAATAGTAATTTTTGTAGGGGATGAAGGGTCTTCAGTATTTATGGGTTCCTGTTTTGTCTCGTTTTAGATTTCTACCATTGCTGAGAGTGATGATTCTCAGGAGTCAGTGGACAGTGTGACAGATTGCCAGAAAAGGAGAGAGATCCTGTCTAGACGGCCATCATACAGGTACTTGAGTGTATTTGTAGTTTCATCTCAAAGTTGCAGTGACTTCTCTTCTTTATCTAATCAAGGGCTGTAACTAATTATTATTTTGGTAATCGAGTAATCGGTCGATTATTTTGACAATTAATCAAGTAATCGGATAATATTTTTTTGTGGTAATAAAAATAGACCTAATTGAATAATATCCAATTAATTACTTAAATGCATAAATAACAAGGAGGCAATAATAATTGTCAAATAACATTTCAAAAGCAAGTAATCATTTGGTTTTATTGAACAACACTGTTAAAATATATAATGTAATATAATATAAACATAATCAACTTGTAACGAGGTTTAAGTTTAATAGTTCACTTAAAAATGAAAAGTTTTTCATCATTTACTCACCCTCAAGTTGTTTCAAACTGGTATGAATCTCTTTCTTCTGCTGAACACAAAAGAAGATATTTTGAAGAATGTCGGTAACCAGACAGTTGATGGACCCCATTGACTTCCATAGTAGGAAAAAAAAAACTATTGTAGTCAATGGGGTCCATCAACTGTTTGGAACTGGCTAACGTTCAACACAATACTTTAATTATAAAATAAACAAACAACAAAATGAAAGTAAAGCGGCAAACCCCTCATGGATGACTGCCTCATATAAACATATAAATAAAACATAAAACACAACATAAACAGTCCAGGTCAGATCCTCTCCCGTTCTTCACTGTCGTCGCTCCTCCTTTTATCCTCGTTGTATGTAAGCATGTAAAAGCATGTAAGCGTTGCAATTCACTCTGAAACCTGCAGCGCATATATTTATTTAACTGAATATAAAATTCAACTCGCCAAAGTGGCTAGTTTATTCACAATTCATTGTTCACAAGCATGATTTGATATTTTGAAATGCAGAAAGATCCTGAACGACCTTTCATCCGATGCTCCAGCGGTCCCACGGATAGAAGAAGAGAAATCAGAGGAGGATTCCACTCCAGCCATAACAACCGTTACTATGCCAACGCCCATCTACCAGACAAGTAGTGGGCAGTACAGTAAGTTGTTTGCTTCTCTAGTACAAATACACTACTACTATTATTTTCCAACTTTTAAAATAGTAACTTGACACTGTTTGAGTCTGCTAAATACAAATCGAAATGCAAAGGTTGTCAGTATTTCAGATAACTTCACGATTATACTGGTTGCATTTAAATCAACCTCATGCCATTTGTTTTCTCCCAGTTGCTATTACTCAGGGTGGAGCGATCCAGTTAGCCAACAACGGAACAGATGGAGTTCAAGGGCTACAAACCCTGACCATGACGAACGCAGCAGGTGCTCAGCAGGGCACCACCATCCTGCAGTATGCACAGACCAGCGACGGGCAGCAGATACTGGTGCCCAGCAATCAAGTGGTCGTGCAAGGTGAGATTTAACAAAAATAGAAGACATTTCAGTTTTAAGCAAGTAGGCTACATACAATCTTGAATAAAAGAAAGCAACAGATGAGCAACAGAAGAGTAAGTGTGCTGGTCTAGTTCCTCAGGCTATAGGCTGTGCCCATGTTCAGCCACACTTGGCATCTAAACATCTCCTTGTCGAACCATAAATATGTGCTGCTTGTGTTTTTCAGCGGCCTCAGGAGACGTTCAGGCATATCAGATCCGCACCGCAGCTAGCACCATTGCTCCAGGTGTGGTCATGGCCTCGTCTCCTGCAATGCCCAGCCAGGGAGGAACTGAGGAGGTCACGCGCAAGCGGGAGGTTCGGCTTATGAAGAACAGGTACGATTAAAAACTTATCTGCACAAGTAATTGCCCATGCTCATTTTGGACTGAAAATAATTGTCTGATACCACTGATAAAATGAAACAGGTTGCCTGTGTTTTTCTAGTCAACTAGTAGTTGTTCATGTAAGCCATTAGGCGACTAATCGCACATTTATATTCATTTAATTACTTAAATATATACTACTGGGGGGCGGAATATATGCCTATTCCCCGCTCAAGCCACGCATAAAGCTTTTTAACGCGTTAAACTGAACAGAATTAATCGCATGCGTTAACACGTTAGTTAGTATTTTAGTAATAACGTGCAATGTTAGTATTGTATTTTGTTCCTATTAAATTATTTATTATTGTTATTATTTTACTTTACAATAATATTAGTAGCAGGGATTAAAGTTCGCCATCACTACGACGGATTTCCGTTAATTGCAGCGAGTCAACAACGGATTTCCGTCAATTGCAGGGTTCCCGCCTGTCTCACTTTTCATTTTAAGGCTGTAAACAGGCTTACATTTCTCAAATAGTGTAATAAATATCTTAGTTTTAGTTTGAATAGGTCTTAAATTAAGAAAAAACTAGGTGTATTCACCCTGGACTCCGCGATGTAACGATTTGATTTACGGCACTGCACTCAACATATGCTAGCCTTCTGAGTATCATACATACCTCAGTGGACACGGTTCCATGCGTTCGCCGGCTTCTTTGAAAACAAATGCACATGACCAGAGGGAGAAGATGGGAGGGAGGAGAATCGCCAACGAGTTTTTACGACAGTGTTGTCAAATATCTATTCCGAAGCTGTAGGGGGAGCTCTATAGAGAAACCTGCGAGCAAAAAGCGAATTTGCCAAAACTGCATAGTGCTGCTTCAATTATTTGTATGGCTACATCACAAAGAGTCAAGTCTTGTAAAAGCATTAGATTAAAAACATTGAAATTTCATAAAAGTGCGTAAATAATAGAAATAAAGTTCAAAATGACCTTTCTTTAAATGCAAATGTTCTTTGAGTATTTCATTTGTGAAGGTAAAGCATGTGCTCACTATACTCCTAATTACAAGAAGAAAAAAACTGCTCTTAAACTGGGTGAGTGACAGGCTGTGGAATGGGGATTGGTCGAGGAAAATTCTTCAGTCAAAATTTTTTTTTTGCTTTAAGTAGTAAAGTAGTTTTTTGTAGTAGTAATATATTTCTTATTTGATTTCGTTTCATGTAATTTTAATAATAATAAAATAAAAATGTTTTTTTGAATAATAATAAATATTATTATTAACAATAATGTTATTGTAGTCATATTGAATAAAGGAGAAAAAAACAAGTTTTCCTTTCTTTATTTTTTCTTAGCTGATCACATGCCTGATTAAAATGCCAGATTATTTTTTTGTGTCATGATTGTTTATAGATATTTTTTTTCCTGTAACTTGACTTTTACTATGAATACAACCTGTATACTGCGGTCTTCCTTAGAACCTTAACTTAATGGTTTTGAATATTGCATTTTTAGTTTGCGTGACTAATTTGGTGTCCTCTATAATCGCCTGACTGTAATAATGTGTTTCCACCACAGGGAGGCAGCACGGGAGTGCCGCAGGAAAAAGAAAGAGTATGTTAAATGTCTGGAAAACAGAGTGGCCGTGTTGGAGAATCAGAACAAAACGCTCATCGAGGAGCTCAAAGCGCTTAAGGACCTTTACTGTCACAAATCTGAATAATTGTCCTCACGCATACGTGCTGAACGGATCTCTTCTGGTGCCTCTAGAGACAGAGACTCTGAACATACCACAGGCACCTGCACAGCATCTGTCTTTTTTCATTTTTTATTTCTTTTTTTAAATATTATCTTCTGTAAAAATCCAGTTATCAGTAATACATTGTAAGTTTGTACGTGTAAACTTTTTATTTCCCTTTTCTCTTCAGAAGAAAGAGAGTCGGTTTTTTGGAGACAAGAAAAAACGACATGCAGGGTACAGTTTCGTTATCAACATGTTGCCCTACTTAAGGAGCGTTGTGAACCATAAAGAGCACCTTTCTGCAGCTGTGACAGGGAATGAATGTTTGTGTGGGTTTATCATGAAAACAGCCCAGGGTGCTGCTTCTGAGACCTGCTCCTATCACTCTGAGGTTCCCATTTGAAAGACTTTCCCACAATGCACCAGTCCTTGATGGCTGCTTGCGAGCATGATTAAAGAGGGATGGAGTTTTTCACTATTGCAGCATGGCTCTTTAATGATTGAGATTAAATCAGCCGTGCCCTCTCCTGTTGTTTAACTGCTTCCGTTACTAATACATAAACTCATATTTTATATATATATATATATATATATATATATATATATATATATATATATATATATGTATGTATGCCCCTCTGTTATGACTTGGATTGATATATAATGTGTCATCTACTTTTTTTAAGCAGTGTTCTTTTGTTACAAAATTAAGGAGAAACTCAGTCACATTTGTTAACAGAAAATAGCAGATCCTTTGAAACCTGGAATGATAACATTTGAAAAAGTGTAAAGTAAATGAAATATACTACATGATTTTCAATGAGTATTTGATGGCCTATAATTAGAAAATTGTTTTTTAAAATTGTAAGTGTGCTTATATTGTAATATATTGGATTTCTTCATCTATGCTAGACTTTACAGGTTATTCTAGTGCCATCTACACTGATCAGAGGCTAATTGTGTTGATTCCCTTATATTTTGGGCAAAGATTTTGATATATAATAACTGATCTCTGATCAGTGGAGTTTTTTTTCATGTTCCACATTGCAATGAAATGCTGTTATTCTCTTCTGTCTTTGGCCATAACATGTACCTATCCACAACAACAGAACATACATGTTATTTTAAGTCGTTTTTTTTTTTTTTTTTTTTTTTTTTTGGTTAAACATTTCTGATTTTATTTTTATGTTTATTTTTGTATTATGTATTGTATTTTTAAGATATGTTGCTTATGTGTAACCTAAATCAGTTATAAAGCATTCTGGTGCAGTCTTTCATCAACAATTATATATTTGGCAGCTGTTCGTAATCTAATGTGTTCAGGTAGTTTTTATTTTCAGAGTTTATCTGTAATGTTTGTGAAGATTTAATATTATTTGATCTTAACTTTTCACTTCAGTGCAGTTGCTCAGCCCAGCAGGGACGTGTAGAGAGTTCCTCAGGGGCAGGGGCTCAGATGTAAAAAGGGGCATATAGCATATATATATATATATATATATATATATATATATATATATATATATATATATATATATATATATATATATATATATATATACATACACACAGTATCTCACAAAAATTTGTACACCACTCACATTTTAGCTAACATTTTAGTATATCTACTCAAGGGACAATACTATAGAAATTAAACTTGGATTTTAGAGTAGTCAATGTGCTGCTTGTATGGCAGTATATATTTACTGTCCTCTGAAAATAGCTCAACATACAGCCATTATTGTCAAAATAGCAGGCAACAAAAGTGAGTACACCCGAAGTGATAATAGCTGTACATCGTTTAACCATGCAAAGCAACATGTCCTATTCATCATTTTCATGTTTTTGTCTGCTTAACAGGACCATACAAATTTGTGTATCTTGTATTAGAGCAGTTAAAATTTGTGCTTTGAATACCATTCTCTTATCGTGACCACTGGATGTTCAACATGGCACCTCATGACAAATAACTCTCTAAGGATTTGAGAATTAGAATTGTTACTCTCCACAAAGACGGCCTATAGGCTATAAGAAGATTGGTAACACCCTGAAACTGAGTTACAGTACAGGCCAGGGTCATACGGAGGTTTCCCAAGACGGGTTCCACTCGTAACAGGCCTCGCAAGGGTCAATCAAAGAAGTTGAGTCCTCGTGCTGTGCGTCAGGTGCAGAAGCATCAAAAAACACGCATGCGTGCTGCCAGCATTGCTTTAGAGGTCGCAGAAGCTCAGCTTGTCAGTGCTCAAACCATACGCTGCATACTACATCAAGTCAGTTTGCATGGCTGTCGTCCCAGAAGGAAGCCTCTTCTGAAGCTGGCTCACAAGAAAGCCTGCAAACAGTTTGCTGAAAGCAACCTGCCCAAGAGCATGAATTACTGGAACCATGTCTTGTGGTCTGATGAGACTAAGATAAACTTGTTTGGCTCAGATGGTGTCCAGCATGTGTGGCAACGCCCTGGTGAGGAGTACCAAGAAAATTGTGTCTTGCACAGTCCAGCATGGTGGTAGCATCATGGTCTGGGGCTGCATGAGTTCTGCTGGTACTGGGGAGCTGAGCTTCATTGAGGGAAACATGGATTCCAACATGTACTGTGACATTCTGAAGCAGAACATGATGCCCTCCCTTCAGACACTGGGCCGAACGGCATGATAACGACCTCAAACACACCGCCAAGATGACAACTGTCTTGCTGAGGAAGCTGAAGGTGAAGGTGATGGAGTGGCCAAGTATTTCTCCAGACCTGAACCCTATTGAGCACCTGTGGGGCGTCCTCAAGCGGAAGGTGGAGAAGCGCCATGTGTCTAACATCCAGCAGCTCCGTGATACCATTATGGAGGAAGTGGATCCCAGCAACAACCTGTGCAGCTCTGGTGAACTCCATGGCCAGGAGGATTAAGGCAGTGCTAATCAAACAATTGCAGGCTTGATGCGCATAAGGAACTTCTTTAAAAAAATAAATAAATAGTAATGTGTGTGCAAATTTTTGACCAGTAGTACTGTAATATTATACTATTGCTGCAAAATTATCAAAAATGTTAAAATAATAGTCACCATTTCATGTGTTGTTGTCAGTTTACACTTCACATGATAGGCCTGTAGGCCTGGGCTTCATTTAACAAACTATGATAGTTTCATCAAATGGTAAACGTATAGTATAGTATAGTATAGTATAGATAATAGTATAGACTAAATACAAGTGACTTGAACTTGCTACATTTGGTGCTGCTTTTGTGCAGTGCTTTGTAGTCAATTAACATCAATTAGTTCAACGACGCAGATTCAGATCGCTTCATAAATGTAAATTAAGTCTGTCCATGTAACGATTTATTTATAAATTACCGGAAAATTCACGTTCCACTTCACATTGTCCAATGAAATTTGAACTGTTGTGCCAGATGACAATTGGTCAGTGTATTATACATGACAAACAGGCTTCAATTAATAATGTAATATTGAATAAAATGCTAAATAACCATGTTTATTTATGATGAGATCATTAAAATAAACGGAAAAGCATGTGCAGCACTATGCCATTTCACATTTTGTAAAATATAGGCTATGCCAGATATTAGATATCAGTACATGCTAGAACAATCTCGAAATGCATTTTTTCAGGCTGTTTATCATTCAGTTAGATGAATGGATTGAAAGAGTGAGATGCCTTGAAATGATGAAGGTTACTTGAACGAATCGGGTGGGCACTGCTTCAGCCATTCAATCGCCTACAGATTGAAAAAATGAAGAAAAAAACATTGTAAACATTGAGACATTGTAAATTGTCAGTGATGCTTAAAGTGCCTAATTTAAAGTTTGTTTTAAGATACATGGGCATCTCAGTTTTCTGCTTAAAGAACACCAGATTGCTTTTTTTTTTTTTTTTTTTTTTTTTTTTGTCTGCAGCAGAACAGCACAGAGCTCCCTGATTGCTTGTGTTCTGTTTCTCAGAGCGTTTCACCTTCACGGTCAGTGATCAAGGTCTCCAGCAGTCTTTGATAATGGCCACAGGCAAACTTATTCATAAAACTCATTAGGGTATTAAATGGTGCTAAACAGTACCCCCTTGCCTATGAATCTGTGGGTTTGATAAAGCAGAATGAGAGGCTTAGATTAGAATGGTCTTTGTTCGATGATTATAGACTCCAGTTATTAGCACTGATTTGTAGCAATATCTTAAATGATTAAAAAAGATAATTTGTGTCAAGGGTTAATTAAAGAGCTTTTTCGTGCAGTCTAGCATTTAATAGTCTTATCTAGTCATTCATCATCTGTTGAGAGTTTTTTGATTCTTTGCTTTGGAAGAAAATACATTTCTTTTTATGGAATTCTGAAGAGGGTATATATGTCCTCTCATCAAATGCATGTTTTTTGTTGTTTTGTTCTTCTCAAAATGTCTGTGGGTTCATTCAAACTTTTTAAAAAGTTCCTCTGTAAATGTAGTAAGCGGCAAGCCACATCTGCCCGTTCTGTCTAGTACATTATGAACAAATTGTAGCAAACATTGCAGATTGCCTCTTTTTATTTTTGAAGTTCAAAAATGAAAATTACTCATATTGTTTCAAGCCCATTTACTTTATCTTAAAAACAGAAACGAAAATATTTTTAATGAAACCTGAGATATTTCTGTCCCTCCATTGAAGGTCCGTTCCACCAAGACTTTCTTCAAAAAGAGATGCAATCGCTTTATGATGAACAGATTTAATTTAGGCTTTTTATTCACAACATTGATCAACGCACAAACATAGAGCACATCATATATGGTCAACAGGAGCTCAAACGCTCAATTTATATGGATAACTTTGGTGATATCTGGATGAACTTTGTGTGACAGAGTGAAAGTTCTGGTGGATTTTCAATGGTGGTCCAGAAAACTCAGAAATCTCTCAAGGTTTAAAGATGATCGAAAGTCTTATGGGTTTGGGATGACATGAAGATGAGTAAATGACTACCCCTTTTAAGAGAAATATATAAGTCTGGTCATTTTAAATTCTTTTGATGCATGTTCTAAAAGTATTGTAAGGTGAATATCAGATTAAGAAAACTAAGCTGGAAAATTTTATGAATTCAAAAGCAAAATACTGACTCCCCACAAATGATTAAAGGAAATTCTGAAATCCAAAGCACAGAATGGGCAATCTGTGAAAAGCCACAGAAGGTATTTGCATTCATATACTAAACACACTAAAAGAACATTCTGCCCTTCATTTGTTTCACCACCTGGTCATTTGTTAATCAGATTTGATTAAGCATTATTGAAATGCACGGTGTGATTGCTTTTTCGCTCATACAGCTGTGTCATGATGAAGGATTTTTACGGTGTATGAACTCTTCTCTCACACACTCTATGCTGTTTAACTTCATGGCCCTGTCGGTTTTTCTTAGGTAGTGAGGTACTTTAGACTGATTTTAATGTGTGACAAATTGAAATAAATTAAACACTAAATGAAGTCTGAAACCCCCATGCCAGTATGGACTGATGTTGAATTTTCTGCTCCAAGTCCATTTTGTCCTTATGATGTTATCTGTGTTTCTATTCTATTCTATTCTATTCTATTCTATTCTATTCTATTCTATTCTATTCTATTCTATTCTATTCTATTCTATTCACTCATCTTCTCTATATAGAGGGGCCTAAAATTCCACAGTAAAAATCTATTCATTCAAAATCCAATAATTTCAACTTGGAAATAAAGTTTTGGGATTTAAAAAAAAAATGACAAAAAATGCATTAAATTAAATATACAAGATTCTGCACTATTTATATGTAATTAATCAAATAAGCACATTTGTGAAGCTGGGGAGTGTTGCAAAGCTAAAGTGTGTTGTTCCAAAGAAAAATATATAATAATAAATAAAACAAAATAAAATGAAACATACAAAAAAACAACAACACTAAAATTAATTTTAATATATCCATTCACCCTTTCACTCAAAAGTTAAGCGATATATACTAATAAAAAAATAAATAAAAGTAAAGCATACATGCATACATAAAATAATAAATAAATAGTTTATAGAAACCTTTTTAATCATGGTCTCGTGCTCTCAATTTTTTTACATAACGAAAATCAAATGTAACGTATCTCATCAATGAAAGACAACACTATAATATGTCCTATTTGTTTAGAAAGGAGCTTTTAGTACAACACACTTGTGACGCTTTAATCAATCTCATTAAATAAAATTAAAATTCATAAGACACCAGTCCTCTCCTTATCTTTTTCTATTTCAACTCCTTGTAAAGAATTGGAAAAATGTACCGCACTATTTTCTGATCAAAGAGCATGTAATGACATGGTTATTGTGTCCCTATACTGTTGCATTGACTAAGGAGCATGCATTGCCAAATTGAAATGAGACCTCCCAGGAAGGCTACATTTTCACCTATTCACAAAAATCAATTCATCACTCAATAAGAGCGGAACAAGCTTAGCAGGTACCTCTGCCCAAAGCCTTTTGTCGCTTTCAAGATGTTTCAATTATTCATCCAAAGAAAGCTAACAAAAATGGCTATGAACGAGGACAGCACAATTGATTTGACGACTTGGTTCCTTTGGGCATCGCACTTGTGGTACAATCACAATCTAATTACACAGAGGCAGGGCAGAGGAAATGGTTCGCTCCAGTGGTATTACTCATCTACCATTCGTTCCTGGAGCAAATCACTGAATTGTTTATTTTCTGTTGACAGGCGCCGCTCTTTTTGCTATACGCTGAGAAGATTTAGTTATTTTTTTCCAAGGATAGAGAAGGCAGAGAAGAATGGCAAACGGATTTGTGGCAAATTAAATAATTTGAAGATAGAAACATGTCTCATTATAATGCATTTTGATGGCAAGAAATGTGTTTTATGCAGATTTAGGCAGATTTATGTCTACCTGAACATTTATAATAAAAGTTGAGCATAGGCTCAAGCTTCATCCTATAATCTGGAAGAGATGGCAGGCATAGAGAGAATCTAAGTGCAAGGGGTTTATTGAACAAAAAAAAAAAAAAAAAAAAAAGACCCAGGGAAAACAAGGAATGAGCACCGGTACCATCAACCAACCATACAGAAAACATCGACTGACAGGAACAGGGGAAACACAAGGGCAGGAGCTCTAATTGGCTAACAAGACACACCTGGGAACAATGAAGACTAATCTACTAAAAAACTACAAGAACTACAAACATGGCACTTGGGATAGGAAGTAACCTAAAAGTCCAAACACAACACAGGAAAATAACACATCCCTTTAATTCATAACGATTTAAAAAAAGGAAAAAAAAATATTATAAAAAAAGAAAAGAAAAAGAAAAGTATACAAATTATGAATAAATAAAAACTAATTTATGAATATAAAGTTATAGTCGTGGTGTGCACTTCATCGGAATGGTACGGAACTTGGTGAGTTGCTATGTGACCACAGTCGCTATGCGACCACAAAAAAGAAAAAGCTAAATGGTTGTGAAAAAATAAATAAAAATAAAATAACTGTCAAATGTGTGTTGTTTGCGGTCAGAAATGACAGCCATAAGAAATAATAGAAGAAATATTAAACAAGAGAGCAATTTTTATACAATCTGCAAATCAGCCACGATGCAGAAAAAAGGCTCAGTGAAGGGGTGACACTCATAAACATCAAGAGTGCAAAATAGACACATATATCCAAAACCTAAAAGTACGTTTTTATGTCTAAAAACAACTATGGAATTTACAAGCCTCTTTTTAAATAAAGGAATCTAGAGGTTACATACCATGGCATTACATATGTTTTTCTTTTATTTACTCCCACCAGATGACACTACTCTGCCTTCAAAAATTAGATTTTAAAGGCCTTGTCTCTATTTTAACATGAAATACAGCTTTGAAAAATAATAGAAAATTATATCTTCACTGGGAAACAATTTATCATAATTATCGCATTAATATTAATTAGTACAATTCTCTCAAAATACAAAATGTTATTGAACATAAATATACTACACTGATTTTACAGAAATTAAAAAACAAAAAAAAAGTTACATTTCAGGTGTTCTGTCACTTTTGACCACAAACAACACAAGTGTGACTCCCAAATGAAGCTTAAAGTGATTATTAAATCTTTATAAGCTTTAGACTTTACAATTATTTATCATTATAGTTATCATCCATGGTGTGAATGGACCTTTAGGGCTATTTGATCTACACAAATATTATTGTAACATGTTTTATGACATCCAATCTCCAATTCCTCAAACGCTTATTAGAGTTTGGGAAAATTTTGTAGATGGTGGCAGTGGCAACACAAAAGACAAATCACTCACATACAGAGTGAAAAGCAAGACGTCCAAAAATAGTGCAAAGCTTGTTAGTTCACAAAACAAAACAAAATTATCCCAATTCTGGATTACCATTTTGGCAGCAGGGAGAACTAAGAACTTATTATCGGCCTATACTCATAATTCTCAATGTTTCCGCGGCTCACACGTGAAGCTGGCTCGGCCTGTTACACCCTAATATGTGTTTCAACACCCCAACGAGACTGTGACAGTCAGCCAGCGATGATGAATATATCTATTCCCTCAACACTGACAAATCCCATTTTCACCGTAAGGAGTCCAGCCTTCACATATGTGTCCAGGCACATTCCATTTTCTCACAATAAGGAGCTACACAATCCTCTGTAATGGGTGATTTTTGTGGATCATCTTTTTGCGATCACCATGCAGCGGTGCAAGAAAATGAGGGCCAAGCCATTGCTGCTCATTGTGCGCCTAATTTAGTGCTCCCACATCCCTATATATCATTACTGTCTCATAGAGATAAGCCGTGAGTCAACGGCAGCTGATTCTGAACGAGATTTTGGTTGTTAATATCTAAAGAAACAGAACATTTAAAAACAGGTTTATTTAAACAATATTGCTAGCAAGAGTGCTGTTGTTACAAGTATCAGCATGACCAAACCATTGAATGTGCTTGATTAACATTGCTTTTACCAGTTAAATGAACAATAAATCAATATGGTAACATTTTATTTTACAGTGCCCTTGTTACACATTACATGTAGTTACTGTATTAACCCTTAAATGCATACCTCAGGTCTTTAGTGATCCGGGATGTCATTCACTACAAGGAGAGTATAGTTTAACCCCTTAGGAACTGCCCTCCCACAAGGCCTACACTGCCCTACAAAGCAAAAAGGCAGTAACTACGCAGAGTGCAGAACTGAGAAAAATGACTTTAAAGTTATTCTGTCATCCAGCCTAAGTAGTTGTAGGTAGATTATTGGACATGTGGCTGTTTTGTTACTTAATATTAGCTTATTCTTTGTATATATCAATCCTCATATTTAATTTTAATATTTTACCCCTATTTTGCAGTTACTGTATTCTTGCTTTGTAAATTTGCTTTGTATTACTTACCAAAAACGTGGCACAATACCAAGGAAAAAGGCAGTAACTACAGATTCTCCAAAAGCTATTACCATTTTTCTCCAAAACGACACACATTTGAGATAAGATGTTTTGTCACATAACAAACGATGCCTTGAATGTCATGAAAATGATAATAACTCATTTTTGACCAAAAATGCAGTTACTGCCTTTTTGCTTTGTAGGGCAGTACACTACTGTACATAAAATGGTCCCTTTAAAAGGAAGTCATTTACTGTTTATGATCACATGACCCAGTGTGGCAAGTCTTCACGATTCATTTTAAAGCTAGATGGCTTGTAGAATTATAATTATAATATATAGTATTATAATATATTTCAAAAATGTAATTATTTCTTTGATGGCTAAGCTGAATTTTCAGCAGCAATCCAGTCTTCAGTCTCACATGATCCTTCAGAAATCATTCTAAGATGCTGATTTGCAGCTCAAGAAACATACCTCTTGTTGTCAATGTTGGATACAGTTAATATATTTTTGTGGAAACTGTGATAATTTTTTTTTTTATTTATTTATTTTTAAATCAGTAATCTTTGATGAACAGAAAGGTCAAAAGAACAACATTTATTTGAAATGTATATATAAAAGCAACAATTCAAAAGTCTTTAGTGTCACTTGTGATCATCAATCTAGTGCATCCTAGCTGAATAAAAGTAATTTATTTCTTTCAAATGAATGAATGAATGAATGAATTAATAAATGTTACTAACCCCAAAGTTGAATTATTCAAGTGGTTTTGTTGCACATTTTCGTCGCCCATGAAAAATATTTTAAAGTTTAAATAAGTTTCATAGGACTCTACCTGCTCCTTCCAGAGTTCCCACTTCAAGGACTTTGTCCTTTTGAGTGAGTAGCGATGCATAGGGATGTTCAGTTCCTTTTCTAATTCACCCTATATCAGCAAAATAATGCTGCAACCAATCAAATTCAAGGACTGTAACAAACCATTGCATGAATACAAATTAGTGAATGACTTAAACGTTTACAGCAGTCAACGCAAACAGATTGGAAATCGGTTCCATTACAAAGCAATCATGCAGCAAACCGAAAACCTCAGCCTTTCTACTTCTGTCAAAATGTTTGTGAGTATGTGTGTGTCTTTTAAGGCAAGGTCACAGAATGTGACCACAGCGTTTTCAACACCTGCTCAGCCGCCCCTCAATCCACCCGCGTTTGAAGTGGGGCTATCTTTGCGATTCCCATTTCGGGAAGGTAATAGTGATCTTCTTCTCCATTCCACTGAAATAACGCAGATGCTGATCACCTCTTTCATTTTCTCTCTGCTGTCTCCCACTGTGGATTCGATTATTGGACAAACGAATAATAGCCTGAGCACTGATTATTTTGCTAATTTGCTCAAATGTTATTGCTTTTTTTATTGGGTTGACCTTATAAAAGCAGAAAATGTAAGGCAATTTCTATCAACAGCGTCATTTCAGGAACTTCAAATTGGTTATTGATGCCTTTAGCAAAGACTTTTCCTTTAAACCCCAGGAAACATAGTAGTCATGTGGAATATGAGGGATCAACAGTCATCATGACTTTATAATCAATGCAAATCCCTTTTACTTGTGAAGCAAGTCTAATCAAGGATGCAAGTTGTAGCAGACCACATGGACAATATATATATATATTTTTAAACTTGTTTTTAAAATAATTAATTTGCTGGTTAAAGGAATAATTAACTCAAAAAATATTATTTTGTCATTGTTGTACCAAACCTGTATGCAGTAAACAAAAAATGATGGAACACAAAAGAAGACATTTTGAAGATTCTTCAAACTGGTCATTTCCATACAAGGCCATTTCACAGTGACAATGTCTGTCAAGAAAGAAAGAAAGATAAAAAAGAAAACCATAAAAGATCATCTGACTCATGTGCTGTATTCTGCGTCTTCTGAAGCCTTACAATATCAAGGTATTTGCTGAAAATCTTCATAACTACTGTGACCAGATTATTAAATCAGTAAACTGAACTGGAGAACCAAATCAATTTGATCTGTGAACAAGCTGTTCTTCTGAGCTAGTTCTTGAATTGGTGGTCAAATCAGTTCACAAATTGGATTGAACTATTCATTCAGAAATTGGATTGATCAATGTTTTCATTAATCAGACTGAATCAATTAATTGTATTTTTTAAGAATAAAAACAATTACTATTACTTGATTGTTCTGCCAAGGAAAACAGCCCATTAAGACATAGACAACCATAAAAAATAGATAAATAAATACTTTCATTCAGCAAGGGCATATTCAATTGATCAAAAGTGATAGTAAAGACTTTGTTTCAAAAAATATATATTTTAAATAAATGCTGTTCTTTTCGACATTCATCAAACAGCCCTAAAAACATGTATCATGGTTTCCACAAAAATATATAGCAGCAGCACAACTGTTTTCAATACAAATAATAAGATAATAATATTGAGCACCAAATCATCATATTAGAATGATTTCTGAAGGATCAATGTCTAGCAAATGTTTATGCTATCCATTAAATTAATACTGAAGTCCACTGAGACCCTTTTCACTAGCGTCGGTAAGTAACTGCTTTGATTTATAATGGCATCAATGATATAATAACTTTGGGGTGAAATGAGGGAAACTGCTGAGTGATATTAAAATAGCATTGACAGTGGTGAAATAGCCTATGCAGTTCAGTGCCGTGGTTAACCAGTCAAAATGAAGTATTCCAGAGGGGGGTGTAATAAATTATGGGTTTATATTATATGCCTTAATAATATAATCCAAAGCCTTTAACTTTGCCAACATATGAGCTCGCTCGCTCTCTCTCTCTCTCTCTCTCTCTCTCTCTCTCTCTCTCTCTCTCTCTCTCTCTCTCTCTCTCTCTCTCTCTCTCTCTCTGCTTCCTGTCTACCCATCTGTAATTACACTGTACGGAACACATTATTTTTAATTGTTTGCGTAAAGTGGAGATTCAGAGGTCAGAGAGCAGTGTTTCTGATTACAGTGGGACTCACTTGTGTCTATGTATGTGTGTTTGTGTGTTGTGGTGGGCACCTCCTCTATGTCCTGTGATTAATAGCTGCAGTACTGTGCTGTTGACCTTGAGAGCTCCGCCATTACAGGTGGTGGCTTACAGGGTGGGAGGGAGAACAGATGGGACATATTACCCCTGAATATCCACAGACAGGGAATATCGCATGGGCCAATGCGCCTACCTAAATCAAAGTTTGGAATATGGAGAGGGGAATTTGATAGATACTGATTCATAGGAGGACAGATTTGGTCATTGTAATGTGCTATTCACTGTGCTCTTTCATGCAAACCCAAAAAGGACACATCAGTGATTGGTTACACTGCTTATCTGAAGAAGAAGAAAACAGCAAGGGGGTAGACTTAAATAGAATGCTATAATCATTGTGTTTTACAATTAGTTAATCATGGTAACCATAACAGTAATCTCATAATATATTTTTCTATTCATCTTTATCCATTAACTTTCAGTCTTTACATATGAACATTTACATACAAACTTAGGTTCAGCATTATAAAATGGGCTAAAGAAGAATTTTGAACAATAAAATAGGGCTTTTCACAATTTCTACAAAAAATATTAAGCTGTACTATTTCAACGATAATGGTAAGAAATGTTTATTAAGAAAATCAGCATACTGGAATGATTTCTGAAGGATCATGTGACACTGAAGACCAAAGTGATGATGCTGAAAAGTCAACTTTAACATCACAGGATAAATGAGGAATTATAGGAATTAATTATTCTAAATTAAAATAGAAAACATCTCAGGTTACGTATGTAACCCTGGTTCCCTGAAGAGGGAACGAGGCGCTGCGTCGAGACGCTGTGGGAATGCCCCTGGGTGATTGCGTTGTGAAGCACGTGTCTAATCAGTCCAATGGTGTGACATCATAGACTATAAAGCAGTATGCGCTAGCTTCTGATAGGCCGAAGCAAGTCGATCACAGGCATGCAGGGAGTATGGCAGAGTGACGCATCATCTTGGTCCCTCTTCAGGGAACCAGGGTGACATACGTTACCTGAGATGTTCCTTTTCAAGGGAATTCGAGCTGCATCGAGACGCTGTGCGAACACTATTCCCACAACGCCATAATAGCAAATGCCTGTTCTGTGTGAAATCATTGCGGACACAAAGAAGCAAGCACCCTAGACCCTGGAGTGGAGCCTAGATCCAAGTCATAAAATCTAACAAATGTATGCGGTGAGAACCAGCCTGCCGCATCACAGATGTCATGAAGGAAAATCCCCAATAATAAAGCCTTTGAGGCAGCCATACTCCTGGTAGAATGGGCCTGGACAGAAAAAGGTGAAGGCTGACCAGCCGCTTCATAAGCAAGTGAGATAGCCTCGACTACCCACTTGCTCATCCTCTGCTTGGATGCAGGGTAACCTTTTCTTGGTGACCTGAAACAGACGAATAGTTGATCCGATTTACGACACAGGGCAGCTCTGTGTACGTAGGCATCCAAAGCACAGAGCACAGCAGATTTTTCCTGATCTGGTGTATTAAAAGGTGGAGGACAGAAGGCCTGCAGCACTATCGGGCCCACAATATTAGTAGGGACCTTAGGAATATAACCCGGCCTAGGGGGAAGAAAGGCTTTCACCATACCAGGTGCAAATTCTAAGCACGAAGGAGCAACCGATAAGGCTTGCAAATCTCCAATTCTCTTGATAGAAGAAATAGCAGGTAGAAATAAAGAAAGGTTTTTAGTGTAAGGAACTTTTTTGAAACCTCTTCAATGGGCTCGAAGGGAGCAAAAATCAGGCCTTCCAATACAACGGCCAAATCCCAAGCCGGTGCTCTAGTGTGCAGTGCAGGCCTCAGCCTCAAGGTGCCACGGAGAAAACGAGAAATGAGAGGATATGTCCCCAATGATGCACCACCCAGAGGAGTGTGGTAAGCAGATATAGCCGCCACATACACCTTTAAGGTGGAAGGAGATAACCCCTCAGAAAAACGTTCTTGCCGATAATCGAGTACTGTACCAACAGGGCAGTTAACAGGATTCAGTTGGCGTTTTCCGCACTAAGCAGAGAATAGTTTCCATTTCAGTGCATACAGTCTTCTCATGGAGGGAGCTCTGGATTGGAGTATGGTTGGTCGAGAGACCTGATTCTATGAGCTGGGCCCCCTCAGGGGCCAAGCCCACAGTTTCCACAACTCCGGGCGAGGGTGATAAATCGTGCCCCCTGCTTGGGACAGTAGGTCCCTCCTGATCGGAATCTCCATCGGAGAGCCGTCTAGAAGGGACACCAGGTCCGAGAACCAAACTCAGGCCGGCCAGTATGGGGCTACTAGTAACAGACTGGCCCCTTCCTGGCGAACCCTCTCCAGAACTCCCGGAAGCATGGATATTGGAGGAAAACCGTACAGGTGTGGCCGAGGCTACATCGCATCCAGTCCTAGAGGAGCTGGGTGCCTGAGAGAGAACCATATGGGACAATTAGTTGTATCTGAAGATGCGAAAAGGTCGACTTGAGCTTAAACGAATTTCTCCCAAAGGAGCTTCACCACATCGGGGTGGAGTCTCCATTCCCCGGGCCTCAGCCCCTGCCTCAACAGGATATCCGCTCCCTGATTTAGATGCCCCGGAATATATACTTCCCTGAGAGACAGTAATTTCCCCTGGGCCCATATGAGGATCTGATGAGCCAGTTTGCATAGGTGACGTGATCTCAGACCCCCCTGATGGTTGATATAAGAGACCACCGATGTGTTGTCCGTGCGGACAAGCACATGGTGACCTCTCAAGACTGGCAGGAAGTGCTTGAGAGATCAAAACACAGCCATCATTTCTAGCCGATTTATGTGCCAATAAAGTAGATAGTCCTGCCATAGACTAGACGACCACTCATGATCGTCCCCCAACCTGTGAGGGAAGTATCCGTTGTTAGCGTTACGCAACGACAAGAAGCCCCCAGCACTGGGCCTTGGGCGAGGAACCAAGGTTTCTTCCATATGACTAAGGCACGTAGGCATCGCCACGGATTTCCCCTTGGAGAAAACCCCTTGGTCCAGAGCCACCACTGCAGGGGTTTCATGTTCAGAAGGCCAAAAGTTATTATGCTGGACGCAGCTGCCAATCGAAGTAATACATGCAGGTGACAATTGTGCCCGCATTGTTGTTGAATCCCATACCACACCTAGAAAAGTGGTCCTCAAGCCTCAAGTGTTGAGCCTCAACCCCAGCATCTTTATGTGGGACAGAACGACATCTTGATGCCGAACCGCCATCTTCTCGGACTGAGCCTGCTTGGGGTCCACTACCGTAGTGAGGACCCCTAGAAATGGTACAGGAGATGTCTGGGCTTGGGAGAGAGATAGCTCGCGAGCGTCTCTTCAACCCGAGGCATCGTCACGTAACCTTGATCTTTAATACCCATAACATTGCTATAGTTAGATGTTTGTGGATTAAAAACACGATATGATGCCGGTTTCTTCCACGACCTGGTTTTGACAATGGTGTCGTTTGTACACAGGAAAAATGGTGACAATGGTGTCGTTTGTACGTTTAAATAGGAACTCAAACAAGATGACAAATACAACACAGCTGAACCAATCAAACTCATAATGACGGTGACCATGGTAACAAAGGAGTGGCGGGAAAGTCAAACAAAAGAACACATGAGAATGAATGAAAACAAACAAAAAGTGCATGATAACTAAGACAAACTGAACATAACTGTGACAATTACCATTTTACAGCATTTTTGATTAAATAAATGCAGCGTTGGAAAAAGGAGATTTCTTAAAAAAATAAATAAAAAAAAAGGTCTTACTGACCCTAATCTTTTGAACAATAGCATAGCTACACTGTAAAAAGAAAAAAAAAATCGCAGTTGTAAAGACAAAGACTATCAAACAAAGACTATTGGAAGACTGTCATGTGGGTGGTTGTATAAACACACGAAGATGAAGATAAAGGAAAAAAGGTAATATTTAATAAATCCACAGGATAATCCACAGGATCCACTGATGACACCGTACAACTAAACTCAAACAGAACCGAACATATATGTCACAGGTCGGGGTGGAGCGCCAGCGGGCCGCCCACCCCTTCGCTTGCGTGCCGCCCCTGAGGAGCCGGCCGTGGACACGAAGGAAATGGCGAACACAGAATTCAAAATAAATATACTCTTTATTAAATAATAAAACAAGCTTAAAAGTCTCTTCAGTTCAGGTTATCTCTTCATGCATCTCTTCGCATTTCTCAGCACCTTTGGACAGAGAGAGGAATGGACAATATCCACAGCTTCCGCATTCTCTTCTTCAGCGAGCTCTTCGCGTTTCTCAGCACCTTCAGACAGAGAGAGGAATGGACAATATCCACAGCTTCCGCATTCTCTTCTTCAGCGAGCTCTTCGCGTTTCTCAGCACCTTCAGACAGAGAGAGGAATGGACATAATCCACAGCTTCCGCGTTCTCTTCTTCAGCGTTCTCTTTGCGTTTCTCAGCACCTTCAGACAGAGAGAGGAATGGACATAATCCACAGCTTCCGCATTCTCTTCTTCAGCGTTCTCTTCGCGTTTCTCAGCACCTTCAGACAGAGAGAGGAATGAACATAATCCACAGCTTCCGCGTTCTCTTCAGCGTTCTCTTCGCGTTTCTCAGCACCTTCAGACAGAGAGAGGAATGGACATAATCCACAGCTTCCACGTTCTCTTCTTCAGCGTTCTCTTCGCGTTTCTCAGCACCTTCGGACAGAGAGAGGAATGGACATAATCCACAGCTTCCGCATTCTCTTCTTCAGCGAGCTCTTCGCGTTTCTCAGCACCTTCAGACAGAGAGAGGAATGAACATAATTCACAGCTTCCGCGTTCTCTTCAGCGTTCTCTTCGCGTTTCTCAGCACCTTCAGACAGAGAGAGGAATGGACATAATCCACAGCTTCCGCGTTCTCTTCTTCAGCGTTCTCTTCGCGTTTCTCAGCACCTTCAGACAGAGAGAGAAATGAACATAATTCACAGCTTCCGCGTTCTCTTCTTCAGCGAGCTCTTCGCGTTTCTCGGCACAGCATTAGCAGGCTCTTCACTGGACTCAGACAGAGGGAGGAACAGACACGTGTAACTCACAGCATTAGCAGGCTCTTCACTGGACTCAGACAGAGGGAGGAATAGACACGTGTAACTCACAGCATTAGCAGGCTCTTCACTGGACTCAGACAGAGGGAGGAATAGACACGTGTAACTCACAGCATTAGCAGGCTCTTACAGCATTAGCAGGCTCTTCACTGGACTCAGACAGAGGGAGGAATAGACACGTGTAACTCACAGCATTAGCAGGCTCCTCAAGCATTAGCAGGCTCTTCACTGGACTCAGACAGAGGGAGGAATAGACAGCTGTGATTGCGAGTGAACAGCAGAAACAATTCCCACACTCACATTTCCACCACACACTGTAAGGTTTCACTCGTGCTCATTTCCACAATAAAACTGCAACTCAACAGACCCACAGTGCACCAAAGCCTCCGCCCGCAATCCAGCCGAAGTTCTCTCTGGCTCTCTCATCTGTCTCTCTCATCTGTCTCTCTCGTCTGTCTCTCTCCCGCGGCCTCCCGCCGCGACCGCGGCCGCTCACGTACTGCACGCCTCACCTCTCCCCGTGCCCTTCTCTTCACTTTCCTTTTTATGTGCTTCATTTGCCTACACAGCCTCATCACAGATCCCAGCGTAATCCCTCGCACCTGATATTAATCTGTCATTAACCGCTGTTGCTATGGTGACAGATGCAGCTGATACCGGCCCGGTGTTACAGTGGCACAGTCCCGGGTGGAACACAACTTCAGCGGGACTTAGTTCCGCTTCAACTTTGTCACCTCGTGACATATATACACGTGATAATAAGTAAATTAATGAGTGAACAGCTGAACATAATGTGTGAGCATGACAACAAATGATAAACTCAGGCAGAAGGTGGTGAAGCACAAAAAGTCCAAACTAACAGAACTGTGACAGAACGCCCCCTCCCGGAAGGCGTGTCTTTGCGCCATAGAGAGGAGGCAAGGAGATGGCAAAGGAATGGTGAAGGGGGTTGGAGGAGGGATGGCACGAACAGGCAAAAGGAGGCTCTGGAGGTGGACAGATGACCGGGAGAAGGACGAACAAAAGAGTCCAAGGTGGTGATGGAGATGGAAAGAGCCATGGGATAACCTTGATATGGGGATGCTGGATGTTTATCCAGGCTACAGCCAGGGAAGTGCCCCACGGAAGCGTTGCTGAAGGGAGGAGCCATGGAGGAGTACTAATGGAATCCGCCATGGGGTTGACAAAAGGCAAGGACGGCGTGGATGGAGCCCACCACGCACAAGCAGAAGCAGAAGGGGTGGAGGACTAGAGAGCAGCAAGTCCGAAGCGCAGGTGAAGTGATGTCCAACCCAGGTGGAGCCGACGTGCCGAGGAAGTCTGGCGATGCCAAATGGCCGATGGTCCACGCAAAGGTTGAGGGTGGAAAGAGCGCAAGAGCCAGGGCGACGGGTCGAGGCAGATCATAGCGCACCGAGGCTGGAGGCGGAGCCTCTGGCTCCTCATTCCCAGGAGTAGATGGCTCCCAGCAGGTCCGAGATGGTGCCACACTACTGACAAGAGGCAGAGGTGGTACTGAGGGACTGATGGGAGATGGTGATGACTGGATGGCATGGATGGCTGAGAACTGGGGAAGAGACTGGAGACCCACACAGAAACAAATAAAAAAACAAAGCCTTTATCATTTCTTTCTGGAGAGGTGGTGGCAGAGGTGGGCTAGTTGGGGCCAGCGAGACAGGCATAGACTGGTTCAGGCAAAAGTAATGAGGGCAGAATAACATCCTCTCCAAACTCAAAATGTAACCAGTCAACAACTCACTCTCAGTAGAGGGAGGGTGAGCGGGCTCACTTCCAAACCCTCGAAGTCCATTAACACTCCCTCGGCGATGGATGACGTGGCCAGCTCACACACCTGGTCAGGCGCTGCTTGGGTTCTGTGGCGATGTGTTCCTCATTTGCTCTCTGGGGCACAGGCTCTAACGTCAGGGCGGATTCCCTCACGCTGCCTGTGGTGGGCTCAAGGTGGTCATCCTCATAGGCTGGGTGGTTCTGGCTGTGCACTAGATTGGGAGTGGGGCTGGCGGCACCGAACAGCGAACGTTGATCTGCAGGAAACCAGCACCCATTCCACAAATGCGGCAAAGCTCCCTCGAGGAGCCTCCCAGGACAGCTGCGCTTGTGTGGCCGGCAGGAAGGAACAAGCACAGGCAGTTATCCGGGAAGGTGGTCTGATGGGCAAGGTCCAGAAACTCCTCTAAATGTTTCTCGAGGGACCGTTCTCCCTACTCAAGGCACAACAGTTTTTCTGCCGGAATATCCATAGTGCAAGCAGGGAAAAAAATGAAACCAAAACACCTACTTACTGAAAAGAAATAAAACTTCAAAAAACAGGCCACTATTTACTTTGTAGGTACGGTATTATGTCATGCGGGTGGTTGTAAAAACTAACACAAAGATGAAGATAAAGGCAATATTTAATAAATCCACAGGATTTATGATGAACTCAGCCAGAAGGAGGTGAAACACAAAAAGTCCAGAACTGTGACAAGTATGTTCTAAGAAAATACTATTTCAGTCAATTTCTTTGTTTATTTGGAAAAGTTTACTAGCAAGTTCTGCAACACAGGGTGAAAATTATTTCAAAGTAAAGCTACACCATTGGTTCAAGTGTGGGGGTTCACATGTCACAGCAGCAACACTTACTATAATATCTTATAAATGTATGAGGTGGCATGGCCTTTTACCCCACACACTGGGTAAAAGGCTCACCAGCATGGGGTAAAAGGCACACAGTATTTATACAAATACTTATATATTTTAAGTTAATACTTGTAAATCTACACATAAACAATAAATAAATAAACAATAAATCTATTGCTAAATTAACTACATATAGCCTGCAACTGTTTGGGGGTGAAATGTATGAATCATAATGGAAGACAGCTTCCTTACCATCCATTCTTGCCCAATTTCATCAACAGAGAGATATAGGGCATCCCAATACTGAACTAGCCCTCCTAATCAGTTTGAGTCTGTTTTTTTTTTTTTTTTGTCCCTCTCTGAAATCCCAACATACAACAGCATAAAAAGCACAGCATAAATAGTCCTTAACAGAATACAGCACACACCAAACAATCTCAGTCAACTCTGACCCTTCTTATACATTTCATGTGATCACACCGGTCCAGCTTAGTAGACTTTAAGGTATTTATAAGATCTCACAATTTCAATGTCCACCCCTTAGATATTTACAGGGACAATTTGATGTTTTCTTTCTGAAATCTATTACGATTTCTTTCTTTTTACTTGCATTAAGGAAATTCAACGGGAACCAATCTACAAAATTCTTAATAAGCTCTCTATATTCATCCTCATTATTATCAGTGATACATCCGACAACCGCAGTGTCATCATTTCTGAAGATGACAACAAGCAGAATTGTACTGAAAGTAAGATACATATTTATACAATTCATACTGTGAGAGAAAATTGTATTTCATTGGTATGTTTCTTTCTCTGTGGGAATAATTTACCATAGTACAGGAAAGTTGAGTATGTGTATGATGTGCTTCTGAGAAGGTAATGTCTGTAAAATCTATAGCATAAAAGAATGAATACTGTATGTGTGTAATGCATATTTTAAGGTTATGTCCAAAACCTATGTCTTGTTTGGTTATCTTTTTTATTCCGATGATAATGTTTACTCTAATCATCTTAGCTGTTTATTTTACACCTTACTGCCCCCAAAGATATGTTTAACCTTTAGATCAGTTGCAGCAACAACAAAGCCACACGTTTTGCTGCACAGTCTCTTATCCGTGTTTTTACTCTGAGACTTGCTGGCCCTGCATTCCTCTTCCTTTTCCTGCACTGCAAACTCCATTTGAAATGCAAATCAAAGCCTGGTGATTATCGAGAGTAACCCAGCCTCCTTCTGTTCTGTCTGCTGAATACTTATATTTGTGTATGCTCAGGCACAAAGACTTGTATGCTCACACACACCAACTCAGTTAGTGATACGCCGCTGTTCTCCAGTGTGCTCAGGACGGAGCAGGATTTATGGGAACACGTCAAAATTAACACCAGAGTGCCAGCTGTACATCAATCCAGATACTTCAGTACCAGCACATCACCATTTCACATAAAATAAAGTCATTTATCACTGAGCATGATGTGTGGATCCAAAAGCATTTGTTGATTGAAAAAAGGATTGAAAAAAGCTGGTTTATGGTGCTGCTGTACAAGATGTGTAGTGTCAAAAGGTAAAAGGAATATTTCTCAACAAAAATTATGTCATCATTCACACTTATGTCATTCCAAACCAGTATGACTTTATTTTGCACAGCACAAAAGGAGATAGTTTAATTAATTTCCTTTTGGGTGAATTCAATACAACGGCATTACACCGTGACTGTCCTTCTATGATTAATAAAGCAGCCATGAGTGTCAGCAAAAAAGTCCAATGCCCTGTTTGGGTTTGGTGGAAAAATCCCTGATATTTAAAGGGATGGTTCGGAGTAAAATCAACCTAGGGTCCTTTGCACCATGACCCCGAGCCAAACACCCCCCAGAAGCCTTTTTTCCCTTGGTTGAACATTATTAAAGTTAGAGCTTATTTAGAGATATCAGTCGAATGGCTTAGTGCAGGTGCTAATGGATCCTATAATGTATCTCGTAAATTACCCCACTAATAATGCCCAGAATGGTACCAAACTTCTACAGTAGTACAAATAGGTTCTGTACTCATAAAACGTGGCATTGGAAAGTTTGTAAGTACATCAGGAGTTTATTTAAATAACACTTGCCTGACGGCTCATGCTACTGCTAACCCGCACATCGAGGTCACTTCAGTGATTTGGGAAAAGCACGTAAAAGTCCTGGCAGAAGGATGTAGTGTGGGGGGTGTTTGGCTCGGGGTCGTGGTGCAAAGGACCCTAGGTTGATTTTACTCCGAACCATCCCTTTAAGAAATTTGCACAGCAAGAAGTGCTCCATGTTCTCTCTGAACAGGTTTCTCAAGAAATTGAGCCCAGAGAACCAGGAATTTAATTGGAGCCAAGTGATTAGAACATTAGAACAAATCTCAGTAACTCGACTCCACTCACATATGCTGATCAAAACCAGCTTTCTGTCTGTGCATTGCTTGGTGACATGCAAAGCTTGATGCTCGGCCTCTTTTGTAATGCTTAATGTTAGCAGGGAACACACTGTCAGAAATGTATCATGACAGCTTATCACTGGGGTAGAAATCTTAGAATCACATGACACTGAAGAATGGCTGCTGAAAGTTCTGCTTCTTCATCACTGGAATAAATTATGAAATATTTAAATAATATTTCACAATATTACTGGTTTTACGATTTTTTTTTTTTTTTTTTTTTCCTTAATCAAATAAATGCAGCCTTGGAGAACATAAGGGACTTCTTTAAAAAATCATTCCAGCTCCAAACTTCTGAATGGTAATGTAAACTAACTGGCCATTTTTTTCTGAAATGTCTGAAGAGTGATTTTAAGGCTGACTGCTATAATAAATAATTGCTCATTTAACACTTATTGTCCTCAGCATAATGAACATTAAATAGCTGATCTAGGTGGAAAAAAATAAGCGACTTCCTTTTGGAGCACTGTGACCTTCTCTTCAGATTCTCAGTTCACTCTCTCAGCCTAAACAAATGCTGTCAAGATCCTGACAGATCTCATCTGGGACGTAACTGAAAACAGTCCTACCACAAAGGGGCCATATTGATTATATTCAGAGCTCCTTCTGTCACCTGTCATTCCAGCAACAAACATATCTGAGCAGTGGCCTTTAGGGATTTGTTGATGACATTATGGGTAAATTTTTCAGAAAGATGAAAGAAGGATGAAGCATATTCCTGGGGTAAGGACTGGTTATGTATGAATGCAATCGTTGCACAACTTTGATGAAAACGAATGACGAAACCATGAAATTTAGTGTCTATCAAATTAAAACCTCAGCACATAAAAATGTCATGGCAAAATGAAGAAGTGTCAATCTCATACATACATCCAGAGTTATTTGCATACTTCTCTGTTTGGTTGGTTTGTTTGTTTCAGCCTGAAATTGCCAGCAGGACATGGCATTAGTTTACGGTAGGGATAAGCTATGACAAAATGGCCTTATTTAGTAACATATGAATGAATAAATGTGTAGCTGATGGTTTTTGGAGTATTATATTTAAGTTCTCAAGTATTCAGCAAGGAGGCAGATTACATATACTGCTGAAGGAGATGTCCACAGTGTAACTAATGAGAGTACTTCCTGCTTGAATGGTTTAGATGTTTTGATCTACAAATACCCTGAAGCTTGAGATGTTAAGATGTGTGCCCTCCACTCTTCTGTGTTTGAGACACCTAATTTCTCTCCCAAGGCGCAATATTTCTTCCATAATACACTATATGCCTGTCAAAGTTTCTCAGTCATACAAATGCATATGAAATATTAGTGCACATAAATTTATAAAAACATTATTAAGCCTTACCTCTAACAAATGCACAGAATGATGATAAAATGGCAGAAATATTAGCTAAGTGTCACGGGGGGTTGCAGGAAGGCAGACAAAGATGAAGAATAAAGTTCCAATACGAAGTTTATTGAGGGTAATACAAATAATACTTAGACAGGCAGGGCAACACACACTAAATGTAATGCAGACCGAACAAACTGAGTGAACAAGAGGAACTAAAATACACATGATGATTAACTAAATGAAGAACAGCTGTGATGATAGAACTAAACTAAAAGTCCATGATAACTAAAACTGTACATAACTTTGACACTAAGTGGCAACAAAAAGCATTTCTATGTTGTTGTGGCATTTGTTTCTAAATGCTTATTTCGATTTATGAGTGCTGACATAATACATCAACTAATTTGAGAGATATGTAACCATGTTATTTTCTTGTTATATCTGTAATAATACCTCTGGCAAGCAGCTAGACCTGAAAACATCATAGAGGTGTCTCAAGAGTTTTAGTTTTTCATCATTTTCTAAGACTCACTCAATCAATCAATCAATCAATCAATCAATCAATCAATCAATCAATCAATCAATCAATCAATCAATCAATCAATCAATCAATCAATCAATCAATCAAATCAATCAATCAATCAATCAATCAATCAATCTCTGCATGACAACACCATTGAAGACATAATATGCATGTGCATGATGTCATCATTTTCAGAGATTTGCATTTTTGTTGTTTACACAGAGACCGTTTTCTCTTTGAAACTTGCACTTTGAAACCCGTTTTCAAAAGTTAGCGTTTTCAGCCACCCAAAACTTGGTTGATGTGTAAACGGCCAAAATGCATAAAAAGTTTTATGTTTTTAGTTGAAGATAAACAGCCTCTCAGTTGTGCAATTGCCATTACAAAGCCATCAAATCAGCCTGATCTCATGAAAAGCGTCTCTATAGCATTGTATTTATCGTGCAATTTATACGTGAAAATTAGTTTTTACGTGTATATGATATGCAGTTTTCACGTGCATATGATATGCACTTTATGGCGTATAATAGGCACGTACCCCACACCACTAATCCTAGCCAAGGGGTTTACAGTGTGTGTCATATGCACATATTATTTTCGTATTATACATTGCACGATAAATATGCGTGCTACAGAGATGCATTTCATGAGATTGGGTTGATCAAAAACACCATAGACTGATGGTATGAATACAATGATAAACAATGATGAATACAATAGCAATTGCAAAAATAAATAAATAAGTAAATAAATAATAACATTACAACATTACCAGAAATCAGTAGTAGCCTACATTGAGTTTAATTTGTTTAATGTGATTTTTATCCTTACATCTAATATGATATATTGTTAGTCCCGAGATTCTTCACATCAGTGAATAAATGCATAGATTCGCGAAGAATGCTTGTGTGCCTTTATAAACCGTGTATCATTCAGTCGTTTTTTTATTTAATATTGAAAGTAGAAAAATGAGAAAACAATTCCTTTTTCATTTTTTCCCAAAATTTGGATGAAATCTTGCTGAAAACTGAATGAATGATAGCCTACACGGATTATTTATGGTCTGGTGGTAGAACTTTCATTGAGTGTGAGAGGTTCTGGTTTCTTCATTAAAACCAGGTGTTCATCAGTGATTCTGCAGGGATATGTTTGAGCACATTTTGTTTTGTGATTTCACTGGAACGAATAGAGAGTCTCCGCAACAGCGTTAAGCGATAGATTGAAGCGCTCATCTGTGTGAAGACTGCGAAGTGGTCACAAGGGCCAAGAGAACTGATAACAGCGGCAACGGGCATTATTTTAAAAACAACACATTTCAGTGATAGATCGCCTCTTATTTAACACAAACGAACGAATTGCTAATTAAATGGAAATGTTTCTTTCTATTAGGTACATCAGTGCCAGGACAAAAAATGGTGGGGACAATTATCGACCCTGGAAAAAAGTGGTGGGGACATGTCCCACCCGTGACCCGTCCCACTCGCAAATTACGCCTACACTGACAATAATGTTTAGTCAGTTCAGATTAGAAAATGTTCATGTGGAAACATCTACAATAACTGGTTTTGTTGAAATGAAATAAATGATTTAAGATGGCTGATTATAACTGAATTCAACCAAGATGAAGGTTTTACTGAAGCATGACTGTCAGTTGATGTAACGTCTCGGTTATGTATGTAACCCTCGTTCCCTGAGGAGGGAACAGAGACATTACGTCAGTGAATGACTAAATGAGGGGTTTCGCTTAGAAACCTATCACTTTCAAGTTTTAGAAAACGAGCAAAAATTTGCATGCCGCAACTCCGCCCCACCGCGTGGGTATAAAAGGAGGAGCGGTGGCAAACTCACATTATGTTTCCTCACTGAGGAGCCGAGACTGAATTCAGGCAATTCCAGCGGTACAGCGGTTGTGGCAGAGGGACGTAACGTCTCCGTTCCCTCCTCAGGGAATGAGGGTTACATACGTAACCGAGACATTCCCTTTCGTTCAGTCACTACGAGTTACGTCAGTGAATGACGAAATGGGGGTCCCAATTTAATCACGCTACATCGGCTGTCTTCCAGTACCCTGCGCAAGACTGAGCTCCCTGTCGTGAGACTAGCACGGACGAAGGGCTAGGCTTAACGCAAGAATACCAAGGTACACTGGGTAACATATCCTAGGAGGACCATGTAACACAGTGCCTACTCGTAGGGAGGACTTAAAATAATGACCCGAGAGCGGGATGCATATGGAAAACTCAGAGGTGTCCAGCCTCTGTGGAATGTTTCAACCTCGAGAGAGAGGGAAAACACGAGCTTGTTTGTGTGATAGACTACAGGCTCTGTACTAAATTTAACAATTATTTATTAAACACTAAATATTAAATTTAAATAACAATTTAAAATGTATAAATAACCAGCTTTTCAAAATAACAGTTGTTTGCAAAACAACATAACAACTGAAACAACAACAAATGAATTTTAACCCAAATGCCAGATGAACTTCTTTTTTTTTTTTTTTTCGGATAAATAATGTTGTAGAATGATGACATTCAACCACCAGATGCCGCTGTTCGGACGCATCACAGGATTCGGAGGCTTATCACATATTTAAAGATTGAAAGTAGAGCTTAGATCGGGCCCAAAAAATCAAGCCCGACCCTACCCAAGCCCGTCCACGTTGTGTCCGAGCCCGGCCCGGCCCGACACATTAACTGTAATTATGAGCCCGAGCCCGATTTAAACCCGACCATTCTTTAATACGTGGGCCGTTATAACCAGGGGCGGCGCCAGATAATTTTTTAACACAGGTGCTGAGGGGGTGCTAGATATATTATATATAAATACTATTAATAAAGTTTTATGTAACAAAGTTCGGGAGGAGCATGTTCAGGTAATCATCCAATCAGCACAAGAAGAAGCCAGTATAAATAAAGCCTTCCCTTACCTCCTGTCTCATGACAAAATTCTCAGCATCCCACCACCACCCCATCACCTCACACTCGGCAGGGTCTGCTCATAGATACCTATGGTCTATACATTCATAGGGGGGAGTACTCTGGGGTCGGGCCGAATTCCGAGCTCGGAGCCCTCCCCCCGGACAGCAAGCCAAAAACGCATTATGATTTTACATCAGATTTCATTAACATGTGAACTCGTGAAATGAGCAAACATAGGCCACCTAATATTTAATATTCAATTATTTTAATTATCACAATTAAAGTATTAATTTTATTAAATTGAACAAGCACAACATTCAGCATTCAATCAAATATTCTTAAAGATTTATTAGGCTATTATTAATAATGTTATTTCAACATAATATCTCGTTATTTCGTAATATGTACATAATATGTGTGCGTGCAACAAGCAAGATGTGCATTTGTAAATCAGGTGACAGGCGTGCATTGATTTTTATTAATAAACAGTGTTGGCTGCAACTGCAAAGATGAAGTTGACGATCGCCATCTCCGTAGTGAACGTGCAGAGAGAAATGCACATCATGGATTACATAATCAGAGAGTTGCCTATTTCTTTTGTTTTGAATTGTTTCGTTTAAAGACATTTCAAGCTTTCTATAGATATATTTCTCATGTCTGTGAGGCATACACTGAGTTTTGTTTAATTTATGATGAGATGCGCTCTAGATCACATGCAATGGAAGTGACCGCGGCGCGCCGGTGCCTCCATGATTATATTGTCTGCTATATTTGCTTCTTATTTATTAAATACAGGCGTTCGTTGATGAAAAAATGATTAAATTTAGGATACAATTTATACAAAACTAAATTCACTTTAAAGAAAGGCTTTCTACAAAGCAAAACTTAATGAAGTGGTCAAAATCATGCCTGACCCACTTCATGTCTCTCGATATATTGCGCATCCTATCTTAACTCTGTTCTCTTAACTCTATCTTAAATGCTGTTCACTTTTTATATTCAACATAGATGGAAAAAAAATAACATTATAATATTTTAACAAATATGAAACTAAATGAGCTTATTTAATGGCTACAACACATAGTAGGCCTACAGACTCTCTATTTGTACAAATTGCTGCACATTAATTTACTTCTGAATTTTGCACACATAAGTTGAAAGGCATTTGTTTGTGCATAGTAAAACATTTATCAACTTCACGGATAATTGTGCATGCATTTATTAATCATTATCTTAATGAATAATGCAACAAGGACAAAGCATGTAAACTGCGTTGTTTGTTTATTCAGAATGGAATGGATCGCAAATGGATCCGAATGAAGAAACGTAAAAAAAAAATAAAAATAATAAAAACGTGAACAATGATGAACACAGAAAATTAACAAGAATGAACTTTGGATGGCCTAGGAGGAGTAGGCCTAGGCTACTACTCTAATATAATTCAACAAGGTTTTAGAATATAGAATATTTTTTAAACAAAATAAATATTTTTAAAGCCTATTATCCTGGGCCGGTGTGATGCGTGTGAGCGAGGAGACGCTGCGCATGACACGTGATGTGTTGCATTTTGTAACACAAGTGCTTGATCAAGGGCCCGGCCCGAGGATACTGGCGGGAAATATCGGCCCGACCCGGCCCGAGGTTCGGGCTCGGGCTCGGGCAGAGAATCTAAGCTCTAATTGAAAGGGAGAAAACAGGACAGAGTAACACGGCAGATATCGCTCATATACATTTTTTTGACGACGTAGTTAAGGCGACAGGCGTGTGTTGCTTAGGCGGCCGCCTTAGTTCCAAAGTGCTGCGGGAAACCTTGTTGACCTTGCATCTGGAAAGCCAAGACAATGGAGTCCACTATCCAGTTAGACAACCTTTGCTTGGAGAGAGCCTTTCCCTTCAGCTTCCCACCATAATAGACAAAGAGCTGGTCTGAGGTCCTGAAACACTGCGTTCTGTCTACATAAGCACGGAGGGTGCGTACTGGACAGAGCAGTGCCAAGGCTGGGTCTGCCTCCTCCGAGAGCAGCGCTTGCAGGTTCACCACCTGGTCTCTGAACGGAGTGGTGGGAACCTTGGGCGTGTATCCAGGCCGGGGTCTCAGGATCACGTGAGAGTAGGCTGGCCCGAATTCCAGGCACGCTTTGTCAACTGGAAATGCCTGCAGGTCCCCTACCCTCTTGATGGAGGCCAATGCAACCAGGAGCGCTCTCTTCATAGACAGGAACTTAAGCTCCACTGATTTCAAAGGCTCAAAAGGAGCTCTCTGCAGGGCAGATAGAACCACTGCGAGGTCCCAATAAGGTACAAGAGGAGAGTGAGGAGGATTTAGTCTCCTCGCTCCTCTCAGGAACCTGAAGACCAGGTCTTGCTTCCCCACAGACTTACCTTCAACTCGTCGTGATGTGCGGCAATAGCGGCAACATACACTTTGAGGGAGGAGGGAGACAGCCTTTACTCCAACCCTACTTGCAGGAAGGAAAGCACGACACTGCTCAGGCATTTTCTGGGGTCTTCTCGGCGAGAAGAGCACCAGGTGACGAAGAGGTTCCACTTCAACACATAGGCATGTCCCGTGGACAATGCTCTAGCGGAAGTGATGGTAGCCACCACCGGAGGAAGTAGGGTACTCAAACCTGCCTTGTCCCGTTCAGAAACCACACATGTAGGTTCCATAGATTGGGACGAGGGTGCCAGAGGGTGCCCTGTCTCTGAGAAAGGAGGTCCTTCCTCAGAGGAGTTGGCCAGGGAGATCCTGTCACGAGGAGTACTAGTTCGGAGAACCAGGTCCGGGATGAGGCACAACCAATATGACCTGCTCCTCGTCCTCCCTGATCTTGCACAAGGTCTGTGCAAGAAGGCTCACTGGGGGAAACGCATACTTGCGGAGGCCCCGTGGCCAGCTGTGCGCCAGTGCATCCGTGCCGAGCGTGCCAGGGAATAAAATTCCTCTATTCCTCTGTCAGGGAATAAAACAGGCTGCAATGGGAAGAGTTGTGGGAGGCAAACAGATCTACCTGTGCGTCGCCGAACTATTCCCAAATCAGCTGAACCGACTGGGGATGGAGTCTCCATTCTCCAGGAAGTGGCTGAAGCTGTGAGAGCTCATCAGCTGCACGGTTCAGGTCTCCTCGAACTTGAATGGCTTGAAGCGACCTCAGATGCTTCTGACTCCATAGGAGCAGGTGGCGGGCGAGCTGCGACATACGGCGGGAGTGTAGACCACCTTGTCGGTTGATGTACGCTACTGTCGCAGTATTGTCTGAGCAGACTAGTACGTGTTGGTTCTTGAGCAATGCACAGAAGTGGTGCAGAGCCAAACATACCACCAGCAACTCAAGGCAATTAACATGCCAAAGGCGCATGGCCGCGGATGCCATATGCCCCAGGAGCCTCTGAAATAATTTCAGTGGAACTGCACTCTTGCCGTCGAACTGTCTCAGGCAAGTCAGCAGTGACTGCACGCTCTTGCTCGTAAGCTGTGCTCACATGGCGACCGAGTCGATTTCCATACCGAGAAAAGAGATCCTCTGCACTGGGGAGAGTTTGCTCTTTTCCCAGTTGACCTGAAGGCCCAAGCGGGCTAGGTACCGGAGCACTAGGTCACTGTGTTTGCAAACCTGGTCTCGAGAGTGAGCTTGGATCAGCCAGTCCTCGAGATAGTTCAGGATGCGAACCCCGTGTGGCTGTAGCGGCACAAGGGCTACCTCGACGACTTTCGCGAAGACGCAAGGAGATAGGGCTAGCCCGAATGGGAGAACCGCGTGCTGATGTGCCCCCCCCTCAAAAGCAAACCATAGAAATGGTCGATGAAGAAAGGAGACATCAAAGTAGGCGTCCTTCAGGTCGATCGCTGCAAACCAATCCAACGGATGAACGCATTCGAAAATGCGTTTCACTGTCAACATTCTGAACGGAAGCCTGTGAAGGGATCGGTTCAAGACGCGCAGGTCCAGGATTGGCCGTACCCCACCGGTTTTCTTGGGTGCAATGAAGTACAGGCTGTAGAAGCCGGACTTCATTTTGGCTTGAGGGACAGTCTCGATCGCACCCATCGCCAGTAGGGTGGCGACCTCCGCGCACATGACAGGGGCATTGCCACCGACCATGGTGTAGCGGACTCCCCGGAAGTGGGGAGGAGACCGTGCGAACTGAATCGCATAGCCGAGCCTGATGGTTCTCGCGACCCAGCGGGACAGGTTGGGAAGCTCTAACCAAGCTCCCAAGAACTGTACCAGCGGGGTCATGCAAACCACAGACGTACCCTTAATGGGGGAGCGAGGCGGAATGACCGGCCCGGAAGTGGGAGGTGCAGCGTCCAAAAAATTCTCCCCTGGTGGAAGGAGTCCTGCTACCATCTCCTGGAAAGAACTGAGTGCCATCTCTGAGCAGCCCATCTCAGGGGCGCCATTTAGGCTGGCGTTTAGTGGGCTGCGGGGCCGGAACGGGCTGTGGCGCTTTCCTGCGGCTACCTCCACGGTGTGGCCCAGATGAAGGCTGCTGCTGGGGCCGGGCGGGAGCTGCAGGAGGGCGCCCTTGGCAGCGAACAGGCTGAGGATTCTGTGCCGACGGCTGGGTGGAGGCAGCAGCAGGCCGTCGGAGCATAATATGCTTCATAGCCTCAGTCTGCTTCTGGGTGGTCGAGAACTGTTGGGCGAAGTCCTTGACCACGCCACCGAAGAGGCCAGCCTGGGATGTGGGTGAGTCAAGGAAACGGGTTCGCTCAGCATCTCTCATATCAGCCAGGTTGAGCCAAAGCTGTCTCTCCTTCTGCCTTAGAGTGATCTAAGCTCAAACACGCAAGGCAGCGATTGTGCCTATCAAACTCAGAAACAGTCCAACCGCAACCAGAAGTGCACGGGTGAGACATCTTTATAAAGACGTGCCATGCGCAAGCTCATTTGTGAGAGGGAAAACTCAGCTGAGTGCTGAAGCGACCAGAGAGAACACACGACTGGCAGATCACTGCACAGATCAGCAGGCAATGTGAACTCACTGGAATTCGCCGTCACACCAACACCTGGAGAGTAGCTCGTCTTGAAGAGTGAAGATCTCAGAATGGTTTGAGGAGTGAAGATTGCTCTTGGCTCCGGAGCGAAAACATAATGCGAGATTGCCACCGCTCCACCTTTTATATCCACGTGGTGGGGCGGAGTTGCAGCATGCAAATTCTGCAGACCCAAGGCATTTCCCATGCCATAGGCTCCTTTTCTAAAACTCGAAGGTGATAGGCTTCTAAGCGAACCCCCCATTTCGTCATTCATTGACGTAACTCATAGTGACTGAATGAAAGGGAACCTGATTTCTCCAGCAAGGTAAAATTACTTAAGTTTGATATAATGTTTGATAATCAGTTTGTTATGATGAAAGTCCTTTTCCACCTTTTTTTAATTTTTTTTATTTCACCTTTATTTAACCAGGTAAATCAGTTGAGAACAAGTTCTCATTTATAACTGCGACCTGGCCAAGACAAAGCAAAACAGTACGACATAAACAACAACACAGAGTTACACATAGGAAACAAATAAACATACAATCAATAACACAATAAAAAATCTGTATACAGAGTGCAAGTGTAGTGCAAAATACAGTATGATTAGGAAGATAGGACAATAAATAGGCCATAGTGGTGAAATATATTAAAGATTTACACTACATTAACACTGGAAAGATGGACAATGTAATTAATGATGTGCAAATAGAGATACTGGAGTGCACAATGAACGGATGTAAAAGGACTATAAACAGGTGCAGTGATCGATAAGCAGCTTTGACAGCTGATGCTTAAAGTTAGTGAGGGAGATAGGAACCTCTAGCTTCAAGGATTTTTGCAAATCGTTCCAGTCATTGGCAGCATGCTACGGGTGGATGTTGCTATGGTGACCAGCGAGCTGAGATAAGACGGGGATTTACCTAATAAAGACTTATAGATGAACTGGAGCCAATGGGTTCGGCGATGAACATGTAGTGAGGGCCAGCCAATGAGAGAATAAAGGTCGCAGAGATGAGTAGTGTATGGGGCTTTGGTAACAAAACGGATGGCACTGTAATAAATTACATCCAATTTACAACGTAGAGTTTTGGAGGCTATTTTGTAAATAACTTTGCCGAAGTCAAGGATCAGTAGGATGGTAAGTTTTGCAAGGGCGTGTTTGGCAGCATAGGTGAAGGAGGCTTTGTTACGAAATAGGAAGCCGATTCTAGATTTATTTTTGGATTGGAGATAGTTAATGTGAGTCTGGAAGTTGAGTTTACAGTCTAACCAGACACCTAGCTATTTGTAGGAGTCCACGTATTCTAAGTCAGACCCGTCAAGAGTAGTGATGATAGTCTGATGGGCAGTTGCGGGCAATGTTCGATTGAAAAGCATGCATTTAGTCTTACTAGCATTTAAGAGCAGTTAGAGACCACAGAAGGAGTGTTGTATGGCATTGAAACTTGTTTGAAGGTTAGTTAACACAGAGTCCAAAGAGGGGCCAGATGTATACAGAATGGTGTCGTCTGCATACAGATGGATCAGCGAATCACCAGCAGCGACAGCAACATCATTGATGAATATAGAGAATAGGGTTGGCCCAAGAATTGAACCCTGGGGCACCCCCATAGAGACTGCCAGGGGACTGGACAGCAGGCCCTCCGATTTTACACACTGAACTCTGTCTAAGAAGTAGTTGGAGAACCAAGCAAGGCAGTAACTTGCAAACCAAGGCTGTTGAGACTGCCAGTAAGAATGCAGTGACTGACAGAGTCGAAAGCCTTGGCCAGGTCGAAGAAGACGGCTGCACAGTACTGTCTTCTAATGATGGCGGTTATGATATTGTTAAGTACCTTGAGCGTAGCTGAGGTGCACCCATGACCAACTCAGAAACCAGACTGCATAGCAGAGAAAACACAGTGGGATTCAAAGTATTCAGTGATCTGTTTATTAACTTGGCTTTCGAAGATTTTAGAAAGACATGGCAGGATAGATATAGGTCTATAACAGTTTGGATCTAGAGTGTCTCCCCCTTTGAAGAGGGGGATGACCGCGGCAGCTTTCCAATCTCTAGGGATCTCATACAATACAAAAGAGGTTGAACAAGCTGGTAATAGGGGTTGCAATAATTTTAAGAAGAAAGGGTCCAGATTGTGGGCTTGAACAAGTTGCTGCGGGAAGTACAAAGCTATTGGCCGGGGTAGAGGTAGCCAAGTGGAAAGCATGACCAGCCATAGCAAAATGCTTGTTGAAATTTTCAATTATAATGAATTTATCGGTGGTGACAGTATTTCCTAGCCTCAATGCAGTGGGCAACTGGGAGCCGGAGGAGATGCTTTTATTCTCCATAGACTTTACAGTGTCCCAGAACTTTTTGGAATTAATACTACAGGATGCAAATTTCTGTTTGAAAAAACTGGCCTTTGCTTTTCTAACTGACTGTGTATATTTGTTTCTGGTTTCTCTGAAAAGTTGCATATCGCGGGGCTATTCGATGCTAATGCAGTGCGCCACAGGATGTTTTTTTTTAAAAGGAGCATGCTTATTTAAGATGGTAAGGAAAACACTTTTTAAAGAACAACCAGGCATCATCTACTGATGGGATAAGGTCAATATCCTTCCAGGATACCCTAGCCAGATCGATTAGAAAGGCCTGTTCGCAGAAGTGTTTTAAGGAGTGTTTGACAGTGATAAGGGGTGGTCGTTTGACCACAAACCCATTTCAAACGCAGGCAATGAGGCAGTGATCGCTAAGATCCTGGTTGAAAACAGAGGAGGTCTATTTGGAGGGCAAGTTAGTCAGAATGATATCTATCATAAGCCGCTTTCCGATCGGAGGAACCTTTTCACAGTTCCTAGAACTATTGGCTAAAGTACCCGGATGTCGGCGTGTTCGCACCGCAGGAACTAGGAACGATTTTAGTTCTAGGAACTCCATTTGGAGGAACTAATTTAGGTCCTACTTCAGAGTAGGGTCTAAACCAGCACTATAGGAACTACTCGTGACGTTAGTGTACGCTGATTGACCTAACGCAAGTGGAACACCAGCACCCGCCATTTTTAAAACAGCTACAATGTAAACACACAGATTATAGCCTATATATTTACTCCAGAAACTAACTATACAAACATGGAAAACAGTGATAGATGGGCCTCTAAACCTTTATGCTGAAGAGAAAATCCAACGCAATTTTGAGGGGACCAAGCCAAACATATGTTTATCTGCCCAGCTAGCAACACTGGACATCAACCACACGGCATAGGCTAATAACTTTTTTCATATACTGTCTACTTTCTATAACAGTTCTATCTAATAACATATTAAACAGTACTGTTAGACAGATCGCTAACTAATAATCACAGAGAATGCGAGCATTGTTTGCTCTAGCGTTCTCAGCGCCGCCAAAATAAAGGTCCGTCGCGCCATCAAAATAAAAGTCACCGTGCTTGCGTCACTCCCTTACCCCATCTACCAGTTCCTATGGTCACTTGGCCAGTGCGAACGCAAACAGCAAAACCGAGTTTGGGGGAGAGTAGTTCTTAGAACTGTTTAGAAGTGGACAGTTCCTAGAACTAAGTTCCTGTAACTACTTGGTCGGAAAGCGGCTATAGTACCCGCGTTTACGGATTTAGGGTTGTACCTGGTGGGTTCATTGATAATTTGTGTGAGACTGAGGGCATCTATCTTAGATTGAAGAACAGCCGGGGCGTTAAGCATGTCCCAGTTTAAATCACCTAACAATACAAACTCTGAAGATAGATGGGGGGCAATCAATTCACATATAGCGTCCAGGGCACAGCTAGGGGCTGAGGGGGGTCTGTAACAGGCAGCAACAGTGAGCGACGTTATTTCTAGAGAGATGGATTTTTAAGAGTAGAAGCTCAAACTGTTTGGGCACAGACCTGGACAGTATGACAGATCTCTGCAAGTTATCTCTGCAATAGAATGCAACTCCACCTCCCTTGGCAGTTCTATCTTGACGGAAAATGTCGTAGTTAGGGATGGAAATTTCAGAATTTTTGGTGGCCTTCCTGAGACAGGATTCAGACAAGGCTAGGACATCAGGGTTAGTTGAATGTGCTAAAGCAGTGAATAAATCAAACTTAGGAAGGAGGCTTCTGATGTTAACATGCAAGAAACCAAGGTTTTTATGGTTACAGAAGTCAACAAATGAGAGCGTCTGTGGGGAATAGGTGCAATGCTGGGAACTACAGGACCTGGGTTTACCTCTACATCACCAGAGGAACAGAGAAGTTGTAGAATAAGTGTGCGACTAAGAGCTTTAAAAACTGGTCTTCTAGTACATTGGGTACATAGAATAATAGGAGCAGATTTCTGGACGTGGTGGAATAGATTGAGGGCATAATGTATAGACAAGGGTATAGTAAAATGTGAGTTAAGTGCAGGTAAACCTAGGCATTGAGTAATGAAGAGAGAGGCATCTCTAGAGACACCAGTTAAACCAGGTGAAGTCTCCGCATGTGTGGAGGGGGTGAGACAAAGGAGCTATCAGAGTCATGTTGAGCGGGACTGGGGGCTCTACAGTGAAATACAATAATAATTGCTAACCTAAACAACAGCAGACAAGGCATATTAAAATAGGAAAGGGGCATAACAACACAGTTAATACAAAAATAAAAAATAAATAAATAATAAAATGATAAGCGATATATGGACAAAAAGGATCAGATAGAGAAATATACTGCCGTGCAAAGGCAAAAGACCGTAACTTCGTTTTTGGTCGAAAATGAGTTATTTATTTTTGGCACATTCAAGACCTTCTTTATCATGTGGATAAGTATCTTGAATCAATTCCGTTTTTTTTTCGAGAAAATAATGATTTGTCTTAACAGTAACTTCCAAAAGCCCATGAGAAACCAAGGCAGAACACCGTAACATCAGTTACCGCTCTTTGGCTTTGTTTTGGAATGCTCAAATTACGAGTTACGGTGCTCTGCCTTTGTTTAGCCGCGCGTCAATATGAAGTTACTGTGCCGGTGTTCAATCAAATAATGCTACCTACCAGATTGTACGGTTATCTACCTTTGTTTTAATGTCCATTAAAATTAAAATGACGGTGTAGCCTGTGTACTTTGTACAGCTGCCATCAGTCGCTCTAACTTCTGATGTCCTCAGAGCGGTCAGAACACTTAGTATGGTCTGCTCCATCGACAAACGTGCGATATCGATCGCGAAGGATTATGCAGAGTTGACAGAAAAACGTTACACATTGCCGTATCAGATGAATACAACCAAGAATTAAAGCTCGGCAAACTAGCTGGCAGAGTGCCAAAACTTTGCCTTCAGCCCCGCCCTAAACGCGGTCGAGTCAACGCTGGACTAATAGGTATTTTGTCATGTCAAATGTATTAATAATGCCATCAGAATGCAACCAAAGCACAGGATAGCAATAAGTAGATGGCTATAAATAATTGTGAATCATACAAAATAAATGCCATGATCACTAGATTTTATACAGGTGTGTACTATAATGATTTTCTTAATGGTGATCAGCAACTAAATATTGATAATGTGGAAGTTACTGCCTTTTGCCTTGGCATGACTTCTCACTTTTTGCTGACAATACAAAGGCAGAGTACAGTAACTTTAAAATAGTGGTCAAAAGTCAAGTTTGAGCTCAAGATTTTTTTATGTATATAATTTCCATTACTAAAACATCTATTTGCCAGATTTCCAGTGTCCTACCTATAATTAATTTGGCGGGACAACTAAAAATCTTTAAAGTCATTTTTATCAGTTCCACACTCTAGCGACTTAAGGTCTTTTGCCTTTGTAGGGCAGTATAGCACATCATATTTCTCTATAGCACACACAGGACCTAGGGCCTAACAGATAAACAGAATGAAATACCATATAACCAGACAGTCCCGGGGGCTTCAGATGTGAAGCCGAGTAATCAGGATCTGATGAGTGGCAAAGAGGTAACCCAGGCAACAGTTCAGTGGGCGCTGCACTAGATGAACGCAAGGCACGGCGCCCAGAGTGCTAGCAGGCCGAGGCTAATGAAACTTCATGGACGAAACTTCAACGACCACGCCGGCAGACCAGCCGCGGTCCCTCAGCGGGGTCAGCCCTATGTTCCCACAGCCCTATGCTCCCTCCTGTGAGGGGTAGGTTTAGGTATGTTAACTAATTAAGCCCTAGTCCCCTGTGAAGGGTAAGTTTTAGTGCTTGTGCTGGTACAGGGATAGCCCAATTACAGCCCAGACAAGTCTCCCTCCTGTGAGGGGTAGGTTTTAGGTATGTCAAACAATCAAGCCTAATTCCCCCATGAAGGGTAGGTTTTAGTGCTTGTACAGGTACAGGGATAGCCCAATAACATCCCAGACAAGTCTCCCTCCTGTGAGGGGTAGGTTTAGGTAGGTTAGGGTTAGGGTTAGGGTTAGGGTTAGTGTAAGTGACTACCAAACTGGGAGAAATGGGGATACATAAGGCTTTGGGAACATAGGGCTGTGGGAACATAGACATGGTCCCGGCTCAGCGGGGCTCCACGCCAACAGTAGAAGGTCCAGGCAGGCCGACAAGGTAAAGCTGCGATGATGTCAATAAATCCGGTGAGGTGTAAGGAAACACAATCTGATATGGGCTGATTTGGTAGCGCGCTGGGCAGACTGGCCGATATTGTCCGGATTAAAAGCTGGCTGATGCAGGCAGAACCGTGGTGAGAACCGCTAGCAGAGGCAAGCAATGGCCAGTAGCTAGTTTGCAAGCTAGCCCACAGGCCAGCATCTGACTGCAGTTAAGTCAAGTAATGAAACAAATAAATAAATAAATAAATAAAGATATTAGATCCATTTCACGTTGAGTGAGGTGGGTTGCAGGAAGTAAATCGGAAACAGTAAAAATATATAGAAAGGCAGACTAATTACAAACTATTACTATTTACATGGAACATGAGATGGGACGAACAAAAACACATCTGTACTGTTGCGCCATCTTGGGCAGCACATATTAAGTGTATTTAACGTTACACCTTGATGTAAATACACTCAAAAAAAATGTATTTCCCTTTTTTTATTTAATTGAAGACATTTTTACACACAGCTTAATTTAGTGTATTCAAAATAAATCAGTTCAATTGGGTCAATGTGCATTAATGTACACAATATATTCAATGAACCACTAAGAAAAGACTGGTATCAATACTTACATTAGTATAGAACATTGAGTGCCCACAGCCTAAGCACAAGCACTACTCATCAGCTGTAGACTTGGAATTAAGCCTTTTCCCCATTATTATTTGATTCATGGGACTGGACACCAGTTATCTTGCCAAGAAAAATCTTATGTCAGGAGAGAAACTTTTAGAAGGTGTTATATTCATGCCAGGTCTATGCGTTTCTGTGTTTCTCCTCCCTCACCCCATCATTCCTCTATGTTTCTCCTTCCTCTCACCCCGTCATCTCTCAATTTCTTTGCGGTGGTACAGTAAGATTGAGCTTATATGCATCACAGAGAGACTTCCAACTTCCTTGTAAGGTAACAAAACATGTTGCTTATGTTTAAAAATGGAATGTATATGTCATGCTTTCACATGGTACAATCCACTATCCCTGGATTGTATACATTAGTGGTACATTTGCATCAGTTGAAACATTCCTTTCCTTGCAAAGAGCATGCCAACTGTACGAATTTGAATTATCATCATCAGTGAACATCTCTGCTCAGTGAACTTTGCATTGCACTTATACCTCTAAGCAAAATATAGCTCATCCCAGATTTATCATTAGCACACATGTACAACATACTTTGACCTCACAAAATACATTATGGAATCATTATGAAAATTAATAAAGAAAAATAATACTAAAAAATAACATTAAACAGTAAAGTTTTTAGTCTTCATCAGCACAATGGTAACTGCAAAAAAATTGCAACAGAAACTCCATTAGCTTGTTTGTGTTTGCCTATTTAAACTGTGTTCTTTTTTGCTTTTGTTGCTTATGTCTTGTTAGTGTTACCACTGCATTTCTGAGCACCTGTTCCCGTGTTTCCGTGTTTCATGTTCTCCGCCTGTGTCCTTGGATTCTGCCTAGTCTGGATTGTTTGGATTGCTGAGTGTATTTGACCATTGTCTGTTTTTGACTACTCTAATGGACTGTCCTACATAAATGCTGCACTTGGATTGCTCATAGTCTCAGAGCAGTGAGTTCGTAACACACTGCAACAGTTGTCAAAATTCCTAATGGCCTAATGCATCTCTTAAAGACTAGAGACCTTAAAATGTATTTTCTATTATATCACCATAAACCAGCTTAAAATTTTGGGCAAAAAGGAATTCATGCATTCAGAAAAATGCAAAGCACACAATGTGTGTGTTTTTTATGATGTTACAAAGCTGAATATTGCTGCAACGGAATAAAAACTCTTCTAGAACTTCAGCTCCTCTGAAAATGTTAAATTGGAAAATATACATTAGTGAAAAATGCCTTAAGTTCCAGTATGTTCCACACAGAAAGCTATTGCACAGCTTAAGAAAACTCAATACAGCCAATGGCAAAATTTCTGTGATTCTGGTATTTTTATTTATTATTTTTTTTAGGTGGACAGATGTGGTTGCTGAAATGTTGTATGGAAAACGCTCCATAATGATTCTCCAAAAAATATATATATATTTTTTTTAATATAAGCAAAGGGTTTGGGCATGACATGAGGGTAACAAAATATTGACAGCATTTTCATCTTTTGAGTACTTTTGAAGAATTATTATTTTTTTCATTGGCCCCCATCCTTGCAGGCAAAAAGAGATTTCTCAAAAGATCCCGCTACTGATTATATCACAGGGACACTAACCTACTCTGTCAGCCATTAGCCATTTACCTGTAACCAGTGTTGCCTACACTCTAATAAAGTTGATGCAAAGAGATTGTGGAAGCCAATCTTGGATCCGAAATTACATGTCTTCTGCCTGAGATTAGTGGTTGGGTACCTGTTAAAAAAAAAGTTGAAGCTTGTGAATTGCTTGTGAACCCTGTGGTTGCAAGTGTTAGCAAATAGACAGTTAGCAAATAGGCTAACTGAACCATGCTAATGAGGCAATTCTTGACACCTCAAACAAATGGGGCAATATTTTGTTAGCGTCAAATGAGCAACAGTGTTTACACTTTTTTGAGGAATTCAAATTCGCGTGGAAGTTGTGACATCTTTTCTTCTTTGCTGTGATATAGGCCTACATTATATACAGTGAAACGTTTTATCGAAAATGTAAAAAATGTAGGGTGGGGACTTTATTCTAACCATTGTGTTGTTGATAGGATGGAGGCAGATCTGAAGGCAAACTTGCAGTTGATTGTAAGAAAGGGCTGGAGTATATGCGGCCTAGATAATTGGAGAAGTTCGGTATACATCACCAGAGAGAAGTCTGTTGTTTCACTGGAAGATCGAGTAATGACATTTTGATTAAAAACTACACTGTAAAAAAAAAAATGCATTTTGAAAATGTACACTCCATTGCCATGTTCCATTGCCACTGTGACTGCTTCTTATTATGATCTATTGCCTGTTTCTTGGATATCACATTTATTGGATTACTGTTTTTGCCTTGGTTAGCTCTTTGGACTGTTTATTTTGCTCACTGAACCTAGCCAGTATCTTTGACCATCTCTTTGCCTGTTGATTTGGATTTATTGCTTTAAAACTTCTGCAAATGGATTCAAAACAAAAACCAAGCCTGAATCTGTTATACAAACCAGTGTGCTTAGGATTATGATAATAAATTCATAACGTAACAAATACCAGTATCAAGCAGCATTCAGCATTCATACAACTAAAATAACTGGAAGCGGGTGAAACCAGTGGCCTCGCACATTCAAGTTACAAATGGCCGCACCCACTCATGGTAAAAATAATGTGGATATTTGCATGTACAGTGGAGTTCTCTTATTTTACTAAATTAGATCATTTTTAACTGCTGAAACTGGAAGTTAAACCATATTATAAAGTGTCATATTACATTAATTATTAGTTTGAGTGCTCTGAAATAAAAATATCACTGAGAACAAAAGGTCTGTATAAGATTTGTTCTTCAGTGAAATTAGAGAATTATTGATAATGCCATTGTACCTCCACTTGTGAGATCACAGAAGGACTCTTAAGAGTTGCTAAATATGGATGATGGCTGTGCTTTGGTTGGGACGGGTGAGGGAAAGAGTGAGAGTCTGAATGTTGAGGCTTATCAAGACAGCATTACCAAGGTTTAAGTAGGCCTGCTGGTTTGTGAAGATAAGGCCTTTCCACGGTGCCTGTTAAGGGGGCACAGGAGCTTTTAGTGGTGAACTAACAGCTCTTAAAATTGCTCTTTTATTTGGATCTAGGGCCTTACCTTACCACAATTCTAACCAGAAACTAGGAAAAGTAGATCTTAGATCAGGGGTGAAAAAAGGCCATTTCTGGCAAAACCATTGATTGGTGTGTCTCTCAGGCTGTGAGGGATAAGTAGAGGAGAGCTGGCAGAGGATTTGTATGATTAGTGACACAAAGTTCAGCGGCCAGTACGCAGAAAGCTTTCTGGAGGACATATCATTACAAAGACCTATTTAGAGAGCCCATTAGAGCCCGATCTGTCTTGACAGGACAAATTGCTTTTTTTTTTTTTACCTACACATTATTCAGTGCCGCTCCTACCCTTTTAAAGGATCCCTCAGCAAAATTTCTGTGGGGGCACCCCCTCAGTGGGTTTGTTACCTCCAAAACGTTCCCACCACCCCTTAATGTATCTCAGAGCAGTTTCCTATAAACAAACAACTTATAGTAGCCTGTTCATACCAAGCATGATGACTATAGCAATAATGATAAAGATATAGTTTAAAAGGAATTCTAAATGTAAAAGAATTGCAGAGTATAGACCTTTACATTTGTATTTAAGGATGTCCTGATCGAGGGTTATTGTTTTATCATTTCATTAAAAAAAGAGGTTTTACTTCTAAATAACCTAAAATCCCTCCAAAAGTGGGTAATGCTATTTTTAAAACTTCAGGGAAGTGAGTGTAACCAGCATTGGCCAGCAGCCATATCACCCTGTAGCCCAAGTGTAGTGTGCCGGAGAAAGCAGGCGGAAGCGAGGATCTATATGCAGGGTTTTAATGGAGAAACACGTAATACAAATAATAAAGAACACGAAGGACAAAGAAACAAAACCACGAGCAGGACCAAACTAGAAGCACCCATACATGTACAACAACTGACAAAGTAACAAGTGAAACACAAGGGCTATAAATACACAGGGACAAACAAGCTAAACAAGATAACAAGGGGGTGTGGCTAACTAGAAACACCTGGGAAGACTAATAAACAAGAAAAACTACAAAAAAGGACTACAAAACATGGCACAGAACAGGAAATAACAAGTCCACACAAGACAAGGGGAACACATGACAGAGCCCCCCCTTTAAGGAGCGGATTCCAGACGCTCCACACCAAAAAAATAAATAAAGGTCAAGGAGGGTGGTGGAGCAGAGGTGGAACGGGGGAGGGATGGAGGGCCAGGTCCGTGGAATGGAAGAGGACCTGGAGACTGCGGCAAGATGGGAGGCCAGGGCGGAGCAGGCAGTGCAGGCGACCAGGGCGGAGCAGGCAGTGCTGGCGACCAGGGCGGAGACGACCCTTCAAGCGGCCAGGGCGGAGACGACCCTTCAGGCGGCCAGGGCAGAGACGACCCTTCAGGCGGCCAGGGCGGAGACGACCCTTCAAGCGGCCAGGGCGGAGACGACCCTTCAGGCGGCCAGGGCGGAGCAGACGGTTCAGGAGTCCAGGGAGGAGATGACCCTTCAGGGGGCCAGGGCGGAGGCGGCAGTTCAGGAGATCATGGCGGCGCGGCCTCCATGGTCCCATCGCGGGACCTACTGTCCCCCCCCCAAAATTTTCTTGTGGGCAGCTACAGGGTCATAGGCTGGAGCAGGCACCGGCTCAGGAACACACACCGGCTCAGGAACAGACACCAGCTCAGGCACAGGAACAGACACTGGCTCAGGCACAGGAACAGATACCGGCTCAGGCACAGGCTCGGCGGCGGCCATCTTGTCCAGAGACACTGGCTCGGCGGCGGCCATCTTGTCCAGAGACACTGGCTCGGTGGCGGCCATCTTGTCCGGAGACACTGGCTCGGCAGAAGTGACGTGAACAGTCTCTGGATCGGCAGAAATGACGTGAACCGTCTCTGGATCGGCAAAAGTGACGTGAACCGTCTCTGGATCAGCAGAAATGACGTGAACAGTCTCTGGATCGGCAGAAATGTTGTGAACAGTCTCTGGATCGGCAGAAGTGACGTGCACAGCCTCTGGATCGACAGAAGTGACGTGAACGGTCTCTGGATCGGCAGAAATGATGCGAACGGTCTCTGAATCGGCAGAAGTGACGTGAACGGTCTCTGAATCGGCAGAAGTGATAACCTCCTTCTCCAATCATGACACCAAGACTGGTTGCCCACAGAAGCTAAGCAGGGTTGAGCCTGGTTAGTACCTGGATTGGAGATCTCCTGGGAAAACTAGGTTGCTGCTGGAAGAGGTGTTAGTGACGGGGACACTGTACTGTCAAAGAGCACCGTCCTTTGGATGAGACGTTAAACCGAGGTCCTGACTCTCTGTGGTCATTAAAAATCCAAATTTGCCCCTTGGCCCCTGTCCATCATGGCATCCTAATCATCCCCATATACTGATTGGCTTCATCACTGTCTCCTCTCCACCAGTAAGCTGGTGTGTGGGCGTTCTGGCGCAGTATGGCTGCCGTTGCATCATCCAGATGGATGCTGCACATTTATGGTGGTTGTGGAGATTCCCCTTTCCATGTAAAAGCAGCTTGTGTATTTTTATGTAGTTTTTTGTGTAGTTTTTACAGAGAGAGGACTGGCACTGAAATAATTGGGTTATTAGGAGAAACTGTTGCTCTAAATGTTCAGATTATAGTTTGTCTTCAAAACAACAGAGGTCAGGAATTCACTCATTTGGTGGACAGAGGGCTATCCACCAGTTGATGGTGATGGTCCACCAATTGATTAGATTCAGCCAGGCTACTTACCTGCCCATGTGTACCTCTTTTATCAAGCAGACAAAATGCACAGTATATGTCAGATGGAAAAAAAAAAAACAGGCTCAGATAAGGATCAGAATAGGGAGTCTAAATGCTGGATTCCAGACACTGTGGGGCACAAACCGGAGCACCACAGAGGCCATAGAGTGATGGGCAAAGTGTGACAAGCCCTGGCAAGCCTGTGACAGTGATAAATTAGAGATAGCCATCCAGGAAAACATGGATCAGGGGAACAGGGATCAAGTCAAGCGCATACACAGACACACTCCTTTACACGCTAATGTGGCTTTGGAAACTAATCAGAGATTTATGGATAAGACAATGGCTCTCTGCACATATCACATATCCATCCCATTGAGAGTGAAATAGAGCAGGAGGATTGATCAAGGACAAATCTGATATATGACTAATAGAGTTAAAGGAATACTGATGGACCTGCTGGTCACCGCTAAGGTGAGTTTGTGGAATAATGTCATTACCTGTATAAGTTCTGTTCTATAATGATGTTCCAAGCAAATAAGCACTGTTCTTAACCCACACCTAAAATCAGAGAAAAATGATGGGCTGATTGCAACATAGTTCAAGGTACCCAGAGGTCGCAACCCTACGTGGGGACTCAGAAACAGAAATATATTTTCTTCTTGAGCACAATTGCTTAGGCAATAGGATATAATAGGCATAGGGTATATATATATATATATTCGTGAACAGCAGTGAAGTGACACCATAGGTGAGATGACAATGACAACATGATATAACCGAATAACATTCATACTACAGAATGTCACAAAGTACTTTTCTTTTAGAGTACTTACTCAAAAGAAGTACCTACTCAGAGAGTATTCGATTTGGTCGATTTCGATTTCGTGTGGTTCACACACCAAAAATGAGAAAACAGCAATATCAATATAAATATATATATTTAGAGTGGGCTGGCAGTTTGTGTCCCTTCATACTCTGAATTAATATAACAATAACCCAATGCATGCTATGAGGAGGTGATGAACACCAATGTTTAAGGCATTAAATGAGGATTATTTTGAAAGGATGCATGGTACAGATGAGGTTACATTAACTAGTGGTTCTATCATAAAAAATGCATAAAACAGTATACAATACAAAAGACACCATAAGACAGTAATATTCATACACACAATGTCCTGGAGATATGCATGTTATTCATTCATAGAAGGTTTACTTATGAATTAATGGAAAGAGTCCCTTTCATGCATTATGTGTGTTTCATTAGGGAAATGGACTGAAAGTTACTTTTTCCACATTCCTTTTGGTTGTAAATGGCTTTTCTGCTATGGTGACCAGAGGCCTGTTTTGCGGTTTTTTGGGGGTTAGTTGCTCTTCGGGGGTTGTCCACAGAACTCTTACACATAGTTTGCTTTTTGGGCGAGGGGGTTTGGTCTATTATTCATTAACTATAATAAATAATTGTGTGTCTGATGGGTCCAGACACTACACTACATTGATTATATGGAATACAAATCAATAGAATCATTGATGCTTGAAGAATTTGTTTGGGAGGATTAGGTTTAAAATTAGAACCATACAACTGATCAGCAAGGGCTCGAATTTAAAAGTATCACTTGAAAAGCAATCAAATGTGTTAGTATTTAAATATGTGAGTGAGGTGAGTCTTGCATATCAGTGCATGTGCTTGAGATGGATGTCCCACAAACTGCCAAAGGCATTCATAACAGAAAAACCTAAAATGAGTCATCTGCTCCTGTGGTGGATTTCAGGTCTCTCTCTCTCTCTCTCTCTCTCTCTCTCTCTCTCTCTCTCTCTCTCTCTCTCTCTCTCTCTCTCTCTCTCTCTCTCTCTCTCACACACACACACACACACACACACACACACACACACACACACACACACACACACATATGTTGGGTTTCCATGTTTTATGGGTACTTTAAATGATTGAAAAGCAAAACGTACAACTATTACTTAAAAAAATTAATAAATCAACACTTTCACATATTATTAGGCCTACGTGTGACTATGAAGTTCATGACAGAACTTGAAAAAATGTAAATGAAATGCCTGGACAAAAGGATAAATGTAGCCCTTTTTATTCTATTCAAGTTAACAGAGCACGTAGATTGTATGTCTTCTGCTCTGTGTCCTTGAAATGGCAATTCACCGGCTCTGCCCAATTTTTAAAACCCACACGACATAAATTGGATTTTACATCTCACTTTTTCGTTTACACTTCACCATTAGCAGAACATTAGGCAGGGGGGAAAAACAGCTACTGCAACAAGGGAAATCAGTGTTTTTATTTAGACAAGAGCCTTAGAAGAGAACATCATTTACTCTGTTTTCTACAAGAGCTGAAGATGAGACACTTCAGAGTCTCCTGGCAAGATAATGCTCCACTCTTTTCTCCATCTTTATCCCTCTCTTTCACACACAAATGACAGAAACATTGGGCTCATTCACAGTGCATGTGGCTGAGGAGCTAAGTACGCAAAATCCTCTTTACACATTTTGTACTGAGACTGTTTCTCGATTCGTTTATCGTCAACCATTTGGTGCCTCCAAATATTATTAATTTATTTCTGTCACAACCATATAATTAATCTATTGGATCATTATTATCAGTGCATGGAAGTTAATTACACTTCCTATAATGCTAAATACATTATAATACAGCCGCACTTCAATTAGTGCATAATTACAGTACCATGAGCAAGACTAGGCGTTGATAAAAGCAAATTCTCAAAAGCAATTGTCTCTCATTGACCCAAAAGCTTCATATCCTGTTCATTGTACAATAAAGAAAAGGAACAGAATTATTTGGGAGATGCTGAAATGTCTGAATGGGAATGCATTTGGTCAACTTCATGACTGACACCACATAAAAAACACAAATGACAGGCACATTTTGACACCAGTACATTTAAATTAGAATTTAACAGGTCAAAATAGCACTTTATCCAAAGCAGCCAAAGTCGAGACAACACCTCAGAGTTGTTACAGACACCAGCAGGTAGAAAGTAACTCATTTTACAGTACTTTTATATATTGATATTTATGAAGCAACATCTCATATCGGAAAAATTTCCATTATTTCAAGACTCGATCAGTTGTTTTGCAATTGCACACTGACCTTGGATAAATATCTATTAAATAATAATAATAATAATAATAATAATAATAGCTGGAATATATTTAAAAGTTAAGACTCAACATAAAAAAAAAAAAAAAAAAAAAAAAAGTGCACATATTTTAAATGTTTATGTTTCATTGTCTGCTCAGAAGCAAGATTAAAAAAAAAAAGAAAAGAACACCACAACCACATAATTACACACTGGAATCACAAATTCTAAGCACGTCACAGTCACAAACAGAACAGTTGGGGCGAAATATTTCCCTTGGGGAGAAACAAGGTGGATGAAGGTGAGGCACCTGACATGAGGGCAGCCGTCTCTTTTGTGGAAGATTTGAAACACAGCATTGCAAATTGCACAGTGGAGGAATGAAAAATGAAGGGCTTAGCCAGACAAATGTTTTTCCCCCTTAGCTTTTATACAGTTTGTGTTTAGAGAATTAGATGTGGTAGGCAGAGGGAGGAATGACACTGACTGATGGATGGAATAACCCAATGTAGGAGCCACTGCAGATATTCAACTATACTAACAAAGAAAGACGTAAAATCCCAGCGTGGTAACGAAGAGAATAAACAGAGATAGGCTGGTATTTGCCCAGTTTAGAGAGCTTGACATTTCACATTTAATCATGTTATCCTTCGATTGTCTTTAGTCTGTTGACGGATTCCAAAGGAAAATCAGTGGAACAGCCATTGTGACGGTCCTGATTCATTAAGCACTCAAAAAGGCTTAGCCGAGCACAAGATAGTAGATTATTAGTCAAAATCATAGTTTTATTTGCTTAGTTCAGGAAAACCAAAGTGTTTAGAAAGTTCCCAAGTGAGAAGAAGTGGAGGAAGAGAGAGGTTTTAGGTTGGAAAACAGTGCACTTGTTAGTATTGGTCATGTATTGTTGAGGTAAAGTCTTCAAGACCTTAAAGGATGGCTTGTGTGAACACTAAATGGTAACTAGATGGTTTAAAGACCAAGGGACGGTTTCAGAGAATGAAAAATTGGAAAACAGGGATACTAAACTAACTTATGGCAAGAGGTTGAATTTTTTTAAGGTGGACGTTTTCTGAAGTTGAGAGCCAAGGTCTCTGTGATCAGGAGCTCAGTGTTGATGTTATCTCAGGCCTTTTGGAGACCCACTAGAGCACAGCTTTCTTTCCACAACTTGGTTTGCAGCCGCTCATCATAAGACAGCGCTGAAGACTCCGTCTTACGACCGTTGTACAGATACAGTCCTCCGATCCCCTCGAGCTCAGAGGCAGCTGCAGCGTAGATAGCTGTGGATGCTCCTTCTGCAGGCGTCTGTGGATGGACAGGAATCAGAGATGAAGTCACACACAGCTGTGGGCACGTTAAGTATATTTAAACAGCGATGGATATGAAATATCAAAGGACAGAAAAGATGATCCCGATTCCTGGAACAAAAATCCTAATTTTGCATTCCTGCTAGTCTCTTGACTTCGCTCATCCTTGTACGTGACAGCCATCGCAACATTCCTTGTGCGTGTTTGCAGTTGTTATAGTGTTCTTTTATTTGTTCTGTAGTGTTCTTCTTGGCACTTGAAATCTTACCCTAGCACTTGACATATATCCCTAGCTGCAAGCTCTGGTAATTGCCACTTATACGTGCACTGTCTTGTAAGTTGCAGTTGCTTTGGTAAATATACTGGCTGAAAACAAAACAAATACTGTATATTGTATCTGTATAGAACTGTCAATTTGTCATTTGGTAACTTTAACACTTTAGAACAAGGATTCATTTGTTATCACTAGTCAGTGAATTAGGTATCATGAATGAACAATTGACTTTTTTTTCTCAGCATTTATTAGGTCAGGTGTGTCCAATCCCGCTTCTGGGGGGGCAATGTCCTGTAGAGTTTAGCTCCAACCTCCCTAAACTTGCCTGGAGGTTTCTTGCATTTCTGAAGTTCTTGATCAGCTAGTTCAGACGTGTTTAATTAGGATTGGCGATAAACTGCAGGATAGTGATTGGAGACCTCTAATGTAGGTTAATGTTAATTTTATATTGTTTTTAATATTTTAATTTTTTATATTTTGAATATTTAATATGTATATATATTTGTACATAATACATTAACTTTTTACAAAGTCTTGATTTTGTTTTTTTGGGTCTACTAAAATAGATTTTCATGCTTGAATGTTCAAAAAACATTTTTTTTTTTTTTTTTACATTGTGGCAGCACCTCTCTTGCCAGTCTGTCAGTAACACTCTGTGCATGTTTCAGAATGATCACATCCCTTACCATAACATTCAACAGTTTCAACTAACGCAACCAGGCTTTGCCCCACTTATTTTTGCGTATGCCTTGGGCAGGAATTATTTAAATGAGGAATACTGTGACGTCTACGTTCCTAGAAGAAAACTCAAGACTATAATCAAGGCATTTCAGGGAATTCAGAAACAGTGCTTACTGGTATGAAGAATAACTTCAATAGTACAATTAATTAATTAATTAATAAAAAAAAGAATCTATTAAAAAAAAATGGCCTGGCCATAAATTCCCCACCAGTTTTTGCAAGCCAGGGAATAAGAATGTGTCCCGTTCACACAAGACACATTCAAAAACAGCAAGTTGGAACAGACTTGAATGAAACAGAGCAATAAGTGTTTTTAAAAGCTTAAAGGGATAGAGTAATTGATGACAGAATTTTCATGTCGTTCCAAACCTGCATGACTCTCCTTCTTAATAAAAGAAATAAGAGGATATGTTGAGATTTTTTTCAAATATCATCTTTTTTGTTCCATAGAAGATATACAGGTTTGAAACGACATGACAGTGAGTAAATAATGACAATGTTATTTTTTAGGTGAACTATCCCAAACTGTCTCAAAATCTTGTGCTCTTGATGCAAATTGCTGGAAAGAAAGTCTGATATGACACAATGGCCAAATATTTCCATTTAGTGCATGTTTAAATAAACCAACAATAATTATAAAACAAGTGCAGATGGGTTGCAAGAACATGTGGAACATGTTAACTAACTTAAATGGAATATACTGACTTTTTGTAATGTCTATTGAATGCATTAATTGCCTGCCACAACACTGTTAAATTATCTTTATTTTTTGTTGTCTTTTTTTGTTTCAAATATTGTATTTATTGCAAGCTAGCTAATCATGTAATTCAATTGAAAATTACTAATACACTTACACTTCCACATGTGACTCTTGCCTCATGTTTACACACGTGATGCTTTCCAACTGCCATGGTTAATTATTCAAATTAGCCTTCTAATTGCAAATGTTATGGCTTGCTTCCACATCAGAAGATCTAAAAGTTGGGCTGCACAGTTGGTGAGATTGATATGCAGATGGTCAGTTGGACTATGACCTCCAGACGGATCAATTACACTGGACAGCCAATCTTCTCTAACACTGGTGCCAGATTCTGCACTTCAAACGCCTCTGTTTGAGGCCAGGCAATTGGGGCTGAGCACTGTTTTTCTATTTTCTAGATCTCTTTCGTCTGAGGGAATTTGGAATTTGGATTAAACTACAGGAGCCACAAGGTTTCTCTATACTGAGCCGAATCAATACATCACAAAGAGTGTGAGAAAAGCTTCTCTCTTAGAGCTGTTAGTATTGGAACATACGGGGAGAGTGTGCTTAAGGGGAAATGGAGCAACAGCTGCGCTTTAGAAAGACTCAACATTTTTATATACTGTTTAATAGGGATGGACACAAAATTTACAGACGTTATACCGCACAATGGTAGAAATGTGTCAACAGTAAGTGATATACTGTATATATATAGTATATACACAGTATGGCTATCATTATGAAGGACTACTTTACATTATTTACAGATGGGAGTGATAGTAAACTGCAAAAACCCAAAAATATATATAATTATAAATAATTATGGTTGACGAGCTACATCATAAATGCCGCATATAGAATTAAAATAGAACTCAATTGACTATTTTATATAAAAATATAAACTATATTCAAGTTTAAATGAACATTACTAGTATTATAAACCAACATGAATTAACAATATAATTGTAAAATGACATTAACCTGGATTAATAAATGCAGTAAAAATGCAATACAATAATGCATTACCTAATGTAATGAAACTTAATTGTTACTTAAGTACCACTTGAGTATTTTTTTCATTCATCAAGTTCCAAATAAAAATGGAAAATAATCAACAGAGATGAAGTACCTTGTATTTGTACATAATAATTCACATGATTATCTTAAAATAGACATTACCACATGGCTATTTAATATGTAAAGCATTATTGTCTTGAATTTTCAGTGAAAATGAACTGGTGGAAAACAATCAGCGTGAATGTAAAATATGTTTAAAATATACTTCAGTTTTGAGAAAGCATTTGACTTACAGGAAAGATGTCATATCTCCCTTTTTCATTGAACACAGACAGTTCCAAAATTAAACTTCAGAAATGTTATTCACATTCAGTGTTCAGACTGTGCACAGGAAGCACTCCTTTTCAGGGAAGAAAACCTATTTAAACAATTCATTATATTTATTAAAAAAAAAAAAGAAAAGAAAAATAAGTATTTTATACTCTTGGACAAACCTTTCCTATCAGTTTCTTTTTGCCAAGTACCGAAAAATTGTATTCTCTACAGCGGGTGTGCTTTTCTATTTAAAAAATCGTTGGCTGTCTAGTCATAACAACATTTTCCCTCAAGACATTCATAATTTGTCATCTTTTCTTTTAAACACATAAAGCACACTATCCTCGCTGAGCCCCATAATTTCTGGGTTTTCTACAGCGATTTCTGTGCCGCATACATAATGGACGCCATGACCCGTGACTCAACCTGAAATAAATAACTAAGCCCCCTGCAAAAGGATATTGCTGTGCTGATAACTATCACAATAAATCAATATCAACACACCTCACCTCAACAAGGGTACGAGATTCACGGATATTACATCTGTATTCAACTGATTACACATTGAATTATCTTTTGTATAGTACAAATAATTCCCCTTGAGAAAAGGGTGAAGGTCACTGGCCATTGTTGTGGTTATCATTTGCTATCTATTGCGCATAACCAAAGATAGTTGTTCATACATGATTTATTATATAATGTTCTGACAGAGTGTTCAACACAATCATATGCTGCTGTTTGCTATAGATGTTTGCTCGTCTCTAATGCTCTTTTAGCACCACAAACTCAGCTGAATTTATGGGGTGACAGTAAAACAGCCTGGGGAAAAAATGGTAGCAATTTTGATCATTTTGAGACAACACATCACTGAGCAAAAACAGATGGGTATTTATTGTATAGGTGGCATATAATATATAGCATAACATGAAACCACATTCAAAATCTAGAAATACCATATACATATTTGTATATTTGTAATTGTATACTCTATATTACTTTATTTTAATTTTTTCACTCTTGCCACCATTTTCTTCCACTTATCTGAAATTCAAGAGGTGTAACATATTCTAAAAGAAGATGAAAGAATCACGTCTGATTAACACACACACACACACACACACACACACACACACACACACACACACACACACACACACACACACACACACACCTTTGAAGCAAAGAGACAAGATAAATCCAATTATTGTTCACCCTGACATAGCGGCTCCAAACCTTTCGATTTCAAGACGAATTCCATGAGATTGGGTGAGACAGACAGATGGAAAAGAAGAAAAGAGAGAGTGAAAACAGTGTCTCCCAGGATACACCACACTGTCACAATACCTTATTGCAACATATTGGGGCAGGTGGGTTTGTCATAAAGTGTTGTCATTCAACAGAGCACCTTTCACAACAGCCTTTGTCACTGACACGCTGTATCTAAAGGAGAATATTCATGAACTCATGAAACTGAATGCGTTTTAGATGCAAAAGCAGGCAATTTCATATTGGGACCAATAGGTAATAACAGTTATCATTTTAAATAATATTAGTTATTTATTCTAACAGTATCATTCAATATTGGATATTTATCAGCTGATATTTAATTGTGGTTGCTTGCTTCTGCTTAATTTTAGATTTTAGATTACTTTTGCAATCATATAGCACTTACTTAATGAGAAAGATTAGGCAAAAATGAAAAGGGCTTTCATATAATAGAGCTCCCACCCAGGGCTACTATAGTTACTAAAATAAAATAAATAAATAAATTTGTTACTTAAAATGAAACAAACGTTAACTGAAATAAAATAAAATATTAAAAAAATTGTTCACTTGTTTTATTTCAGCTTACGACATTTCTTATTTTCATGTAGTTTAACTTGATGTACTAAAATAATTAAAACTAGAGCTAAAATAAAAATTAATAAAAACTACATCAAGATAGAAAAAAGATAACACATTTTTACATTTTAACTCAAATGAAAATGGAACATATAAAAACAAAAATGCATTCAAAATATGAATAAAAACTATAATTGTATCTCAATAATACTAAACTAATACTTGTCCCAACTCTATTATAGACTTTCTCATAAACTATTCATCTCAAAATAATAGTATTTATATATTTCATACTTTACATTATCACGCAAGCATTTGTTTATATATTTAGCCTTATCAGCATCAATGGCTATTACAACATCCATTTAATCTTGATACAACTTTTGTTTTTAGTTTCTAGTGCGTTTTATTTGTTTAAACAAAATAGCACAGATTTATAATATTGTTCAATTAACAGTTATGATGACACATAATATGAAAATATTTGATGTTTTTTTTCAATATCATTTTTTAATTCGACCACTTGAAAGCTGTACATTTCATGTCCTATCTCTGTCTTGTCAATAGCAGTGGCACAAAAAGAAAAATAGAAAATAAAAAATTAACCCAAACACTAGGGCTGGTCCAAATACCATTTTTTGAGCTTCGAAGCTTCGGTAGTAATGGACATCGAATATTCGAAGCTTCGGAGAAAGGGTGCTGAACATATTCTTCTCTCTAATAAAGGCAGGAATCTCTATGTGTCTGTCTGTCCATTTGCATTATTATTATTTCGAGAACCGTTCATCCAATCGACTTCACACGGGAGTGCAGTGTCGCATTTGGTGCAATATAGATGGACACGCGAGACGCGACACATTCAGAATTTAAACTTTTAGTAAAACTACAGAACAGGGCGAGCGGGAAGCGGCGCAGTCTAATATTTTTCTGACTTGTAATTACTGACACAGTAAAGGGTAGATTTAAATAAAAAAAAAACACGAAATTTAAATAAAGAAAAACGAAATTTAAATAAAGAAAAAACGAAATTTAAATAAAGAAAAACAAAATTTAAATAAAGAAAAACGAAATTAAGTTAAATTAAAAACGAGATTAATTTAGATTGATAATAACGGTAAAAAGGCTAATACATTTTGTTTCTATTATTCTATTTTCCACAATGTCAAAGCAATGCAGCTTAACCCAAAACACAAGCTCATGCACTTCGGTCCATACAAACTCCGCTGTTCTGCGCAGAACACTCCCGTTGCTGGAACACTTAAGCATCGGTTCTATTTCTAGCATGCACATTTTCCGCGTGGCTCGAGCCGCGCCTGAGACGCATCTCGCAGGCAGTGTGCAAACTCCAACCTGTTAACATGGGAGCCGGTAAAAACGGACACGCCACGCAGCCAGTGAGTCGCCGGCCTTATTCAAGCGCGAATGAGAACCGTTTCGCAAGGGATCCCAGGTGTGCAAAAAAAAATAAAAAAAAACAAAAAAATAAACGAATATTCGAATGTCAAATTTTCAAATCGAATACCAACCCACCGAACGATTCGGGTCCAGCCCTACCAAACACAAGTGAAAACTGAAGCCTCAAGAATTTTCTCCCAAGCCCAGACAGGTGCCTGAATAAACCATCACACTAGTGACTCAGACCTAGTTTGGCTGACTTTCCAAAGTTTGGCAAGCGATTTAAATAAAATAAGGCAGTCCAAATATGCACAGGCAATTATTATCCTCCAGTAAACTTGACTAATGAGATTTTATAGAGGGCAAAATGATTTCCCTTACCCTAAAGAGCAGTTTAGCGAAAGGCTTCTTGGCTAGCTGGGCCGGGCCACACAGATTGTCATACAGGGCTGTGTCCACCATGCCTGGGTCCACTGCATTAACCGTTACAGGGTCTCCTTTGACCCACAACCGGTCCTGCAGGTGGTAGGAGAACAGCAGCAGGGCCAGTTTACTCTGGGCGTATGCACCATGGGCACTATAACACATCCTGAGGAAGAGAGACAACAGGAGAAAAAAGAAAGAGGCCTTGAGCATAGTTATGCAGCTATTTTGGTGTCAACAGCCATTAATGTGTTGTTTACTGTAATTTGTGTTTGCAAACCCATTTTGACAAGAATGTGCTTGTTGATGTGTTGTTGCTTCAAGTCAGATCATTCAGAACAGCAGTGAATCTTAGTCAACATTAAACCAGCGTTATTTGGTATTACTTACTATTATAGTGTTTATTAGTATTTTGAATCATTTTCATTTCATTTTAATTTTCATTTTGATATTAAAGTTTTAGAAATTTTTGTGTTATGTGCTTTTTGTCCGTGTTTTTTTAATATATTTCTATATAGATTTTTTTCTTTTTTTCATCTAATATTTTTGTTTTATTTTATTTCAGCTCCATTTCAATGAATTTTTTTTAAAATATATATATAGTTTTAGTTTTAATTAACAATAACGACTGGAAATTGGAATTTGGGCATCACAACATTATAATGTACTGAATGGACATTCAGTTTTAAATAGGCTAAAAATGAAGAACATTTAACAGTTTAAGTGCGTGGTAGATGATGGCAAATATAATTGAAATGTAAAAACTGGTAAATGAGCAATTTTACAATTAAATAGCCAATATTGATTAAAGAAAACAAACAGCAAAAAAAAAAATAAACAAAACAAACATGACAACAATGTACTAAAAACAGATGATCCACGCGGATCTGTGAAAATGACTCAAAAGGCTTGATTTTCCGTGCCAGGCCAGTAGTTGGCGATGTCACTTTGACAAGAAACACCCTGTAATACGCATATGTGAACATGTAATATACATACGTATGATGTCACTGTTTTCACAAATTCACAATTTTGTTGTTTACATGTAGACGGTAAAAGCATAGTTTTCAAAACCTTGCACTTTGAAATGTCATAATCACGAGACTTCAACTTGTAAAAAGCGTTCACATCCTCGTAGAGCTCGTAATTTCAAATATTAAGCAGGGAATTTTCTTAGAGCTCCTACTTGACCGCTGCAGATTCTTTTTTCTTTTTCTTTTTTCTAAGGCATGTTTAGAAAAGCTACTTAAATGTCCTAATTTAACTAAGGCCTACTCCTGGCTGAATCTATGTCCTGTCTGTGAAACCAGGCCAATATGTATTTTAACATTTAACTCATAAAATAATTTGTTCAACAGCATATCACTTTTAGTTGTGGTATTGAAATTAGCATCAAGAATTGTGAAATTTTACCAGCATTGGTGCCTAATTGCTATATTCACATTAACAAACCATAAATTGATTACAATATCTTGTCTTTCTATGCATGTTTCGAAGTCCTAGAATGCCCTAGAATGAAGAATCCATGTCTAATCATTCAGCTGCTTCATTTATCCGTTATTTATACCAGCATGTCTTTGCGCCCACCCCTTCCTCTCTCACCTTGAAGGACATATTTATTAGGAATCTTCTGTGCCAACCCACAGCATGAGCCAACCACACACACTTAACATACAGCGTGACAAGAACTCACCATCAGTTGCAAGCGGGCACCTTGTTTGCTGTATTAGATTTGTTGTTTGTCAGTATTTATTGTAACACTCATAACCGCCCCCTTTCTGCCTCCCAGGAGGCTTTGCAGAATTCAGTCAATCAATAAAACAGTGCTCTGAATCACACTGCATGTTATAGCGACTGTGTCCTTGAATAGTTGCAGTACATTACTGCAGTAACGGATGAGGACACTCAAGATTGAAAAGCAATAAAAGCAGTCCTGAGAAAAATAGGTTAGAACAGTGGCAATATTTTGAGGAATAAATAGGACAGTATGAACTTATCTGCACTACAGGAAGATCTGTGTTTAATATGAGACATATTTTCGCCTTTTAAGAATGTTAGGGATGCACCAATATTAAAATTCCGGCTAATACAGACAAGTCAATATTATTTCGACTGATAAATGGCCAAATACTCTATACTTGGTAATAAATTGTTCTATATTTTATATTCTATAGTTTTTTTGTCTAAATAAACTAAAAGCAATTATTTAGGCATCACAACATTATAATGTACCGTATGAATGGACATTCAGTTTGAGATCTGCTAAAAATGAAGAACATTTAACAGTTTAAGTGAGTGTGTCAGGGTTATGTTTTGTCTTTGTTTTCATTGTGTTCATTTCTGTTTCACTCATTTTCCGTTGACCCAGTTTTCCAAGTGTTTCATTGATTCATCTCAATCACCTGTCCCTTGTTAATGAACTCATAAGCTCCTTTGTTTGCCCTCTGTACTTAAGTACTCTGCCCTCAGTTTCTGTCAATTCTTTGTCCTGGATTGTTTTACGTCTATGTTGGAGTGGTTGTTCTATTCCGTGTCTCCAAGTTTATCTCCTGCATGTTTCCTTGTTTGCATTTACAATTAAAATACTATTTTGTTTTGTTTACATCGTCGTGCGCCTTCATTTCAGCCACCCATCGTGACAGAGTGGTGATGGCAAATATAATTTAAATGTATATGAGCATTTAATAGCCAATATCTATTGAAAAATACAAACAAACAGCAATAACCATTATAGCTATAAGCTGGAGTTTTGTGGTGGATAATTGTTTAAGGTGCGTTCAAGTAATTACGAGATTTCAACTTGTAAAAAGCGTTCACATCCTTATAGAGCTTGTAGATTAATTTAGGCGTTGATAGTGTTGCCACAGAAACACATAATTCCCAGTCTGAGGACGTGAACAGCTCCAAGTAGAACGTCATGTGTTGTTATCTTGAAACTACGGTAATTACAACATGGTGTGAATGCAGCATTAGTCTATAAGTGATGAAAAAAACCAACACACTTTTATCTAATCTTATTACTTTAATGTGCAGAGTTATGAAATTATGGCTAAATTATTTTACATATTGAAACCATATTGAAACCTAAAATGGTCATATATTTTTTTAATTTTCGCATGCATTCTTTTCCAGAGTTTAAAAGTGTGTGGCAATTTACAATACTTCTTTTTTGTTCCCCCTTTGCAAGCAGTCTAGCTAAATTGTAGGCCAAGATAGTTGATAGTTGATCAGATAAGCAAGTTAGGGGAGAAAACAGCTACTTCTGCATCAGGTAAGCTTTTATTTTGTATCCTTTGAGTAAAAGTGTTGTATATTTGTATAGATACTATATAGTGGAAAATAAGATGTTTGTCTCAAAATAATTTTTATAGCCTATTGTTTTCATATTTGCACACAATAAGCCTTTAGGCTTCTTTTTTTTCACCCCTCGATGCACAAAGTGAAACTCCACCTACGATTTTACTTTTATATATGATATATACCTAATATAACTAATATATTCATTTTTCTTACACAACTCTGTTTATGCCAGAGGTTCTCAACCAGTGTGCCTCATGATAACTTAAAATGAATTATAACAAGACAAAACAAGCATTAAAATAAGCTAAATAGACTAAAAAAAGAATAATAATAATAATAATAATAATAATTCACCCACCCATTCAAACTTTTTTGTTTTTTGTTTGAACAATACTGCTTTTTTAAACATTTGTCAAGTTGTTTTTTAATTATTATTATTTAACAAGTAGGTAATTATGCGGATTAAGTCTCACAAACCACATTTCATAATATAGTCCACACAGCACAAACAACACGGTAATGGTTCTCAGTTGGGAATGAGTAATGAAAAGTGAGATCTTAATTCAGCAACCGGTGGATTCAGTGAGTGTATTGTTTGAAAAAGAACACACTGTTTTTAATATGACTACAATGACTGTGTTGTATGTTTTTGTTTGTGTGTGCAGTCAGAGTAGACAATTCAGAATAAATTCAGAATTCAGACTGCAAAAATAGAACATAAAAATTGTATGACTTTTGCATGTAGAACTAGATTCAGCAGTGGTGCCAAACAATACGGAATAAAATTTGATTTTAAAAAACAAGTAGGAAAACTAAATCTTCGTCTATTCAATTATGCATCAATTCATCCCTTCCATTCACAAAAAGGCTTGAGGTAAGAAAAGAATCTCAAGTGTAATACAGTAAAGCTCTAACCTTCCCTGCAAGTCATCCAGAGTTAATCTTCCTCCATAATGGGTAGCTGAAGACATAATAACTATTCTGGAACATTTCCCAGGTTTGCCTGACTTCCTCAGGACATCTAGCAACAGGTTGGCCAACAGGAAATGGCCCAGGTAGTTTAGCCCAAAGTGTAGCTCAAATCCATCCTCTGTTCTCCTCTCCGGAACAAGCATAACACCAGCTGCATACATAAAGGAACATCGTTGCTGATATATTATGAACAAACAGAATATGCAGGACACCAGGAAGAATCCTACTATGCTTGATCAAGTATTCACACCTTAAAAATGACTCATGAGTCATTTCTGAGTCACTGTTTTGAAAAGCAATGAAAATGCACTCGGAGAACATTGTACTGCATGCAGCTGTCTGAATACCGTGAATTTAGTATTGCTGGTTTATTGATTCACATCTTTTTGAACGGCTTTTAACACACACAGAGAATGATATCAGAGATGTCTTCATATGAAACTGAACAAGCGAATAACCATTTCCTCCATTAAAGTTCTTAATGTGCCTCTTTCTGCTTAATTCATGTTCTCGCTGAGAAGAAAATGAAAAGATGTGAAGATCATCATGCATCACATTCCCACATAAACATACCCTTCTACAAAAATGTACTTCTATGTCTTTATAAAGAGCGACCACAAGATAATTAAAGTTGGTGAATCCCAATATTAAATGGATGTAATCTGGTTTAAAACCCTGGCCGAGATTGAGCACCAGCATTCATGCGGGAATAAGCCTCTGCTCTTGAAAACATGTTTCATCATTATTTTGCTCTTAACAGAATTACAGCTCAGTTCGCAGGAGAAAACAATAATCAGGATTATAAAAATGTCCTCAGCATATTAAATGAACATTAAACAGTACGTTTTTTAATTACACTCACACTGGAAAGTTGAACCTAACGAATCCTAATTTTATCGATCCATGTTCTCTGAAGAGAGAATCAATGTCCCTCGACTCTTCCTCAGACACATGCAGTGTCCTGTCCAGCCAGAGCACTAGAGGGGTCAAGCGTTGACCTTTCGGCATCATTAGACCCTTAACGGGGTGGCGCAAATATGATGACCCATCAGCTGGCATCAGAAGGGAGGGGTGTACGCCATAGAGAACAAACAGGAAAAGGGGAGCGTGAATTATTAATTCTCTCGGTTAGGGAGAGGACAGTGTTTGACTGTTCCTGTCATTTTGAGACATTCCCTCGGGCAGGCTTCTAAATAAAAGTCATTCAGTTAAAACAAACAACCCCTAAGGCCCTCAGGACACAGACCAGACATGTCCAACAGAGCGAGCTTAGGAGGACGCAAGAGATTTTAAGACCGTTTATAGGAGACAACCTATAAATTATAAATAAGTAACACTTTACAGTTAAGACTTTACAAGTTAATGCATTAGGTATCATGAACTAACAATGAATAGCAATTTTGAAACTTGTATTGTAATTTCATGTTTGTTCATTATACATTAATTTTAATTTTAATACATATAATGTGAATACATATAATCTATACAATATAAAGATTTATATTAACCTAATGTAATAAACGCTGTAAAATTACTGTTAATAAGAATTCTTTAAATCATTAAATAAATAAATATGAAAATGCGAAATATGAAATATAAATATAAACATTTAAAAATGTTAGACACTGCAAATATGACAAGAATAACAAATAATACAGCACACTTGCTGTGGTCTAATGATGCATTTTAAGGGGGGAAATTGCCTAATGCTAGAGGAATTCAGGAATGTACATACCATTATTGACAAGGACGTGTAGTGGCAAACCTGTGGCTTTATATCTCTGGACAAACTGCCGCACAGATGTCAAAGAGGCCAAATCCAGGTACATGAACTCCACTGAAAGCAAACAGATTACAAAATCAGTACTAAAGCAGCATCTATAGAGAGCAAATGCAGAAAATTAAAGGGATAATTCACCCAAAAATGTTTTACCTTCCAAACGCATAGCTTCGCTTCAGAAGGCCTTTATTAACCCCATGGACCCGAATGGATTACTTTTATCATGGATGGATGCACTTTTTTGGCTTAAAAAAATCATCCTCCATTCACTACCATTAAAAAGCTTGGAAGAGCCAGGACATTTTGTAATTTAACTCTGATTGTATTCGTCTGAAATAAGAAAGTCATATACACCTAGAAAGGCTAGAGGGTGAGTAAATCATGGGCTAATTTAATTTTTTTGATGAACTATCCCTTTAATGTAGGAATTCTGAAAAGCTGGAAGGTGAATATATACTGAGCTGCAATTCAAACAAATTCAACAATATAACCCTTCAAACTTAAAGGAATAGTTCACCCAAAAAATAAAACTTCTGCCATTATTTACTCACCTCATGTTGTTTCAAACCTGTATGCCTTTCTGTCTTCTACAAAACAAAAGAAGATAACTAAGCAGATTTGGTTACTATTGGCCTCCATTGTAAAAAACAAAACAAACAAACAAAAAATACAGAGACATTTCCCAAAATACATATTTTTTTCACAGAAGAAAGACAGGTTTAGAACGACATGATAGTGAGTAAATAATTACAGAATCTTTTTTTTTTTGGGGGGGGGGGGGGTGAACTATCCCTTTACAGACTTTCTTCAAAATGTCAAGCCAAAATATTGAAGTTGTTTTGAAATGTTTTGCTTTTCTTATAAAAAAAAGAAGAATTTCCTTGTTTCCTTGAATTTCACTTAAATTTTAATTCAAAATCAACCAATACAAAAACAGTAAATTAATTGGAATTTAAAAGGCATATTCAATTCAATTCAATTCTGAAAAGCACACAACCTGGTAAGCACAAAAAAACGAATTGCTCAAGGACGGCACAAGCATGCAAATGGAAATACTGAATCATCCAATAATATGAGGCCTCTGAGATAGGTCTTCATTTCATCAGCTGAACAAGTCATTTTCTGGATACAAATCGGTTCAAGCACTTACACATCACAGCAATAACGTATTCAATATAACAACAGCATTAAATGCCATACTGAATGCAATATATTTACATATGTAGTTCATAATAGTCAAACGCATTTGTCCTCCTCAAATAAAACAAGTAAACTCAGTTTGTCAGCTTGTTTTAGAGGGGTTGGTTTCAAATAGTTGGAGGCTAAATTCTCTGTTGATTCATCCAGTGTTCTCATGCATGCCGTAGTTCATTTAATAACATTTTTCTGTTGGTCTGTACATCAAAGCACGTTCAATTAGTCGAATTTCAAAGCATGCAAATTATTCCACTCACTAACACTCACGGCAAGGTCAAAAGGACATTTTTCCCATCATCCCAAATGACCTGGCAGTGTTTCAATGATCGCTTCTTTTAAGATAAACATTTGAAACCAACAAAATTACTATAATTGCCCAAAAATCAGCTCCAAGTTTACTTCCAAAAAAACTAAATAAAACAATAATATCTAGCTGAACCAGGCAGTGCAACTAAATTTAAATGCTATTGAATTAAAGACTATAACTCTCTTAATCGATAAAGTATTGACAATACAGCTCACTACAAAGTACATCTTAACTTAAAATCAAGTTCTGCCCATTTTAAATGTATATCTTTTAAGTTACTAATCTTGAAACGTGTCAATTAACTTATCAATCTGTCATGTTTCTTTGATGTAACACTAATTAACTTGCTTTAAATTTGACATCTCCATTTTGAATGAACAGGCTCATATGGAACCTAATCTAAATAATTTGATGTGTCTTTATCTCTGTTTAACGGGGTCACAGATCGTGGAAACAGAAGCTAGAGTTTTGCCCACTCATCATTTCTGTTCTTGTTCTCCATCAACTTTAATTAGGCGTATCATTCATTCAGGCTGACGGAACTAACCTTTGAGCTAATAATGGCTCCCAAGTGAGAATTAGACCATTACATGCCTGCCGGGGTGGAGAGCAAGAAATGTACACAGAAGGCCTTCTAAAAGAGCAGTGATAAAGCTAATGCAGTTCTTTTTTTAAATAACATGTTTAGCCTGATGTTGATAAATGTGCCAGAACATGTCCAAGTTTAGGGTATAAATTCGACAAGGTAGAAAACCCTTCAGGTTTTTATTTTGGCATTTTGTTGATAGGCAAAGTAACCCTTGAAACCCAAGGTTTTTGTTGCTCTAATGTGATTCAGAATGCTGCTGTGTTTACCTCAAAGAGCCCTTTGGGCTTTCGGCTTATTAAAATGAGAAGCTACATTAAAATACTCTAGTCATATGCACATCACTGCTTCAATCAGCTTTCGTTGTCATGTTATGCAAATCCTGGTATTTTGTTCATTTTTTCCCCCTCCCTGAATTATAGTGAGGTGAGGCAAGGTTAACTATGACAAAGCGTTCACCTTTACTTTCCTATCAAAACAGAGTCAACCAGAGTTAGAGGTGGCCCATAGTCGTAAAAAATAGATGGTATGAAAAACTTGTCTGAAGTTTAAAATCATTGGTTACCCGTAAGCCAATCACATAACGTTTGGTTATGACGTGTGTTATGCGCAGGCTCAGCCGCATCTAACTTCCACTGTAAACACATGTATGATGCGAAAACAAAACCATCAAGCTAAATACCGGAGTGAACATGGCTGTGAACGACTTTTGCAAATTATGTGAAGTAAAACTACGCATCCACGCACGGTACAATCAGCGTCTACGTCACGGCTCTCAGCCCGCCCTCTGTTCGTTGATTGGCCGACTGTTGGCCGGCTGTTATGAGGCCGGAGAAAAACGGGGAAAAAGGTCCGAACTGAAATTGAGCGGAAGTACGAAGTCTGACGTAGTCAGGCTAGAGAGATACAGGATCACTGGACTAAAAATAACATTACTTTCCAAAGGATCCTAATGCTAGGAAAGTGGTTATTTATTTTCAACTATGTGAATGTCCAAGTAGAGCTTTATTTGTTTGTTCGGTATATTTCACTGTGGATTCTTTGGTAAATCAGTCGCAATTTTGGCGCAGGCTTTACAAACATACTTTTACTGTAAGATATGGACCCGACAGTAATGCCACAAAATGCTGTTATCTAAATTGGGATTAAATTATATACAGAAAGCGATCAAAGAATGCTCCCTTTATAATCGCTGGAGCTGTCAATCACACAGCGCGAGTCACCAAAACTCCCGTTATAATCAATGACGCTGTCTATACAATGAATCTTATTTACATCGTGTTCGAGCTGTTAGTTATGATGAAAGCATTTGTGAGAGAGCAGATATAAAGTTGAATTGACGAGATCACTGCATTCATGTGCTCAACAGACATGTCTGTCATCCAGTGGCGGAGCCAATGGGGTGTCCAGGTTGGCACCAGACACTCCTTACATCTGATTGGCCACCCCGGGTGCCAATGTGTGTCAATATATTGGATGCAATATCTTGCATCCCGTCTTAAAGTGACAGATGCCTAATATAGCCAACTTGCTACCATCTGTGTCATTAAAGTTAATCAAAGAAGAAAAAAAATCACTAAATGATCTTGACTGAATAACTTTTGTAGCTTTAACAAGGATTGATCTACATTTAATTCATATAGTGAAGATTATGCAATGTTATTTTACGTTTGATTATTCAATTTCTGTACCTGAATTACTGTTAGACCTAAAAAATAATAAAAAAAAAAACATAAAACATGGATTCCAGAAAAACTAAAGTGAAAAAGAATTTGGGAGAAAAAGATAAAATGGATTTCACAGGGCCCTAAATAAACTACATAAAACAATGATGTTAAAAACAAAAATTAATTAAAAAATCAGTTTCTAATTATGTATGTCAGTCCGCATCTCTGCACATCCAGTTATGGCAAACAAAAATTATTCATGTGATATAATATAACTCAGAACTTAGCTAGGTGGTATTACTCTTAACAAAAAGTCAAGCAGTTAATCTAACCCTGCCTCATGAACACCTCTCTAATCCTCAAGGCCTCTTCATTTCTGAGAATTACTGTGATAAACAGCACCACACCTTTAAGGTTTATAGCCCATCTCTGGCTGATCGAAATTGGTTGTTAGGATGGAATGGCCTTTGGTCCCCTTACAGTGCACTTGAACCAAACACTATCAATCCATGAGATCAGCCCAGAAAAATAATGAAGGGAAGGGCGTAAACGGGATGGCAGGAGGGATGAGAAAACCAGGTGCAATGAACAGAGATTCTGATGGCAGTATGAAAACCACAGATGGAAACGGGAAATAATAGGCCCTTGCTGCATCAGACCTATTTATCATACAAACAGAAAACTATTGTCTCTCTGGCCTTCCCATTAATATTTACAATTATATACTATTTCATTGGTGACTTAGAAGTGAAGCTCTTATACCAGTGATAAAATGTGAGTATCTGTTCCTTTGGCACAGAGTGCAGCTTTCCAGTGCTGAGTACTCAACCGCATAATTAAACTAATTATAGTTACACAATTACAGCAATTACCCACTACATTACATTAATCGTCCGACACTACCCCAGTTTAGAGTGTGAAATGCCATTCTGACTAGCAACCCTTGATTACAAAAAACACTCATTTATCGCCAAATAAAAGAGTGTTCTCTGACAACTTAAAATAGCAAAAAGGACAACCTAGGCTATATTAGACTAGTCTTGGTTAAAATGCTCATTTTTGGGTGAATTTATAGTTGCATTGGAATGAAAATTTAACCTATCCATTTTCTAAATGCATGTTATTGATCTTATAGTGAACACTTCATTCATGCATACATTTTATTCTATTACATTTTTTGTCCTTGTAATTTTTGTCCAGCGCATAAACCCACTTCTTTTTACAATTGACTGCTAGCCCGCATTGAGATCTGCCTCCATCCAATCAACAACTAGAGGATTAAAACAAGACCCTGTCTACATGTTTCACTTGGATGTATGTTAAAATATGGAAGAAAAGATCTGTTGCTACTTCTGTTACATCGTGACTTTGACTTTGAAGGGTCACCCAAAAATGACAATTCTGTCAGTAATTACTCACCCTCATATTGTTCCAACCCCGTAAGACTTTCGTTCATCTTCGGAACACAAATTAAGATAATTTTGATGAAATCTGAGAGCTGGCTCACTCCTTCATAGGCTGCTAGGTAATCGATATCTGCCATCCCAGAAAAGTTAGTAAAGACATTGTTGCAAGTGGACACACAAATCGGATCTGAACAGCTGCGATACACAGTGTGGACGTCAATAATTTTAGATCAGATTCCAATTGGATACACAAATAATCGGATTTGGACAGACAGTCTGAATGTAGCCAAAGTGGTTCAGTATAAATTACCTTCCAGAACTGTCTTGCATGACTCCAAACAGCAGCATCTGCCTCCGAAAGCAAGATAAACCATTATTGCGTTTCGTCTGCGTGCTCTGAGACGCAAGTAATTTATTATATATGAAAATGATTATATACAGAAGCTTCTCCTACTTTTCTTAGTGATATTTATCACCAGTTTATCAGGAATTAATGTTTTTGTTCTCTTTGACTCACTGGATGGAAACAATGCTTTATTCTCAAATGTTTTATGCTTTGCAACTTAAATTCGCAACTTTGGATGGAAACATATTGACTTTCCTAGCTGCACCCTTCACACACATTAAATGATTTGAATTTATGACACTGGGCCGAAAGACTATTTAACAGAGGGGATATAAACAGTAAGAGTGATGTCTCTCTGTGGTGACATTGAGTAAAATGACTCATGGAATAAAAGGGCAGCGGGGTGCGATACAGCTGAGTGTGTACGAATGAGTCTTTGGGGGGAGGTGGGGGGTATATCAGGACATGTTCATGGGGCAGAACCCTAATGATGTATTGTGTACTCCCTTAGGTTTCTCTCTGTGTGTTGTGCATATTTAAAAGGCAGTTTATGGTGTGAGGCGAAAAGGATGACTTGCATAGCAGTCCCGTGTACGATAGCTCTACATTGTCTCCCTCACAAAATTTGCTGTGTTTCAGGCTTCAGGGGCCTCATTTATAAACGTTGCGTACGCACAAAAGAAGGCGTACGCTGCTCTCTACGCAATAATTGGTATTTATTAAAAGCAAACTTGACGGGAAAATGTGCGGCCCTTCACGCAAACTCTGACCCAGGCGTACGCACAAAAACGGGTGAAATGAGAAATGGCGACACCGTCGGCAGATGGAAGAAACACGTGAAAGTGAGTGAAACTGTAGACCGTTGTGTAAAAGAAATGGCAATACTGCCTCTCATAAATAATATGAAGACTTCACAAAGCAAGTCTTACAATTAACAGCCTACACGAACACCCGTTTGATCGATCTGCATTGTAAAACAAACAAAATCAAACGAAGATTAGGCTACAACAGAAATGCAAATTAACACATTTTCACAAAAGTGAAATATGTTCTGCAATCATATTGGCATGTTATGCAATTCATCCTCATAACACATCTGTAGCTTGTCAGATGCAATCAAATGGATGGTAATAAAATGCCATGATGCCATCACAATGCGTAATGACGTGAGTGAAGTCACGTTTCTTGGTTTTCTTCTCTGTGTTTGCCATGATTTCGCAATCAATGAATATTAACTTGTGGGAGTTTCACGGACTATTTATGGGCAACTATGGGCGTGACATGAAGCCGCAAAAGCTGCGCTACATTTAGAATTGATTGTGATTTATTAAGGGAAAACTGCGTAGGATGTGCGTGCGCACGGTTTTATAAATCCGAATATTTCTGTGCGTACGCACGTCCTATGTTTCATCCGTACGCCACTTCTGACGCAAATCCTACGCAAAGTTTTATAAATGAGGCCCCAGGCTTCTTCCACAACAACATTGTCAATACAGACATCTAAAGCAGGGGTGCCCAATTCCTATTCCTGGAGATCTACCTTCCTGCAAAGTTCAGCTCTGCTTAACACACCTGTCTATAATTATAAAGTGCTCCTGGAGACCTTAATTAGCTGATCCATGTGTGTTTTATCAGGGTTAGAGCTAAACTTTGCAGGTAGGTAGTTCTCCAGGAACAGGATCAGGTACCCCTGATATAAAGGGTGTTTTTACACTTGGTTAGTTCCAAGGTCTTATAACAGTTGGCATGAATTGACATATGAATGCACCAAAGCAAACCCAAATTGAGGCCATTTCAAGAGCTGGCCCGAGTATGATTTGTATGTATGCAAACAGTTAGTTATAACTGTTTTACTGTTTTCATTTGTTTTACTCCTTGGCACAACATATTTCCTGTTTCAACTAATTGAATAAGTAGATATTGGAGCCACAGGCAAGAAACTGTGCAATGGCAGTGAACTGTCCTTGAGTATGTTCGTAAGGGTATGTATGGTGGCCTCATCGTGCCACTCACTCAATAAGGGGAGAGAAGTCGGAATACCTATTCTCTGACAGCAATGATTTTGAACCCTCTCTTCTCTTTCTTTCTTTCTTTCTTTCTTTCTTTCTTTCTTTCTTTCTTTCTTTCTTTCTTTCTTTCTTTCTTTCTTTCTTTATAAAGCACAATTTAATACAACAACAGTTGCCCAACATACATACAAATAGCCTAAGTAGACACAAATTAAAAGTAAAACATGCCTCAGCACCTAATCGAGATTAAAAGCCCGGGATAGCAAATGAGATTTTAACCAAGTTTTAAAAATGGATACTGTTGGAGCCATTCTGATATGCAATTGTAATATGTTCCACAATTTAGGTGGAGCGACAAAAAAGCCCGATCACCCCTTAGTTTCAGTCTGGATCTGGGAATAGTCGAGAGTAGGGATGTCAATTTTCACAAATTCCCATGATCGATTGTCGTTTCAATTAACGATCAATTTATCGATTAATCGTTAGCCTTAATACTGCAATTTGCGTCCACTGCAGTGGCATATGGCCAACAGCATGACAAGGTGTGCAAATGCAGCTCAAAACGCTATGTTCCTCACCAAATGAATGAGAATGGTTTTTAATATAAATAAAGGGCTAGTAGGATTGTCAAATGTTTCGATGTGATTGATCATTTAATTAAATGACTTATTTAATAATCAAATATAACGACTAATACAACGTGTCACCAACGCCGCCTCAGAAGCGTGCTTGTTAGAATGTGTACACTCTTCCTGGGACAACGCGTTGAAAACGGTAGCTAAACCCAATGAATTCACAACGATTTAATAAAAGTTCTCATGTTATGTAATATGACAGTCCTAATCATAGTGATTATTAGTAGTGCATTGCTGATTGAGCTGCGCGCTGAATGAATACCGGTAAAATGGAGCACTTTGCTAGCGCGTTATTTAACTCAAAGAAACGCATCCTATATGTGATTAATCCGATATATACAAAATAAACATAATATTATAAATTATATCTGCACAAAATGACGCAAATGCACAAGTGAACTTGAACTAAGTTACGTGCTATTCAGAATGACTCATGTTGTGGACGCGCTCTTCCTGGAGCAACGCGATGAACCATGGTAACTAAACCCAAATAATTCACAATGTTTTATTACAATATTGTTCTCTTTATAATGTTATATAATATGACAAACCCAATCATAGTCATTATTAGTCATGCATAGCCGTTTGAGCTGCGCGCGCTGAAGCTGATCACGCTTTACTACAGCGTTAATTCTTAACCAAATGCATCCTATATGAGATAAATCAGATATGGATAGGCCTACATAAAATAAACACAATATTACAACTAACATTTACCCGCAAACTTATAGTCATGATGAAGGTGTAAAATGGTCCCAAATATAACTCTGGTGCGTTCACTTTACATGTTTTGCGGTTGAGCCGCACACACGCCCATGACCCTGCTTAATCGATGATCGGTAAGTTTTATCGATTAAATGTATTATCGACAATTAATCAATCTTCGATTAATTGTTAACATCCCTAGTCGAGAGCAATTGATCAAAGGACCTAAGAGATCTAGCAGATGTGTGCCGTTTTAGTAGGCCAGTAAGGTATGGTGGCGCCGAGCCATTTAATGATTTAAAAACAAATAATAAAAGTTTATATTCGATTCTGAAACACACTGGCAACCACTTAAGTGAAGATAAAATTGGTGTAATATGCTCATATTTGCGAGAACTTGTCAACAGTCTAGCGGCCACATTCTGGACTGCCTGCAACCGCAGTAGTGCTGTCTGGCTAACTCCTATATAAAGAGAGTTACAATAGTCAAGCCGTGAAAAAAATAAGGCAAGAATGACTCTACTCTCTAACTCATAAGAGAGGCCTTTAGGCAGTTAAGTATATTTGTATTAAAACATTTCATGGGAGACCCTCTTTGCAATGTCTTGGAGATCATATACTTAATGTGGTCATCCCATGACAGATCAGATGATATTTGAACTCCAAGCAGTTTAAATGAAGAAATGTATTGATTGCATGTCCAGAAATTACAGGAGAAGGAAGAGAGGGGATGTTGTCATCTTTCCTAGCACTAATTACCATATCCATGATCTTAGCCCCATTCATAGCCAGTGAAAATTCCTGTCCCCATTCTGCCACTGAATCCAATGCCTTCTGGATTAGGCCAGGTAAGGATCCCATTAGAAGCTCAGTGATTGTTAGATCATCAACATATTTCCAAAACTATGAATACTGAGGGAGCCAGACATGGATCCAGATTGTTTATACAGATAAGGAAGAACAGAGGGAATAAAAGTCCCCCCTGGGGAACACCAGCTGGAATTGGATATGAGTTAGACACACAGGAACCCTGTTTCACCCTTTGCTCTCTGTTACTCAGATAACTCCTCACAATGAGCCAACGGGGCGTTTGGCATGCATGTCAGTTAGAGCATGAAGCAATTGACACTGCTCAATTGTGTGAAAGGCTAGAGTAAAATGAACAAAAACCACATGAATGCCCATTTTGGGGTTGTTATTAAATTATTCTTGCCAGTATTGAAGAATCTGATTTAGGGTAGTGTCAGTTGTTCCGTTCGCTATGAAGCCATTTTCCGATGGCGCAATCTTAGTGATTGTATTGTCCAGAATGGCATCTCTGAGGATTCCTGATTAATGAAATCTGGCAGTAATCTTCTGGAAAACTGGGCTTCGTTTTTTTTAGGAACAGCTTTGACCATAGCCTCCTTCCAATGTTTTGGAAAAATATTATGTTGAATGCATGTGTTAAAGATATCCCATAACACAGGTGCCAGTTCTTCATGAAAGGTCTTTAAGACCCAAGGAGGAGTACAGTCAGGACCAGCAGCCTTCGCTGCATTCATTTTGCGATGTCAAGCTTTAACTTGCCCAATACTCAGGGGAGGTATTCTACCACTTTGACAGCTTGTGAATAACATCATCTTCAGAGGGAGAAGTGTGGATCACTTGATCACACGGAAGCAAAATGCTAAGCAAAAGTATCACACTCATGTTGCAAGATGTTATAATCCTGAGACACAACATCTCTCCAATCTCCTTCCATTCCCATTAATGCCTTCACAGACTTAAACAACTGTTTTGGCTTAGTACAGCACAGTTCTTCCACTTCGTTCTTGTGGTATTTTTATTTATTTATTTTTGCATTCTTAATTTATTTGGCAATAACTGATTTTAGATTCATATGGCAAGTTTTATCGCCAGAGTAAAATGCATGCTGCCTCTCTTTTATCAGATCTTTAATTTGCATGGTCATCCAAGGCTTGTCATTATTTGTAATGTAAACTTTCTTTAATGGAACAGTTTTGTCCAAGACCCAGTGGAAGTAAAGGCACTAACGTTTGCCTCAGGGTCAGTAGCCTAATGAATCTCAGGGGTGTGTTTTCTGCAGAAGATGTGTTGAATAGGATTGGAGGACCATTTCCCAGCATTCAACATGATAGTCTGATGGTCAGAGGAGCCAACAGGGGGAAAATGCTCAGGTGACACATACATGGGACCAAAGTTGGTAAAGATTGAATCAAGATGACTGGCCTTTCTTGTTGATCCAGGCACTACTTGTTTCAATCCATGTCTGCTACAGATGGTTTCAGACTTATATCTATTTGTGTCTCCAAGTATGACAATTGTGGCTTGCTGGTAGTTGCATTCAATGTTGCCAAGACAGGGATCCAATTGTGTAGTTAGCATCAGGTTAGGCCATTGCTGAAGAACGTGGTGGAATGCACAGCACAGGAACAATACAACTTAACCTTAGAGGAAGACGATTGGATCGTAATCAGACCCATATAGCTTCCTGTTCATCATCTTCTAAATGAGTTAGTTGCTTTTATGTGTTGTTGTAGACATACAGTGCAACTCCTCCTCCCCCGCTGCCCTTGCGATCCTGCCGATGCAGTGTATATTCTAGAAAAATTAAAGTTGAATCTGGAATAGCAATATTTATCCAGGTCTCTGACACGACAATAACAGCTGACTTATAATAATAATAATAATAATAATAATAATTCATTACATTTATATAGCGCTTTTCTTGGCACTCAAAGTGCTTTACATAGAAGAGGGGGATCTCATCAACCACCACAAATGTGCAGCATCCACCTGGATTATGCGATGGCAGCCATATTGCGCCCATAGAACGCCCACCAAACACCAGCTTATTGGTAGAGAGGAGACAGAGTTATGAAGCCAATGAGTATATAGGGATGATTAGGAGGCCATGATGGACATTGGGCAAATTTGGCCAGGATGCCGGTGTTACACCCCTACTCTTTTGAAAGACATCCTGGGATTTTTTGTGTCCAAGCTTCAAATTTGGAATTTATTTTTTGACTTAAGCACACTGCACGAATATACAAAGTTTCCCGCTGTTTGCACATAATAACTATTCTCCTAAATTGATTCTTTATCTGTTGTAAACAGCACAGCAGACTTAATATGTATCCATTTCTGGTCATAATTTGGAGACAATGGACATATGAACCGTTGTGCAGTGCTGCTTTTTTTACGCAGTAAAAATGCCCCTCTCCGCCATAGACAAAAAAAAGTGCCCGCGCCCAAAACCGACTGTGGATGTCGTCTGTGGATGAGAATCCAAAAGAACAAGGATTGGTGGGATGTTGTCCTGCTCCACTTCACAGACGCTGAGTGAAAGGAGGAGAATTTTAGAATGACAGGACACTCATTTATTTGACACTTTATTCAACAGGAAGAACAGCTCCTTCACGCGTCAGTCCTTTCAGTTTCGGTTTTCAATCCGATCAAGTGTTTTACATGTTCTCTCGATCGGATTAGAAAAGGAATAAACCACCCCTTTCAATCCAATCGAAATTGCATTCGGATCAAGCTCGATCAGATCGATTAAGATGTTTACATGAGGGCTTATTTTTAGTCCGATTGAGCCGTCAATCCGATTACTAATGGATTATTTGGTTGCATCTAAACGTAGCCGATGCTGTAATGTATATTGAAACATCGGAAATGTGTTTAAAAATCATATCACCGTTATTGAAAAAAATTATATTGCGATATATATTGAATTATTGTCCAGCCCTAGGAAAAAAAATCTTAAAATTGCTTTAAAGGTTACAAAGGAAACCATCTAGATCTACTATAAAGAAGTAGGCTGCAGTTCCTAGAATCCATCCAAAATCTCCTAAAGTTGATGCCATCATATCCTTGCTCCCAAATTAAACATGTTGTCAGTCAAAAATGTAGTTTGAATGTGCGTTTATGCTATACTAAGTTAAAATTTATTAAAAGACGAAAAAAGCAAGCTACCCAAACAGCTCCTGTGATGGCAAACCTAAATTTTCAGTAGACAACACTTCAGTCTTCAGTTACACACAATCCTTCAGAAATCATTCAAATACACTTGGTTCTCTGAAACAATTTTTTTTTTCTTATTATCAATGTTGAAAACAGTTTTGCTGCTTAATATTTTTGTTAAAACGGTGATAATTTTTTTTTTTCAGGTTTCTTTCATAAACAGAAATTTCAGAGGAACAGCATTTATTTCAAATAGAACATCATAAATGTATTGAATAAAAATAATAATTTCTTTTAAAAAAAGAATACTGACCCCAAATTCTAAAATTCTATGTACTTTGTTTAGTTTTACTACAGTTTTATACACTTTTGTACATTTTTAATTAATCTCATCAATACCATCAATATGCCCTATACTCAAATATTCAATTTAATATTAAAGTAACACTTTTTGGTCCATGTCCACTTAAAGAGGTCTTAGTTTGGTTCTTGAAAAGAGGACTAAATGTGAATAAATCGCCCCATTTTCGATTGTGCCTGAACCTGAAGAGAGACAAGAACCAATTATCCTGGTGTTCTCCAAAAATAAAAACCTTTAGAAACTCTATGATGGCAAGTTCTGTCTGTGTATTTACACTCTATGCTTTTCATTCCAGACTTTCTCAAAGCCCTTCGTGAGCTGTCTGTCCTGGCATGATTGATCGCTGGCGTGCCTTTAGAAGAGCTGCTGGACAGGAATGCCTGCAGATGTTCTGTTCTGATTAAGAATCCGAGCAGCACTAATGAGCACAAGAGCCCATGCAGAACTCCTGAGTGCTGTTTCCTGATGGCACCTGACCAACAGGTCTGCTAAGAGGCGAGTTAGTCTCGAGATACGAACCACCACGGAATATACCCGTCTCATCCTTATTTGCTCTTTCTGTTACCATTTTCAGTTTGGATGTGCCAAAGAGTGTGGTAATGAGGTAATCTTGGCACCAGAGGTCCAGTGCCAGCTGGAGGCCATTGTGATTGGCATACCTCCAATTTCAAGTACCAACAAAGACATTTCCCCCCTTCTCCATTTTCAAATGCTGCCAGTAAATCAGACACGGGCTCCTGAGAGAGGAAGACTGATAGAGAATAACTCCTGGGTAAGTGACAGCTCTGGCTGAGATGCAGGGTTTTGTCAGTCGAGTCGGACTCCAACAGGTCTCTGAAAATGTAGATGGAGGATGCAGATTGGGCAGTACATCTTAGAAAGGATGATAAGATTTATCTCTCTATATCAAGACAGGAAGAGACAGAGCAGATCAATAAAGGATGGAGATAAAGAAGGGAATGAGCTGTTTTTTTTCATTGACGTCATAATTGCAGTGTCACACTTCCATTATAATGAAGACGCAGAAGATAAAAATGTTTGACTGTTATATTACAAACATGCAAAACACATGATATAACACAATTATATGCACAAACACTATCAAATGCTCTGTATTTGACACCTCACAGACGTAGGAACCTCCTGTTTGGTGCATATGCGCCGGTGTCTCAATAATATTTTTTTTTTTTTAAACGTATGTGAACCTTTGACACACAGTGTGTGTTCTGGCCATATGCTGGGGCGTCTGTCTAATTACATCAGGCGGTAGGGTGCCGTCACACCTACAATGAGCCCTCAAGTAGACATTTTACTAAACATTGACTCCACTGGTGAGGATCCAGAAGGTTCTGTGCAGGTTCTGGCTGTGCAGACATCTGCTCTTCACATCAGCTGTAAGCTGGCTTTCAACAGGTACCACAATAAACTCTCACCATGTCACACTGACAATTACATAAAGGTTTATAGGAAGTTTATTGTAAACAGTTCCATTTGAGAATGTAGCATACCAACACTGAGAGTCATAAACCTTGGTCTTAAAATCTTGATACCACAGACCCCTTTTTGTGTATCAAATAATTACTTTTGGGTTCGAACAGTTTGTCATAAGTTTACATAAACTACCATTCAAAAAGTCTAAGGTCAGTAAGATTTTTTTGTTAAAGAAATGAATGCTTTTATGTGAATGCAAGGATGCATTGAATTGATCAAAACTTAAAAGTAAATACAAGTATAATGTTACAAAGATTACAATTTTTAAATAAATGCTGTTCTTTTAAACATTCTATTTATCGAAGTACTAAATACTAAATTGCTGGTACTAATGGTACTAATTTCTAGCAAAAAGTATAGAACTGAAGTAATAAGCAAGTGCTTACTGACCCCAAACTTTTCAATTGTGTATATTACAATCAACCTGTACTTTGTTCAGTTGTAAAATATGTTTTATTAGTGCTGATTAATTAATGTTATCAATACTAAGTCATCAGTTAACTGCCCCAATTCTCAAATATTAAAAAGTATATTGGAATCAGACGACGAGAATCAAATTAGTGAGTCTAAAAGAAACCTTTGGTGAACAAAAGACTTGAATCACTGGAATTAATCAAAATTCCTCCCACTAGTGGTTCAGATCAATGAACCACAATCAGAGAAATGTCAAATGGAGAATGTTTGGAGTTGGCAGTTTGGAGTCACAAAAAACACCAGAGCAACATCCAAAAATTGCTCAGCATAACTAACATCAAAAAGAAACTGGGCAAAACTAGCATCCATGGCAGAGGAGCAAGGTGGAAACACCAAGAAGAACACAAAAGCTTGCAAGAAGAACTTGGATGATCCTGAAGAATTCTGGATCAAGTTTTTATAAAGAGATTAATCAAAAGTAGAACTTTGGGCTTGTTATGTCTGGCGAAGTACACAGCATTTCATATTAGAAACCTATTACTTAATTCCACATTTCTACAATCGGAAAAGCCAAAAGAGAACAAGGACGAGAACAACCATATCATTTTTTTTTTTTCAGTGTAATCATGATCTTGCATACTTTTTAAGACAGACAGTATGTAGATTGAGATGAAGTCCGTCTGTGCAAAGCAGAAGAAGAGACATTTAAACAGACATTCGATGGCCATACAATATGTATGTCACATATCAGCACATCTTGGTCAAACAACTACAGTAAACTCTGAAAGTGCATGTCAGGCTCCATGACCACATCTAACATCTGACACTTTCTGAAAACCGTTGAGATGAGCTACAAAGGCCTTGTCAATCAGAAATCACACCAAAGATCCAGCGCTGCAGCAGCTGCTTGGAGAAAGAGACAAGCGGAGGAGGGGTGGAAAACAGCCTTGAGAACATAACTGTCCGCCCATCCAGAGTGACTGAATCCATAACGTGTTGACAGGGTGTATTGCCGCCTGCCACGGCTCAGCTCTGTACGTCTGCCTTGTGTTGTCAGGGCAAGAGAGAGGAGAGAGGAGAGCGGATCAGCGTGGGACGAGTGTGCCTGCCAGCAGCGCTTTGCCCTGAATCAGTCACTCAGCACTATCTGTCTAAGATAGACATTATCTTGGAGCTGCAGAGTAAAGGGTCAGTGTGACCCCGTCATGAGCTTGGCCTGTGCCATTTTGGGTGGTTCAGTTCAATTGAGCTTGGGTACATTCAACTAAAGCTATTTAAATTCAACACTTTAAGGACTACACAGTAATTTTTTTTTTTTTTTCCTGGTGCCCCGGTTGGGCAAATACTTAAAATTTTAGCTTGCCCTGCCAACACTTTGACTGGTATACTAGTTCAAAAGTTTGGGGTTGATAAGAAAATAAGTATCTTATGCTCACCAAGGCTACATTTATTCAATCAAAAACACAGTAAAAACAATACTATTGTGAAATATTACAATTTAAAATAACTTTTATTTTTTTTCCATTTTAATATTTTTCTATTTTAATATATTTATAAAAAAAATTATTCCTGTGATGGCAAAGGTGAATTTTCAGCATCATTATTCCAGTCTTAAGGGTCACATGATTCTTTAGAAATCATTCTAATGTTGATTTGCTGCTCAAGAAACATTTCTTAATATTATTATCAATGTTGAAAACAGTTGTGCTGCTAAATATTTTTGAGGAAATGGTACTAAAAAATGTTCAGGATTAAACAGTTTATTTGAAACGGAAATGTTTTGTAACAATGTAAATGTCTTAACTGTAACTTTTGAACAATTTAATGCATCCTTGCTGAATAAAAGTATTAATTTCTTCTTTTTTTAAAAATACTTTTGAACCTCAGTATGTCATGTTAGGCATATTTATAATATTTAACCCACTCTAACTAATTCTTCCACAACGATCACAAGTCATCCTCACAATTTGAACAAAACCTCATGTTAGCCAGTTAGAAAACTGTACCATGGTGAGCAAAATTTGCAACAACAAATGTACAAAATGTATCACAGACCAATGTATAAAAACACATGTGAAATCAACTAATATAAGATACGTATAATGTCAATGCAACAATGGTCCAATGAGGGTTAAAAAATGGCTCCTTAATATGTTCTTTGATATTGTAGTGATTAACTTCTGAATATAATTTATATTAAAACAGGCTACTTTTGTGTAAGGCAACTGCATGTCATATTCATAATGCATGCTACACAATCAAAACAAGCCAAGAACTGTGTTCCTAAATCAGTTTATTGCCATTCTACACAGTGCCTAACTTCACACTGGCCCACTTAGCAGCATGAAATACAAAACTATTATTCTAAATTTTAATAAATAATGCATAAGCAAGCAATACAACAATACTTGAAGCTAATGCTGCAGGTTTACACATCTCCAGTTACAAAAGTGAAACACACAGGACCTGTTGTCGTTAATAGTGACAAAGATTCAACACTTTTCATGATTTGTTAATTGCGGTAACAATAATCGTAATCTTGATTAAGTTTTCAATTAATTGTGCACCTCAAGGTACATTTAATTCACATTTAATTACAGTTATCAGCATGTGTCATAATGATGCTTGTGTTGAATTTTAGTGCAATATTTTACTGTGATTCAGGAGCAAAAGAAATGATTACATGAAATAGAGACAAACATTGACGTAAACATTTTCAAGCGTGACCTCTTTGACCACACCAACTTCTTTTAAACCAGCAACATTCTGGCACAGCATTCATTTTTAATAACCTACCAACAGCAACATTTAGACTGTCCAATTGAGCAGCAGTAAACAAAGTTCCCATACAGCCTTCTGAGCCCATTATAATTACATGTCTTATCTTTGTCAGCTCAGTCTATCTTTTTTCCTAAATCAACTCTGGTTTAACTGGATGTGATGTCTAACCCTCATTAGGTGATTGTAGTCGTATAAAGAGCGATCATGTGTCATTATTAGACCAGCTTAGAGAAGCACAGTGACAGATCATGCTGAGCATAAAGCCACACACATAAACAGACCTCCAGCCAAGCCTTAGCTTGTTTTGAAAGACTCATTTCTTGTTAGCACATCTGACTTCTTCGCAGTATTGCTTTTTTTGTCTCTGAACCAAAGACCAATTTCAAAACTGGTATTTAAAGTTACAGTTTCAGACAAACTGACCCTGACCCTAGATGAGGGCAGAAGGACAGCTTTCCTTCAGTGCATTATTTCTCAACTTCAATAGCCCAATGATGAAAACTCGGGAGTGAAAACCGATGGGCCTGTTCTCGTCTAGCAGTTGAAAATCCACGTGGGGGAGGGGTTGATACCGCAGCGAAGCGAGCGTGCCTTCATCCGAACCGCAGCTCTCGATATCCCATCTGCATTACAATGAGGTTATGGTTCTTCAGCGAACACAATCATCAAACATCTCTCTCTTGGTATTCTTCTGCTTGCTTTCACACATTCTTCCAGTAAACACACCAGCCCAAACATGGCAAGAAAAATTATCCCGTTTAGCTGCAAGTTAAGTGGTATCAGGTCGTGGTGGAGTAAATCACCACCTCAAGGAGAACGTAAAGGTCAGGATCACCGATGGAAGAGTGTGTAGACATGATGATGTTCGGGAATACACAGAGCCTTTCTTACATGTCAGACCAGCTAAAAGCCCCAGGCCCTCCAAAAACATTTAATTTAGCAAGAATTTTACCTTTTCCCTGATTCAACTCCTGAATCTTCTTCACTGCTGCCAGACCCTCCTCTTCATTGTTCCCAGCTGAAGAAAAGAAAGAAAAGACAGGAAAAGGTGTTAAATATACAAATTATTAAGTTATCATTGCATCAATGCCACATGAAGAATTTAAATCAGCAAATTAGTTAAAAAAACGAATATCAAGATCACTTTATATAATGAACAGATTGAATTTAGGCTTTAATTCACATAGAGACATTGATCAGTGAACGTAAACAGAAGCTCAACCGAACCTGCTTGGTGCGCGAAAACAAACCTCATTGATTCTTGCTGAAGATTAAACGTGCTGCGTAACATGAGAATGAACCTCATCTTCAGTTTATCTTAACTGATGTGTCAATTGATGAATGTTCATATGTGAATAAAAGCCGAAATTCAGTCTATTCATTATATAAAGCGATCATGTCTCTTCAGAAAATTTGGACTAAACCGCTCAATTCATGTGGATTATTTTTACGATGTCTTTATAAACTTTTTGAAGCGTCGAAGGTTCAGTTGTGTAAGCTCGGCCCAAAAATCGGCATCCGACCAGCGGGGAAGGTATCTGCGTGTTACTGTCTTTTCTCGTGGCAAAGTATTTTTGATTAAATGCAATACATTTTCTCATATGTATTTTCTCGTTATTTCATCTGACTCCATAAATGAAAAGGTTTTAATGATATCCGTGAATCAATAAAAATGAGCGAATGTTTGACTTTTCTTTTTAACTCTTTCATGAAAATAATGTCCAAGTCAGTTATAATAATTAAATGTAACAATTTATTATGTCAGGTAAATGTATCATGCCAATTTCATAATCAGTTCAGGGATAATCAAGACAATAACACTGAATGCTCTAGAATAAAGAGAAAAGATGCAAACCTAACATTAAAATACATGATGCTAAGAGTTTTGGTCACTCTTATCATCATAGGCCAACTTGAGTTACAAAAAGGCCAAGAGCCCTTTGCTGCATTTCATTATATAGACATAACCTCTTTCACATGGAAACATCTGCTAACAATGTGAATTTACATTCAGAGTTGACACCTTTAGGGGGTATGAGACCATTTGTCTAGAGACCACCTTCCTTTGTGTGCCAGTTACCTCTACACTCTTAAAAACCTTATTACCTTTTGTTTTACTTATTTGAAAATGAGACATTTGTACCAGTCGCACTGAGACATTTCAAATGATACCAAACGTATTATACTCAATGATAATTATTCTAATAATGATAATGATATATTATTAACTATGGATTTTTGGGTGAATTCTGGTGATCTTAGCATGAGAGAGAAGGAGTATAGAGTGAGGAGAAGGAATGTAGATTAGGATGATTCGGAGGTGAGACTTTTGTCTCGATAGTGCACAAGGGTGAGTTAAAATGTTAATGCCTACAATAATGCCTACAGAGTCAGAGTGCTGTATAGAGATGAAACAGGTATAGTTTAGTAGTTTAATTACGGTTATTATAACGTATTTGTCATCTGCTTGTAGGCTATGTATCCATTATTTATTAATAGCCTACAAGTCTGCTGTCTGAATGATGATCAAACATATACTGATGAGTTTAATAAAGTTTATTGTACATCACACAAAAGATGAAGCGTCAGTTTTACTTCAGAAAATCACCGTAAGAGCTGAGTAAACAGTAAGTTATAAGAAGTGCGCAAGTAGCCAGTAGAATTGAGGGAGCATTCCTCTGGGCGGAGGTTAGTCAAAAAACGGTTCTACTGACGCCATTAAAGAAGGAAGTAGAGGGATGTAGTCCAAACAAGCCGTTCACTGTAGTCGACTTCTGTTAAATAAAATATCTCGCTTGGCATTGAACTTTGAGCTTTATAATTTTACAGATATTATTTATGCTCTAACAGCAAAATTACACACTAACTAAAGTTTGAAACATGGGATCACGAAGAACGGGACCTTTAATTATGTATGGTGCAGGTCATCCCTCTCAAAAAATCTTTTGCCATGTTGAAATGAAGTGATCTACAAACGTCGGAAAGAATCTGCATCGATCTGCATGCTCATTGGCTGCACTCTCTGTTGATACACTAGTAGCATAGTGTTGTTTCGTGATGTGAAAAGCATTAGACAATAAAATTAAACAATATAATTTACTTATTATAGTGTTTTACCAGAAGAAACAATTGGAGGATCAGTGCCATATGGCCAGACTGAGAAGAAGAAAAAGTCTGAAGCCAAAAGACCAACAAAGAAAAACAAACAAAGACAAAAAAAACGTAAACATTGGTACAGTAGCGCATACACAAAGTGAAAAGATTTATTGATGGAGAAAATCCTGAGAAGTTATTCTTTTTGTTGGACATGTAAGGGAATTAATGGTGTAGAACAATATGGGCGATGTGGACTATATCTCAATATTTTCTGGAATTTATTGCATTAATGATATCATTGACGATATAAATATAGTACCATTCACCATTGTTTTTGGCTTCAAATGACAGCTGCATGCATTCTTGAGAGCCTCAGAAACACAAACATTGATCTAGAGTAAAACGTACCCATCATCAAATAGGCTCCTATAATATACCAATTACATAAAACACAGTAAAAATCCCAACACCAGCCCTAGCAGAAATGGAAAAGTTGCAGATAAACATTTCTTCTGTAAAAGTGCAGATAATGTTTAAATAGTGCAACTGTACTGAAAAACACCACACAATAATAATTACTCACAATAATAATTCAAATCAATTACAAGTTTGAAATGTAAAAAACGTACGATAATACTGATAAGATAATAATACTACTATAAATTCTACTACTAATAACAATATAAACCGCACTAAGGATTGATGAGCTGCTGGGTTCATGTCATGAATATTAATCACGTCTGCGTCTGCGCATTAGTTTCTGCTTGCTCAAAAAGGCTGAATAATTCCAAAGGAACTTCCTTATTTTTACAAGAAAATACAACAAATAATATCGTTAACAGAGCATGTCAATTCTGCGTGGTATGTAAGAGTCTCTTTCTCTCTTTTTAGTGTGTTGAGTAACACTGAGCGCTCTCAGTAAAGCGATGGCGAGTCGGGCCCCACACTAGTGTTTGTTTACTCTGTGTCAAATACACTGTGCATTCATTGGGATGAACTGAAATAGTGCGCTTTACGGACCGCTTGACGGAGAGCGAAACTCTCACGTGCTCAGTCAGTGCTCGGCGAGTGAAAATATATAGTGTGTACCAGTCCCAGATTGTAGAGGTAGTTCTTCGTTTAGCGATAAGAGATAAGAGTTCTTTAGTTTGAGCTGCGAATGGGTCCCAAACAGAAATAGCCAACGTCATCAACTAGGCCTAGGCTTTATCGCTATTATCGCAGGAAGACTAATTCTTATTGTGAGGAGAATTTTTACCGGTATGTTACAAACGATAATATATCGCCCATCCCTGGTAGAACGCTCTCTAAAACTCACTAGTATCAGTATCTAATTTCCATAAAAGTCAGATGATCATGCTGATCCACGTCGATAGATGGCAGTGTAGTGTCTAACAGCACTGTGGGACTAAAGTACAAAAGTACATAAAGAAAAGTGATGCTAACGCTACCTGAAGAACTACTGAATGCACCTTTAATCAATTGCAAAAAAAAGTTATTTCAAGAAAAAAAGAATCAAAATGCATAGAAATGCATATAACATTCAGCCATCAACCATCAGAAAAATTATGTGCAAAAATGTAACTTAACTACCCATCAAGGTAACATATTAGCAC